>NC_089843.1:97996348-98365586 GCF_035609145.1 Eleutherodactylus coqui | reverse complement strand
AAACTTCTCATGTTCATAGAATATACGCAGTGCTGCCTTTTGGTGCAAAAAAACGGAAAATAATTCTATTTGTCCTGCCTCTGTCCGTCCTAAGGGCGGTGGACACGTGTCGGCTGCGTGTGCAACCTGTAAAAATCAGACGCACCCAGCTACGTTTTACTCCTGGCTTCACCATTTGCTTTCCTTAATTGGGAAAAAAAATACCTGCTCTGCCACAGTTAATAACTCTGCTACCCTCACGTTCTGTGACACATTAGCAGGAAAACAGCACAGTTATTAAACTTCTCATGTTCATAGAATATACGCAGTGCTGCCTTTTGGTGCAAAAAAACGGAAAATAATTCTATTCGTCCTGCCTCTGTCCGTCCTAAGGGCGGTGGACACGTGTCGGCTGCGTGTGCAACCTGTAAAAATCAGACGCACCCAGCTATGTTTTACTCCTGGCTTCGCCATTTGCTTTCCTTAATTGGGAAAAAAAATACCTGCTCTGCCACAGTTAATAACTCTGCTACCCTCACGTTCTGTGACACATTAGCAGGAAAACAGCACAGTTATTAAACTTAGATTATACATTCACTAGAGGCAGTGGGGCCTTTCGTTTTCAAAAAAGGGAAAAAATTATATTTGGCCTGCAGTCTTGCGCCAATTTATTAGCTGCCTGTGAAATCAAATCACTGGTAATACAGCATGCTGAGGGGTAGGGGTAGGCCTAGAGGACGTGGACGCGGCCGAGGACGCGGAGGGCCAAGTCAGGGTGTGGGCACAGGCCGAGCTCCTGATCCAGGTGTGTCGCAGCCGACTGCTGCGCGATTAGGAGAGAGGCACGTTTCTGGTGTCCCCACATTCATCGCCCAATTAATGGGTCCACGCGGGAGACGGTTATTAGAAAATGAGCAGTGTGAGCAGGTCCTGTCCTGGATGGCAGAAAGTGCTTCGAGCAACCTATCGTCTACCCGCAGTTCTGCGCCGTCCACTGCTGCAAATCCGAATCCTCTGTCTGCTGCTCCTCCTTCCTCCCAGCCTCCTCACTCCACTACAATGACACCTGCTCAGGAGCGGGAACACTCCCAGGAACTGTTCTCGGGCCCCTGCTTAGATTGGGCAGCAGCGGTTCCTCTCCCACCAGAGGAGTTTATCGTCACTGATGCCCAACCATTCGAAAGTTCCCGGGGTCCGGGGGAAGAGGCTGGGGACTTCTGCCAACTGTCTCAACAACTTTCTGTGGGTGAGGAGGACGATGACGATCAGACACAGTTGTCTTGCAGTGAGGTAGTAGTAAGGGCAGTAAGTCCGAGGGAGCAGCGCACAGAGGATTCGGAGGAAGAGCAGCAGGACGATGAGGTGACTGACCCCACCTGGTGTGCAACGCTTACTCAGGAGGACAGGTCTTCAGAGGGGGAGTCAAGGGCATCAGCAGGGCAGGTTGCAAGAGGCAGTGCGGTGGCCAGGGGTAGAGGCAGGGCCAGACCGAATAATCCACCAAGTGTTTCCCAAAGCGCCCCCTCGCGCCATGCCACCCTGCAGAGGCCGAGGTGCTCTAAGGTCTGGCAGTTTTTCACAGAGACGCCTGACGACCGACGAACAGTGGTGTGCAACCTTTGTCGCGCAAAGCTCAGCCGGGGAGCCAACACCAACAGCCTCACCACCACCACCATGCGCAGACATATGATGGCCAAGCACCCCGCAAGGTGGGACGAAGGCCGTTCAGCGCCTCCGGTTTGCACCCCTGCCTCTCCCCCTGTTCGCCAACCTGCCACTGAGATGCAACCCCCCTCTCAGGACACAGGCACTACCGTCTCCTGGCCTGCACCCACACCCTCACCTCCGCTGTCCTCGGCCCCATCCAGCAGTGTAGTTCAGCGCACCGTCCAGCCGTCGCTTGCGCAACTGTTGGAGCGCAAGCGCAAGTACGCCGCCACGCACCCGCACGCTCAAACGTTAACCGTCCGCATAGCAAAATTCATCAGCCTTGAGATGCTGCCGTATAGGGTTGTGGAAACGGAGTCCTTCAAAAGTATCATGGAGGCGGCGGCCCCGCGCTACTCAGTTCCCAGTCGCCACTACTTTTCCCGATGTGCCGTCCCAGCCCTGCACGACCACGTCTCCCGCAACATTGTACGCGCCCTCACCAACGCGGTTACTGCCACGGTCCACTTAACTACGGACACGTGGACAAGCACAGGCGGGCAGGGCCACTACATCTCCCTGACGGCACATTGGGTGAATTTAGTGGAGGCTGGGACAGAGTCAGAGCCTGGGACCGCTCATGCCCTACCCACCCCCAGAATTGCGGGCCCCAGCTCGGTGGTGGTATCTGCGGAGGTGTATGCTTCCTCCACTAAAGCACCCTCCTCCTCCTCTGTCTCGCAATCAAGATGTGTTAGCAGCAGCATGTCGCCAGCAGTCGGTGTCGCGTGGTGTGGCAGCACAGCGGTGGGCAAGCGTCAGCAGGCCGTGCTGAAACTACTCAGCTTAGGCGATAAGAGGCACACGGCCCACGAACTGCTGCAGGGTCTGACACAGCAGACCGACCGCTGGCTTGCGCCGCTGAGCCTCCAACCGGGCATGGTCGTGTGTGACAACGGCCGTAACCTGGTGGCGGCTCTGCAGCTCGGCAGCCTCACGCACGTGCCATGCCTGGCCCACGTCTTTAATTTGGTGGTTCAGCGCTTTCTGAAAAGCTACCCACGCTTGTCAGACCTGCTCGTAAAGGCGCGCCGGCTCTGCGCACATTTTCGCAAGTCCCACACGGACGCTGCCACCCTGCGCACCCTGCAACATCACTTTAAGCTGCCAGTGCACCGACTGCTGTGCGACGTGCCCACACGGTGGAACTCTACGCTCCACATGTTGGCCAGGCTCTATGAACAACGTAGAGCTATAGTCGAATACCAACTCCAACATGGGCGGCGCAGTGGGAGTCAGCCTCCTCAATTCCTTTCAGAAGAGTGGGCCTGGTTGGCAGACATCTGCCATGTCCTTGGTAATTTTGAGGAGTCTACCCAGGTGGTGAGCGGCGATGCTACAATCATTAGCGTCACCATTCCTCTGCTATGCATCTTGAGAAATTCCCTGCAAACCATAAAGGCAGCTGCTTTGCGCTCGGAAACGGGGGTGGGGGAAGACAGTATGCCGCTGGATAGTCAGGGCACCCTCCTGTCTATTTCTCAGTGCGTACAGGAGGAGGAGGAGGAGCATGAGGAGGATGAGGAGGAGGGGGAAGAGACAGCTTGGGCCGCTGCTGACGGTACACCGGCTGATTGCCTGTCATCCTTTCAGCGTGTATGGCCTGAGGAGGAGGAGGAGGAGGATCCTGAAAGTGATCTTCCTAGTGAAGACAGCCATGTGTTGCATACAGGTACCCTGGCACACATGGCTGACTTCATGTTAGGATGCCTTTCTCGTGACCCTCGCGTTGCACGCATTCTGGCCACGACGGATTACTGGGTGTACACACTGCTCGATCCATGGTATAAGGATAACCTGCCCACTCTGATTCCCGAAGAGGAAAGGGGTTCGAGAGTGTTGCTATACCACAGGACCCTTGCGGACAAGCTGATGGTAAAATTCCCAGCCGACAGCGCTAGTGGCAGAAGGCGCAGTACCGAGGGCAAGGTAGCAGGGGATGTGCGTAGATCGAGCAGCATGTACATCCCAGGCAGTGCAACAGTCTTTAAGGGCCTGGCCAGCTTTATGGCTCCCCACCAAGACTGTGTCACCGCTCCCCAGTCACGGCTGAGTCGGCGGGAGCACTGTAAAAGGATGGTGAGGGAGTACGTAGCGGATCGCACGACCATCCTTGGTGACGCCTCTGCCCCCTACAACTACTGGGTGTCGAAGCTGGACACGTGGCCTGAACTAGCGCTGTATGCCCTGGAGGTGCTTGCTTGTCCTGCGGCTAGCGTCTTGTCGGAGAGGGTGTTTAGTGCGGCTGGGGGAATCATCACAGATAAGCGTAGCCGCTTGACAACCGACAGTGCCGACAGGCTAACACTCATCAAGATGAACAAAGGCTGGATTTCGCCAGACTTCTGTTCTCCACCAGCGGACAGCAGCGATACGTAAGCAATACGTAGGCTGCACCCGCGGATGGAAGCTACGTTCTCTCTCACCATCCAAAACGGGGACATTTCTGCTTCATCAATCTGTGTCTAATATTCCTCCTCCTCCTCCTGCTCCTCCTCCTGAAACCTCACGTAATCACGCTGAACGGGCAATTTTTCTTAGGGCCACAAGGCTCACTCAAATAATTTTTCTGAACAATTTTTATAAGTTTCAATGCGCTTAAAAGCGTTGGAACTTTAACTTGAACCAATTTTTCGTTACACTGGGCTGCCTCCAGGCCTAGTTACCACTTAAGCCACATTAACCAAAGCGATTAATGGGTTTCACCTGCCCTCTTGGCGGGCCATGGCCAATTTTTGGGATGTACATTAGTACTGTTGATACAGCAATTTTTGTGGGCCCTCGCCTACAGTGTAATCAAATTAATTTTTAGCCCACCTGCATTACAGCTGACGTTACATCCGCTGTGTTGGGCAATGCAATGGGATATTTTTATGTACCGCCGGTGGGTTCCAGGGAGCCACCCATGCTGTAGGTGCACACAGAGTTTTTAATACATCTGTACACTTCTAAAGAACCCCAGTCTGACTGGGGCATGCAGTGTGGGCCGAAGCCCACCTGTATTACGCACGACATTACTACCTCAGCTGTGTTGGGCAATGCAATGGGATATTTCTATGTACCGCCGGTGGCTTCCTGGCACCCACCCAGGCAGTGGGTCCACAGGGAGTTTAACCTACATGTGTCCACTTCTAAAGAACCCCAGTCTGACTGGGGCATGCAGTGTGGGCCGAAGCCCACCTGCATTAAGCACGACATTACTACCTCAGCTGTGTTGGGCAATGCAATGGGATATTTTTATGTACCGCCGGTGGGTTCCAGGGAGCCACCCATGCTGTAGGTGCACACGGAGTGTAACCTACATGTGTCCACTTGTAAAGAACCCCGGTCAGACTGGGGCATGCAGTGTGGGCCGAAGCCCACCTGTATTACGCACGACATTACTACCTCAGCTGTGTTGGGCAATGCAATGGGATATTTCTATGTACCGCCGGTGGCTTCCTGGCACCCACCCATGCTGTGGGTCGACAGGGACTTCACAATAGGGAGTTGTACCTGCCTGTGTCTATGAATTAAAAAGCCCGGTCTAACTGGGGCATGCAGACACCTTGACAGAATGAATAGTGTGTGGCACATAGGTTCCCCATTGCTACGCCTACGTGTGCAGCTCCTGATGGCGGTGGCACAGGATTCTATTTCTCATTGCTTCTGTACAGCATTGTGGGCTATCACCCCGCCCCTTTTAAAGAGGGCCGCTGCCTAGCCATGCCAACCCTCTGCAGTGTGTGCCTGCGGTTCCTCCTCATGGCAGACGCACTTCTAAATAGACATGAGTGTGGCGTGGCATGAGGGCAGCTGAAGGCTGCGCAGGGACACTTTGGTGTGCGCTGTGGGGGGGAGGGGGGGCGGTTGGTCAGCATGTAACCCAGGAGAAGTGGCAGCGGAGTGTCATCCAGGCAGTGATTGTGCTTTGTTGTAGCTAGTGTGGTGCTTAGCAAAGGTATGCCATGCTAATGAGGGCTTTTCAGAAGTAAAAGTTGTTGGGAGGGGGGGGGGCCCACTCTTGCCGGTATTGTGGCTTAATAGTGGGACCTGTGAACTTGAGATGCAGCCCAACATGTAGCCCCTCGCCTGCCCTATCCATTTCTGTGTCATTCCCATCACTTTCTTGAATTGCCCAGATTTTCACACATGAAAACCTTAGCGAGCATCGGCGAAATACAAAAATGCTCTGGTCGCCCAATGACTTCAATGGGGTTCGTTGTTCGAAACGAACCCTCGAACATCGCGGGAAGTTCGTTCCGAATAACGAACACCCGAACATTTTGGTGTTCGCTCATCTCTACTTATTACACATCTTTCGCTGCTATTTTCAGAAAGAACATTATCCAATAATAAACAAAGGCCTGGCCAGGGCCAAATCACATTTCCAGGAGGGGATAGGGAAGGGTAAGAATGATAGGGTGGAGTAGGGTGGGGGTGGGGGTATTCCCTCTTTCCTAGGGCTTCCGCCCTGAGGGGCAAAAATACCAGGAAATTATATTTAGGTTAGTAGGCTCATCCCCGCTGTAGGAAAGGCATAATTTATCCATGGAGTCCATATGCTAAGAAATGTATCACCTTTATCTTCTGTTATCGAGGTTAGCTTTTCAGTCATCAGATATCAATTCATTCAGCGTTCAACTTCAGAAAAGTCCAGAGAAGCTTTACGCCAGGAATGAGCAATAGTTTGTTTTACAGCTAGGAAAAGAAAAGAGATCAACTTCCTGGAATTTGGGGGATATATACTCTATCTTTTTATTCAACAGAGCATCCCATAGCTTTTTGCGTAGAAATAAAAATTAGGGAGAGCGCCATTGCTCCAGGAGAGTGCTGGAAAAAAACTTTTTTATGAACTACTGTACAGATTTTACTCACCAGGTGCCAGGCGGAGCAACAAAAAGAACAAATTCCTTGTGTTCCGCCAGCACCAAATAATCCACGTTCACCTTTCAAGGTTTCTTGGCTGGAGGGTCTGTGGTTTAATCCAGGATAGTTTACGGTGAAAAGAAATCGCTAGATTCCACTATGCTATACTGGAGAGCAGCAGCTAGAAAAGTACCCCATGATTCACAAAGGAAAGGGGATAAGAATGAGAACAAACAAAAAACAGAAAAAAACTCTTCTTTAGGCTGCGCTACACCATCAGCCCTGGGGACATGATAGGGAATAAGCCTCTAACACCGTGATAAATAGCAGGCTAAATTTATTGTTCCCTCAAAGTACAAACAAATGTTTAAAAGCAACGCGTTTCAACGTCTCCTGACGTCTTTATCAAGCTTACAAACACAATGTTCAGTCATACACATATAAATATACATCCTATACCTTGATCAAGTGTCTCCATGGATTACAGCTGTAGCCCTTCCTGGCTCCATATTGAACGCCGGTAGAGCACGTGTGGGGAGGGAGCAGGATCCCGTCGAACTGCCGACGTCATCTGACAGGTGCCGGGAGGTGTATGCCTACCACCTGGGGACCGCACCACGTCACTGCTGACGGTGTAGGGGGCGTGGTTTACCGGGGCTCGTCACTGCTGACGCTGTAGGGGGCGTGGTTTACCGGGGCTCGTCACTGCTGACGCTGTAGGGGGCGTGGTTTACCGGGGCTCATCACTGCTGACGCTGTAGGGGGCGTGGTTTCTCGGGGCTCGTTTGGAAAAGGGACGGAACGAGCCCCGAGAAACCACGCCCCCTACAGCGTCAGCAGTGATGAGCCCCGGTAAACCACGCCCCCTACAGCGTCAGCAGTGACGAGCCCCGGTAAACCACGCCCCCTACACCGTCAGCAGTGACGTGGTGCGGTCCCCAGGTGGTAGGCATACACCTCCCGGCACCTGTCAGATGACGTCGGCAGTTCGACGGGATCCTGCTCCCTCCCCACACGTGCTCTACCGGCGTTCAATATGGAGCCAGGAAGGGCTACAGCTGTAATCCATGGAGACACTTGATCAAGGTATAGGATGTATATTTATATGTGTATGACTGAACATTGTGTTTGTAAGCTTGATAAAGACGTCAGGAGACGTTGAAACGCGTTGCTTTTAAACATTTGTTTGTACTTTGAGGGAACAATAAATTTAGCCTGCTATTTATCACGGTGTTAGAGGCTTATTCCCTATCATGTCCCCAGGGCTGATGGTGTAGCGCAGCCTAAAGAAGAGTTTTTTTCTGTTTTTTGTTTGTTCTCATAGCTTTTTGCGTAGGTTGTGGTATGTTAATGAATAATGAGTGAACTAGGGAGTATGTCCTAATCCAAAGTCTTTAGACTCTAGAGCAGGACCACCATATGTGGAGCATGTCTCCAGGGGAAGAACAACCTCAGAAACATTTGTTAGAATAGCCAGGGACGGCATGTGCAATTCGGGTGGGAACCAAATACCAACATAGAAGAATTTTGTATGATGTTTGCAACATTAGTATGTTACAGACCCCTTGATGGGTAGATTTCCAAATCTGAGACCACTCCTCTTCACTCAGAACATTCCCCAAGTCCTGCTCCCATCTAGTTACATATGATAATTGCGTGCGGTAAATAGTATGAACAAGGTTAGAGTATAGTTAAGAGATGAGACCTTTTGCCTGCGGATGTTTAAGGCAGAAGGATTCAAAGGGGGTAAGGGTGTATGGAGGTTTTGTATTTTTCAATAGGGAGGATGACCAATTTTTTAACTGTAAATAACTGAATATTTCTGAGTATAGTACGTCCTTATTTTTCTGTAGGATAGGAAACGTAGTCACGCCCTCCCGAGAGAGTAAGTGATGAACCTTAGTAATGCCTCTATATATCCAATTTTGAAAAGCTAGAGGGGAGTCATGGCGCGGTGGAAATAACGGCTTACGTAAGAGTGGCAAGAGGGGCAGGTGAGGGCAGATCAGATTTCCTGAGTATTTTATGGAGTCCCAAACTCTAAGAAAGTCAAAGAGGGGCATTTATGGTGAAATGTAGGGCTGGGCCACCTAGGCTGCCTGGTAGTATTTTGTTATATGTGGAGCTCCCAAACCTCCTTGCTGCCTATGCCTTTACAAAGTGGAATGTGATACTCTGGGGATAGAGTTATTCCAGATAAAGTGGATGGTCATCTGTTGAAGTGTTTTCAAAAAATGCTCAGGAACCTGTACTGGAAGAGCTCTAAAAAATAGAGAGGTTTAGGAAGGAATGTCATCTTTAAGGAATTCACTCTTCCAATTCACGATATATGTATTGGTCCCAACTTTCCAATAGTAGGTGAAATTTACGGAGAAGTGGTATATAGTTTTGCGCATATAGCGTATCATAGGAATTAGTCAGACTCACACCCAGATAGCCCAGTGACCCCGTCATCCATTGAAATGGGAAGTTGAAGTGGAGTAAAGAGAGTGTGTGTGAGGGTAGGGTAAGATTAAAAGCTTTTGATTTTGTTTCATTAATTTTCAAGCCGGTGTGATAGACATGATGATTATTTATAAAATGTCTATCGATTAATATAACCCAAATGTATTTTGTTGTTGTAATGACTTTTAGCTCAAGAGTTTAAAGGACACACACAATCTAATCATGGTATTTGCTAGCCAATGGATGGGTGATGTATTTGCTCTAAGTACATAGAAGTTGCTCAACCAGTTTCTAAGAGTTAAAGGGCCATAGTGTTGTGTATATCCTGTGTTCAATACTGAGTGTTTACCTAGGCCCCCTTCCACTCTCATCCTGAAGCTAGGTAAACAATGATTCATCACTACACGGAGATGACTTCAGCTAGGACAAAAGTCCACATTATACTGGACTTGAGAGGGGGGTGGGCAGAGAGGTGGGGGATTCTATATGATCCAACAAATGAGAATCTTATATGTTACTGATGTAATCTGTTGCACGCCCATTGAAGGGCGGTTGTCATGTGTTATAATAAAAAGCCTGAGCCTCTACACAGTGTAGAGACTCTCCCGGTTTTAGACAAGCATTTGTGTCTGATTCTGGTCGACGATGTGTGCACACGATACTCAATTCGGAAAGCGACAAAATACCCCAAAGCCTGCTGGAGAAATCATAATCCAGATCACCGGAGATCGACCCGAACCTGGACAGTTCCGCCATGAGATTCGCAGACAAAGGAATTTTAGTGACGCAAAAAGAAAAAAATCCCACCTAAAAGATAGGACATCAGCGACTGAAATTCCCTGCTGCACGATAATATAGGTCCTGACTTATCTTTGATGCGCAAAATGCAGACCTTCATAAACTCCTATGGGAGACTATGCAAACTGGCCAGCAAAGGGAGATGAAGGGATTCCCCAGTAGCATGAATGGAGGGGTTCCTCTGCAGGAGAGATGGGGGGGATTCCCTAGCAGCATGGATTTAAGGGTTGCCCGGCAGGGGAGATGGAGGATGCCCCGGGGAATCCTCTTCATCTCTCTCTCCAATAGCGCATATTTTCAGTCCCTCCCATTGGGCGTGGAAAGATTGCAGCTGAAGCTCGGAACTTCAGCGCTGAATATTCGTCTATTCAGACAATTTTTCTGCAGCTAGAGTTGCGGGGTTTTTTTTTGCGTAGCTAACAGTCGTGTGAATTTCACATCCGTGTGAATGAGCACTAAAAGTGGTTAAACAGGTTGAGTCAACTGGAATATTGTTGTCCCCGCTATCAGTTGATTGCTGTGAAACTAGGTAACGTCACATTTTTCTTCCTTATCTAAGTAAAAAATTAGTGATGAATTTTTCTGACTGTATAATATATGCATTCAGCCAGAGAATGAGTGTTTGCGTGTTCAGGGGCCGATCGCTGCCCTGCTTATACATGGTAATGATCAGGTGAATGAACTCGCATTCACAATCAATAAACCATGTTAAAGGGCCTTTAGATTTTTTGGTAGTAGCCAATTTGCATGGAATGGTATTCATAAGTATGTAGAGGTTTGGAGATGATCTGATATACAGGGCAGAAGTTTCTTTATATCAAGATTTCGTTCTAATCTTTTGGTACCTTTTTGGTTTTGTTAATGTGTATAAAATATATATTTTTAATTAACTTTCCCTGGAATGTAATGCCCTTTCATTGGAACATCTATCATACATAATATGATTTAACATAAGTCTATGGCTATGTTGGGTAATCTGCATTATTCCTGGGACACAGATAATATTAGCTTCCCAGGTTCCAGGCATACTTTAGTAACATTAAACAAGATAAAATAGGTAGTGTAAGAATAGCAGTCTGTTCACCCAATGGAGGAGACATTACTCCATCTGTTTGACACAGTCAGTACTGATCAGGTGACTTCCATTTCTAGACACGGCATATGGGAATAGCAGGATATAATGGGATTATTAAAAATCCCAGACTATACAGTTAAATAAGGTTGTCTTATGAATTTAAAAGGAAACTACTGAACTTGAATTCATAAACTGATATATGATATATATGTTCAGTGGCCTATTGTATAACTTAATTAGTGTATAGCTTAGAAAGCAGTCTATACTGTTTCCTATAGGTATAAAATACAACAGACATCAGCATTAACCATCCATTATGGGGGATTATGTCATGTAGTAAAAGGTTCAGGCTAAATGTATTAAGAGGGGAATTGTATTAACCACAAGCTGTGCAATCCTTGTGACCAAAGGATGCACCTACAATAGACCTATACCTAAAATGCCTACAATACAACTACATAGATAGATAAACATGTGTCTACTTTTACCTTATATTTGATAAAGGACTGCAATTTCTCATGAAACCGATGCAATACAATATGCAAGCAATATCCTGTAACGCACATCACAACCACTGGGTGGCAACAATGGACACACATAGGATACAAATATCATGACAGAGTACCACAAAATCATGTTTTAAAAATCTGGCCATTTCATGATACTCATATTTGAACATGTCCAGCTAAGAGGAAAGGTAAGGAAGGACACATCTCTCTCTATATATTCTACATGTATAATAATGCAAAGCAGTTTCCAGCCTGTAACATAGAGATGTCAGAAAGAGAGAACTTGAGTAATTTTTTCTGCATTGATGGAACAAAGTTATCCAATATCCTATGGGAAATGAATGTACCGACCAGTCTTTTTAAACTCTAATTTAAAAACTGTGCTCTGTATTTTAACAGGTTCCCTTGATAAATATTGTATTAACTTCACTGATTCGAGACCATTCATTTTGACAAATATGAGACAATGCTAATAAGCTTTATATAGTGGATCTTTATTCAACAGTGCATTACAAATGACATAGATGTTAAAGGGACTCTCCAGTTTTGGGGCAAAATTCTGCCCAGGGACAGGAGGCATATTACCTGCAGCTGTTCCACTCTATCAATTTGCAGATTCCGTTCCCAAGATGAAGGCAGCAATTTTCCACGTACCTAATGCACACTGTGCACTGCTCTCTGATTGGCCAGTGCTGATTATGTGAGCAGTTCGGGCCAATTGCAGAGCAGGTATAGTGCATTAGTAGTCTAACACTATCAATACATTGTGGAAGTAAGGTAGTCTGAAACTGCATAAACCATCTTGGACACCAAAGAACAGGAACAGAAACAGGTGCATCAAAGGAATTACAGAGAATAACTGCAGTTACTATATCCCTCCACTCCAGTCCCAGAAATTAACTTTATCCCGAAACTTGAAGGCTGCTTTAATTGAATAATGAAAACTACAGCTGTTAAGATGGCTGCTGTAATTTTCTAGCTACCCAATGTACACTGCACAGAGGCGTAACTTGAAGCTCCCGGGCCCCGATGCAAAACTTGTAACAGGGCCCCCAACTATAATGCTTTACTTATAGTACTGGGTTCCCTATATGGAGAAGAGAGGCCTTATGGGCCCCCTAAGGCTACTGGGCCCGGGTGCAACCGCATCCCCTGCATTTTCTATAGTTACGCCCATGACACTGTGCACTGCTTCTGATTTTATTAATAATGCCTAATCACTATTTCTGAAAATGTATGCAACTTTGTAGAGATCAAGATATTATTTTGCTGTTAGTGAATGAGTACACTTGTTTGTATTCAGATTGTAAACCAGTATATAACATTCCTGCGCTCAGCTGTGAATTGGATACAAATGTATCTAGTCTAGGCAATGTTCTGTGAACTAACTGCATCAACAGCAGCTCCACAAATCTCTGCTTGTAGTTTGCTACAAAGTATCAATGTGGAGTGCCAACAGGTAACTCATATAGCATTTCCTAGACTACATACAATTCTCTGCACTTCTCAGCTGAGATGGGGACTTGTTCTCCTTTAATTTCACCTCTACCTTCTGTGTGCATAAACATATTCTTGGCAGGGTTTTCTGCCTCTTTCATTTAAGTAAACTTGATTTATTCTATAATGAAAGGTTATGCAACTTCCCATTGTATATTGTGGGAGATGTATCCCAATTGGTTTCAAGAAAAACGTGTAGCAGTTGTCCTTAGCAACAAATCAGATTCCAATTCTATTTTCCATTCTTTAGAAATTTAATTCAGTGATTTATATTTGTTATGAGCAACTGATCCACTATATGCTTGTATTAGTTTTCATGAATCTCTCATTCTATAGGGGGAACTTTCTAAGATTGGCATTTTATCCACAAACCTCAACCCTAACTACACTGGAGTTAAATGTGACAAATTTACTAAGAGTGCTCTCACACATGGCAGAATATTTCACCACATACAGCAGAATATTCTGTTGGTCCGCACCAATTTCAACATATCTAACATGCAAATTTTGATGTGGACTTGCAGTGCAATTCAGCCATTTGCAAATCTGCATCAAAATCCACATTAGATGCGCGGATTTTGGTACAGATTTCTGCAGTGAAGTATTCTGTTGTGTGTGGTGGAATATTCTGCCATGTGTGAAAGCACCCTAAGATGTGCACACCTCAATACATTTGGCTTATCTTTTGGCTAACGGGGCAACAGAAAACCAATTCTACACTAAGTGTAAGCAGATGTGGATTTGCACCAAAATTGACACTAATTTCTGGTATAAATTATGAATTCTCATTACCAATGGTTGCTGTAAGTGGATAATTCTTGTGACTGTTTTAATTCACTGATAGCAAGGAGAGGTTCTGAACATGATGAAGAATTAAAAGCCAAGTATATAGGAAAATCTGAAGTGCAGGCTACCTGCTAGCATCGTAAATGTACTTTTTAGGTGCATGTGAAATTGTTGTTCTTAGTATAGCATGCCATCTAGTGTTTACTGTGTAAAAGACTTGTTATACAGTAATTACATTGGATACACACTGCTATTGGGGTCCTTTCTGTCAGGTTTCTACTGCACTTTCACAGTAATATAGACTGCTGCACTGTTCTATAGGGTACTTTCAGACGTATGCACAACTATGCCTGCCACTATGAAGCGTAGTTACACATAAACAAGGTTTTCTTTTCTCTTTCTCCGGCCATTCAAACTCCAGGAGTTTGAACAAAATAGCAGGAAGATAGGTCCTGTCTAGAGATGAGCAAGCATACTCACTAAGGACAATTACTCGATCGAGCATAGTCCTTGGCGAGTACCTGCCCGCTCGGAAGTAAAGGTTCGGCTGCCGGCGTGGGTGAGAGGTGAGTTGCGGCAGTCAGCAGGGGGGAGCGGGGGGGAGAGAGAGATCTCCCCTCTGTTACTCCCCGCTCTCCCCCGCCGGCAGCCGAATCTTTTCTTCCGTGCGGGCAGGTACTCGCTAAGGGCAATGCTCGATCGAGTAATTGCCCTTAGCGAGTATGCTCGCTCATCTCTAGTCCTGTCTAGAGATGAGCGAGCAAGCTCGGATAAAGCAGTTACTTTAACCCCCCACCGCCCCCTGCTCACCCCCACCCCCTGCCGAGCCTGCTCGGACTAGTAAGCAGTTACTCGAGAAGAGCGATGCTCCCTCGAGTAATTGCTTTATCCAAGTGTGCTCGCTCATCTCTAGTCCTGTCCTATCTTTTCTGCATGTAGTATTAACTACGTGCGGGAAAGATAGGGCACGTCCTATCTTTTCTCGCCCATACAATTACAATTTGAGAATACCGCCAGTGCAAACGTGCGCAAAATAGAGCAAGTCCTACTATTTTGCACCCGTGAGAACTGTGCGCTAAAAAAAAAAAGAAATGAGAATGAACCCATTGAAATTAGTGGCCTCTATTTTCCGTGTTTTGCAAAACCGTGCTAAAACACAGCCGTCTGAGGGAGCCCTCAAGAAGGCTTTCAGCAGTAAACTTAAACAATTTATGGCCTATCTGCAGCATAGATCATCAATAGTGGATCAGCAGGGGTCTGCCGCCATGGATCCCTGATGATGAGCTATTTATTAGGGCAATGTGCTCATGCATTAAGCTAATTTCTGCAGGAAGCAGACAGCTCTGTTCTCACTGCAGTGCCAGGCTTGTTATTGCAGGCATTGAGGTGAATGGGAACTTTGTAATATTAAGCTTGGCCACTGCAGCCTAATATTACAGTGCTACCTGCTGAAATCAACTCAGTACATGAATGCAGCTGATTGACAGGGTCCCTAGGCCATGAATAGTTTGGAACTGGACAGCTCTTTTAAATGTGTAGTGTCCACATAAGTAACAATGCAAAACACTGTAATACAAGCAGAGGGGCAAATTACTTCTCACAATTCTTGGCAATCTTGCAGTGAAAGTCGATTAATGCAGTCCACTCTATTTTTGTAAAGGCTTTTCCAAAATCGTGATTGCTTTTCCAAAATCGTCTCCTAATAAATGCAATCCCTTTAAACTCTCTCATATCCGTGCATGTCACTATTTAAAGACACAATAACAAATATTGCATACTGTATAAACTTTACATTGCGTATAGCAATATCAATTAATGGTGCACAATCTTAGACAGCATATGGCCTGGGCACACCTTACAGTTGTGTGAAGGGCTGTGGAACATGGGAGTCACCAACACTACTAGGGTTACTTTAATAGCCAATTAAATTGGTTGTTACACTTGCTGTAGGAAGCAGACAGCTCTGTTTACTGCACAGTGGGATGGGTTGGTACTGCAAACTGAGTCCCTTTTACTTCAGCCTGCAGTACCAACCTGTGCCACTGTGCAGTGTATGGAGCTGTCTACTTCTTTCAGCAAAACAGCTAAAGGTGGGACAACCCCCTTTTTAATGGGGTTGCCCAGGATTAGAAAATCATGTCTGCTTTCTTCTGAACACAGCTTCATACTTGTTCACAGGTTGTGCGTGGTATTGCAGCTCAGTCCCTTTCACATGATGGAGTTTAGGTACAATACCAAATACCTATGGACAGGTGTGACGCTGGTTCTGGAGGAAAGCAATCATATGTTTCTAATCCTGTGTATCTTCTATCATGCAGTTATTGTTTTTGGTTGGCTTTGATATGAGAAATGTAGTCCTGCAAGGCAATGATGCTAACAGGTGTCACACTGCAGGCTTTCCATTAGTATGAAGACTTATTTACAGGTTCTACTGTGGATATGCGGCAACTTTCACCTCACTTAAAAACCATTTGTTAATATAACTCATTGCCATACCATCTTGTTTCATTAAAGGGGTTGTCCCGCGGCAGCAAGTGGGTCTATACACTTCTGTATGGCCATATTAATGCACTTTGTAATGTACATTGTGCATTAATTATGAGCCATACAGAAGTTATAAGAAGTTTTTCACTTACCTGCTCCGTTGCTAGCGTCCTCGTTTCCATGGAGGCCGTCTAATTTTCGGCGTCTAATGGCCAAATTAGACGCGCTTGCGCAGTCCGGGTCTTCTTCTTTCCTCAATGGGGCCGCTCGTGCAGGATGCCGGCTCCGTGTAGCTCCGCCCCGTCATGTGCCGATTCCAGCCAATCAGGAGGCTGGAATCGGCAATGGACCGCACAGAAGCCCTGCGGTCCACCGAGGTAGAAGATCCCGGCGGCCATCTTCAGCAGGTAAGTAAGAAGTCACCGGAGCGTGGGGATTCAGGTAAGCACTCTCCGGTGTTCTTTTTTAACCCCTGCATCGGGGTTGTCTCGCGCCGAACGGGGGGGGGGGGGGGGGGGGTTGAAAAAAAAAAAACCCGTTTCGGCGCGGGACAACCCCTTTAATGATATGCTGTAGAGCTGCAGGTGAGCTGTGAATTGGATACAAATGTATCTAGTCTGGGCAATGTTCTGCTTTCACACGGTCTACAAAATCGTGTGATTTTGTAGTGATGCGACATCTCTACAAAACGCATGTATGTGAAGCCCATGGTTTCCAATGGGTTTCTTCACATTAGCAATGTTTTTACTGATGCTATGTTGCTAGAAAAAAATTGTGGCATGCTGAATATTGCCGCAATTTGCTATGTTTTGTAGCCCATGTTTCCCTACGGAGCCTCTTTGTTTATCGCATCGCTTAGCACGCACTTGCAATCTTCATGCTATGCGATATATTTTTAACATTAGAAACACCTATCAACTTTCTTGTGATAAAATATGAGGCGTGTGATTGGTTCATCAAGCGCTACAGTGATTGGCTGAGCCGCAGCGCTCGAGAACCAATCAGAGCCAGCACTTCTTGGAGGTGGAATTTTTGAACCCCTGATCAGGAAACGCTGGTTGAAGACTACAAGCAAGTGTGCGGGGACCTACCAGGGCTTATTTTAGGGAAAAACAGTAGGACTTCCTACTGAAAAGTTGTATCGCGCCGCACGTAAACCGCGTGCAACAAAAAGGAAAACCCCACAGGGAAACATGGGCTACAAAACATTGCAAATCGTGGCTGTATAGAGCATGTTGCGATTTTGTATTCTCGCAATGTAGCAGCCTACAAAACATCGCTAATGTGAAAAAAATCCATTGGAAAGCATGAGCTTCACATACATTCGATTTGTAGCACTGTCGCATATCATGGTGCACTAAAGAAACACTTTGGTAGAAAAAAATATTTGTCTTAAAACAAGTGTAGAGTATAAAGTACAAGTATATACTGACTGCTAGAAATCAGCAGAGTAGTGGGGAACTTTGGAATCTTTTTAATAACATAGGTTTCTGTTAAACATCCCCAGCAGGGGGCAGTATAAGTGTTTGCTATATCCATAGTAAGTTTACTGTAAAACACAGAACATCTGCACTCCTGTAGACATTCTTCATTTGGGAAGGTCAGGCATGTGTCAGTAAATGTGTTGCAGACAATATTGTGATTGTGTAGTGAAGTTACTAATGTCATGCAATGCTTTAAAATATTTCTCATTAACACGGAATGCAGTCCAGTAGTATAACGAACAGCTGGACACGGGGGAGAATACACTTGTCTTTCTGAGTTATAGAATGGTAGAGTTGGAAGGGACCTCCAGGGTCATCGGGTCCAACCCCCTGCTCAGTGTAGGATTTACTAAATCATCCCAACGGCTGAACAGTGTAGCAGCAGTGAAAGTGAACTTGTGGTGGTGCAGAGATTGCTGTGTTACTGAATTTATCTATAATTGTATGCTTAAGGGCGCCCACCCACTGGCGATTTTTTTTTCTTTGCGTTTTGCGTTTTTTCTCAAGAGCAATTAGAATTGAATGTACTCCTGTCCACTGGCGGTTTTTTTTGCGTTGCGTTGCGTTTTTTAACATAGGAACTGTCAGTTGCATATGTGTCCTTATTTTTCTCCTAATGCACCCATGAAAGTCAATGGAAATTAATGGAAAAGCCGCGAAAACGCGGCAAAAAACGCTGCGTTTTTCACGCACGAAAATCGCAAACGCCAGTGGGTGGGCGCCCTTAAGGCCATTTCACATAAGTGGAACATTTCCTCTGGGATGCAGCAGAATTTGCTGCTTCAGAATTCTGCAT
This sequence comes from Eleutherodactylus coqui, assembly GCF_035609145.1. Classification (NCBI taxonomy): domain Eukaryota; kingdom Metazoa; phylum Chordata; class Amphibia; order Anura; family Eleutherodactylidae; genus Eleutherodactylus; species Eleutherodactylus coqui. Next base: position 98,347,178 of record NC_089843.1, on the reverse strand, counting down.
CAAAATCCACAGGTCTAACTTTTGATTTTAGTACAGAACTGCAGACTAATTTAAAGGGGTTGTCCAGTTTAAAACTATTTATGCCCTATCCTCAGGACAGGTCATCAATAGCAGATTGATGGGGTCAGTTGCCCAGGTCCTCCGCCAGCTGTGTGCTGAGGCCAGCACACTTTTGCACCAAGCTGATTTCTTCAGGAAGTTCCATCCTTCTTGTAGTGGCCAGGCCTGGAATTGCTGGCCAAATTCCCATTCATTTCAATGCCTGCAATACCAAGCCTGGCCATTGTAGTGGGAACGGAGCTGTCTGCTTACTCTCAAAATCAGTTCAGTGCAGGAGTACATCGACCTTGCGAACAGCTGTTTGGCAGGGTTCCTGCCAAAAGTTTACAACTGTCTAACCCCTTTAAGCTATTTTCATTCTGCATCAAAATCCACAGATTTTGTTGTGGAATTTATTGCAGCTTTTGGTGCAAAATGCGCAAAATTTCCACCCATGTGAAAGGTCCTTAATAGAGATGAGCGAGCATACTCGCTAAGGACAATTACTCGTATTGTCCTTAGCGAGTACCTGCCCGCTCGTAAGAAAAAATTCGGGTGCAGGTGAGCGGTGAGTTGCGGGAGTGAGCAGGGGGGAGCGGGGGGTAGAGAGGGAGAGTGAGATCTCCCCTCCGTTCCCCCCTGCTCTCCCGCGCCGCTCCCCGCCCCCCGCCGGCACCCGAATCTTTTCTTCCAAGCGGGCAGGTACTCGCAGGGCAATGCTCGCTCGAATAATTGTCCTTAGCGAGTATGCTCGCTCATCTCTAGTCCTTAACAATGCAAACAATTTGATCATCAGGAGTTTTACTTTCCTGTTCTAACTTTTGCAGTTTATATCTTAGTGAGATACATTCCTGGACCCGATGCCAACACGAGCTGCCCACATTGTTGCCAGCTATTTTTAGCCTTCTGTAAAAGAAGAACAAATTCCTTTTTGGCTTTTATCTTCCCTTTTTGTTACTTGGTCTTTATGGTCTTGTAAAGGACATGAAAGAGAAATATGCACTGATTCTTGTCTCATGTTCTGAGTTGCAAATGTTGTAATTCAGTCTTTTAGAAAAGGTGCAAATACTTATGGAAAAAGCTGAGAGATGAAGCTGGAAGCCTTTATGCTGTGTAGTTTATATGTGTGATATTCTCATGTAACAGAAAACACACAGTTGTGACAGGTGAAACCAATATTCCGAACACAGTTTTTCCTCATGCTCCCCCAGGAATACGTATTTCTATTGGGCCTCCTGTCCACGTCCGTATCGGTAAAACATGCGGGTCTCTGTGGCATGTCCTATGTTTTGCCGACCGAGGGATTTCCGCGCTGCAGCGTATATTTTCGCTAATATGCTGCAGCCGCCAGTGTTAATGGATAAGAAAATGCATCTGAAACTCGTGACTTGATCATGGCTATTCTTCATTCACACAATTCTCGCCTGTGATGGTGCCAGCGTGAAGGCACGACTCTCGCTTGAATGAGATCGTGATGGTAAAAAAAAAGGTCACCATAGAGCTAATGACTCGTTTAGACAAAATGATAATTATAAAGTTTAGGCCTGATTCACACAGGTGACGCAAAATTGTGGATTTTGTAGCGCTACAAAGTCGTGCGACTTTGTAGCACCACGTGCGAGGATTTTCAGGGCAGAGGGGGCGCTTGAAATATAAACCCTACCCAAAAAATAAGCTTTAGCCCAGTCCCCTGCACTGGTCTTTAGCATCTCTTCTGGCCGGGATTGGAAAATGGCGCTGATTCATTGAATCGCTGTGATTGGTTCATCGAGTGCCGGCTCTGATTGGCTGAGCCACAGCGCTCGTGGACCAATCACAGCCAGCTCTTTCTGGAAGCAGGGATTTTGATCCTCCAATTAAGGAAGGGCTGGCAGAAGACTTCAAGCAAGTGCAGGGACTTTCAGGAAAGAAGACGCACCGGAGATGACAGCGCCTCTTAGCTGATGTATTATATTTTTCTGCAGCTAGGGCTTTGACAGTAGGATTTCATACTGTCAAAGTTGCATCGCACTGCATGAAAACCGCGTTTTCATGTGACGCAATGCAATTGAGAGGAATGCTTCATAGGGCAACATGGGCTACAAATAATCGCAGGTCGCGTGCATATTGCAAAACCCACAAGGTTTTTGACTTGCAATGTCACAGGCTACAAAACATTGCAAATGTGAAGGAACCCATAGAAAAGCATGGGCTTCACATACATATGAATTGTAGCATTGTCGCAATGCGAGAAAATCACGCGACTTTGTCGCCCGTGTGAAACAGGCCTTAAATACAAGCAATGACTGAACGACAAGTGAGAATCGTGCGCTTCTCGCCTGTCTTTCAGTTTCAGCCAGCATAAATACCAGTGCTGGCTCTGGCACTTATCGTGCAGTTTAAAGACTGATCGTTCAATGTTTCACATCGGAATGTACAACACTGAGAGATCAGTGATCGATAACCACATGATTCTCAACGAGAATCGTGCAGCTTGAACGGGATGCACAAACGCAGGCAGCAGGGGATGACGTCACCAGCTTGTCTGCTCGGGCAAACGAGAATCGTGAAATTCTTGGCCCATGACAAAGGGCCTTAACACAGTCTCTAGGGATAAAGTACAGCCCTCTACTCTACAGACCAAGGACTGGCAGGTGAGCTGTATACTGGGCTTTATTTGTGTACATACTGCATGGTGTTACTATCTTGCCTCATCTAGACCTCCAGCACTACAATAGAGCTGTCATCTGTCAGGAAAAAGGTTATTTTATTACTTAGGTGACCAGATTTTCCTAGGGTCAAAGCGGGACATAGGGGTGTGGTCATGGGTGGGGCTTATCATGGCATATGATTTTACCTTCGTCGTTATAAAAAGTACAGGGCTGGTTCAAAAAAAGACAGGGAGCAGCATTTTGCATCTAAAAAACAGTAAAACTGCCCACCATTAGTTAGGATTTTGACCGGAAATCAGCTGTATATCCGCAAATGATTTCATACCATGTGGCGCTCCCCTCACTTCCTCCGTAGACTTCCCGCTGTCAACGCTCCCCGGCTTCCAGTTCCCAGCGACCTTTAGTGGCCTCACCTGACAAGCGGCATCGCATCTGACCAGGCCGCTGGAAACCAGAAGTCGGGGAGCGCTGACAGCGGAGCCAAAGAGGAGAGGTCAGGATAGGAGGGGGCAAAGATCCCAGATGCACACACTGCTGTCAGCTTCGGCACCCTGGCTGGTAATCACTAGAAGGGTGACCCAACATCCCTAAAGCGAGACAAATGGCTGTCCTGCTGAGGTCCCAGCAGAAAGCGGGACCTAGAGTCCCAAAGCGGAACTGTCCTGCCTAAGGCCCCCTGTCCACGGGCATGATTTCGTGTTGCTATGGAAAGCGCCGGCCCCATCTCTACGAGCAGAGAATCATTGCTATTCTTCAATCATGGACGGCAATTCGCAGCATGCAGTCAGCCTATCTGTCAGATAGGCTGACAGTGGAGATCCGTCTGCTGGCTCCTGTTCCCAGGCGGCGGCTCCACCAGCAAAGATCTGCCACAGAATACCGCAACGCCTGTGGACAGGGGGCCTAAATCAGGACGTCTGGTCACCTTACTCATTACCATACCTCAGGCAATAGCAGACCTGTCTGACCAGAACAGGGGACCTCCTCTACAACATCAAGATGCCATTCAATTCTCTGCTGACCCAGCCACATACCCTCTCATACAGTGCAACCATAATCCTCTGATATAAGCAGTGCAGCCACACACACCCAGTTTTCATATTCACTGCCTACCATTTCACCCCCAGAAGTGCCAATCACATGCCCTCACAAGGACAATTCTCATATACAGTAGCAGCCATATGCCTATCACATGCCCTCCTATATACAGTGCCCACTAACCCTCATAAGGGCCATCTGCTGTAAGTATTGAATTATGTCATCTTTAAGGCTGCTTGTCCACGGGCGTTGCGTTTTAATGCAAGCAGATTTCTGCCACGAGAGAACACCTAAAGTCAGCATGATTTTCCGTGATCAACCTATCATTATGATGGGTTCATCGCAAAAAATCGCGGCATGATTTTTATACACGAGTGGAAAATCGCGGCAGATTTCCGTTCGTGTACATCGGGCTGCGCTTTCCATAGTTATCCTATGGAAAGCGTTTCATGCATTTCCCGCATGCGAATTATCTCCACAGATAAAACTATGACGAATCGCCTGTGGACAGGAGGCCTAAACAAAGCCAGAAAAAAAAATTTGCCTGGACATTTAGGGGCATGAATGACGGTGACCTGAAACAAATCTGCAGAAGTTACAACTTCTGTGGCTGAGATGGAAGAGACCGTGCACAAAGTAAATGCTACCCGGATGTTTTACATAATTAAATAAACTGTAGTTCAATGTTGCTGTGTAACAAAACATGTCAATAAGTCCAAAGGTTAGGAATTATGTTTTACAAGCGATGCAGTTGCCTGTTTATCGAAACTAGCTTCTCTAGTTTGTTAAATGGGTTGAGTCAAGATGCCACATAGAATCGGGCATGTGAACCAGGGATGTCATCTTGGCACAGCCCTTTTAGGAAAATATCAGATTGCACTTATTTCCAGGCATCTTTGAAATGCAAAATAAGTGCATATAATACAGAATATATGCTCAAGCATGAATACATTAAAATATGTAAGCGTTTATAAAACAAACTTTTAAAAAGTTTTCCACTGCTTAAATACATACATTGGGGGCAGTTGGGGGGCTATATATATATATATATACTTGCCCATCTGCTAATGTGCTGCTTCCCTGTTGCCACTCTTGACCTCCTGGTCGTCCTGTTTACTTTGTCTATAGTGGTCTTGCAGTTTTTTACCCACGTGACCACCACAGCCAATATGAGGCCTTAAAGGCTCATGTCCAATGGCGGGTTGGAATTCCGGGATCCATGTGGGGCACACGCGCGGATGATCTGGAGTTCAAGTCGCCCATAGGCAATTTATGGGCGCCCACAGCTTAATTAAAGCATGCAGGTTTGAAGTCAATTGAAGCCGTCCGCTCTGCGGCACACCCAGAATTGTCACCCTGAGCGGGAAAGCAGGAGCTTAAAAAAAAAAAACTCCACTGCGCATGTGCGGGTGGGCCTACCGCCCACCCACATGCCGGCGTGCCCAACCACATGCACGGGGGAGATGCCGGATGACCTGCATGCATCCAGAATGCCCTCATGCCGTGGTCAGGGTAGGAACCCGTGGCGGGGCTCTCGCCCATGGACATGAAGCCTTACACAGAATTTCATCAATAATATCCCTGGCCTGAGCTTTTACATCAGAGGCCTATGAGACCTGTTCACAGGACGTTACTGGAACGTCATTCGTTGATGTTACTGTCACCACAGTATGTATATTGATGAAACGTAGTTTGGCCAGTGGTAAGAAAAGTACAAATCAGACAGCCCCTTTAAATCTTCTGTCCTAAACTTTGTTCGCACTTCATCTGTGTTGTGTGAAAAGTAAGCAAACCCTGGAATTTAGTAAACTGTAGAACTTACTTTAGCAAATTTGTCAATAACCAGGTTTTGTGTGCCTTTGTTTTATGGGCAAAGCACCTGTGAAACCTACACTTTCAAACTCAACACCTTTATTGAAACATCTTTTGACTATCAGCTCTTGACGAAATCGTTAACACAAAAGTACATAATTTTTTCTCAATGTACTGTAGATGTTTACTTAATGTGCTCAATGAGGCCTTATTCACTTGAGCGTATATACGCGGCTAATTTAGCCAAGCCAAAAAATCATGACCATCTAAAGCACACATATACATATATGTGGGGTCACTTTTTACTACTATGGCCAATATATAGCGGCTATAATGGGGGACTCTATTACTACTGGGGCCACCATGGGGGACCCTATTACTACTGGGGGCACTATTACTACTGGTGCCACAATGGGGGACACTATTACTACTGGGGCCACAATGGGGATCAATATTACTACTGGGACAACTATGACTTCTGGGGCCATTATGAGGGGTACTATTACTACTGGGCCCACTATAGTAGCACTATGACTACAGAGGCCATTATGGGGGTCACTATTACTACTGGGACCACTATAGGAGCACTATAACTACTGGGGCCATAATGGGTCACTATGGGATTACTTACTACTGGGGCCACTATGGGTGACCCTATTACCACTGGGTCACTATGGGGACCTTATAACTACTGGGGCCACTATGGGGGACCCTATTACCACTCAGGCCACTATGGGGTTTGCTATTACTTTACAGTCATACAATTACAATCGGCCCTTTGAAGGCAACCATAAGGCTGATGTTCCCCTCGGTAAAAATGAGTTTGACACCCCTGATCTAAAGCATTAGTTTCCAATGTATTCATTTAGATGAGAGTTATCTAGCCGTGTAAAAACATTGTGCTGGGAAAAATAGGACATCGGCGGTGGATTTTATACACTGGCGGAAAAGATAAGTCTGCCTTTTTTTTTGCAGAGATACGCTGGCAGCTCCCATAGACTTCTATTGAAGCTGAAAAAAAGGGAGGGAGTCCACCAGCATCCAACACTTGGAAATGGTTACAGTTGCCTCTATTTAAGCAAGTCATTCTGAGGATTTATGTTGACCGTGGGATTTCTGCTCTGCAGCATATTTTTTCGCCAATACACCACAGCTACCTGTGTGAAAACACTAATTTAGATCGGGACTTGATCACAGCCTTTTTTTTTTAATGCGTTTTTTACCTGCAATACAGCGGGCGTACAAAAACGCATACGCTCGCGTGAAGGAGACCTAAGAGACGGGAAGGTACAACTGTTTGTGTTATTAGTTTAGTTAGATTGTGTTTGTCTATAATTGTGAGTTCGATAACAATCAGAACGCATTTTATTAGTAATCCATACAGACATCCAGGTAATTCCAAGGGGTTCACTTACTTTTTCTTGCAAACTATTTATATACATATCCCATCTTCTCTGGACCTTCACTATGGTGCCTTGTAATACGACACGGGTAATTGAAGACATAGTTAAGATGCATTCACATGTGTGAGTATCACGCTCAGGTTCTGTCTGATAGCATTATGGACGGAACTCGCGTGTGTTAATAACTAGAGATGAGCGAGCGTACTCGGCCATGCCCCTTTTTCGCCCGAGCGCTGCGATTTTGGAGTACTTCCGAACTCGGGCGAAAAGATTCAGGGGGCACCGTGGGTGAGTGGGGGGTTGCAGCGGGGAGTGGGGGGGGGGGGGAGGGAGAGAGAGAGGGCTCCCCCCTGTTCTCCGCTGCTACCCCCCGCTCCGCCACGCCTCCCCCGCCCCCCGGCGCCCCCCCCCGAATCTTTTTACCCAAGTACGGAAGTACTCGAAAATCGCGGTGCTCGATCGAGTAATTACTCGAAACGAGTGGGTTCGCTCATCTCTATTAATAACACATTGATTTCAATATGTTTATTCATATGAGTGATTTTTCTCTCGCAGCGATGTTGCGAGATTGAAAAATCGCTGCATGTCTTATTTTTGGGTGATTGCTCGTAAGAAATTACCCATTATTTCCTGTGAGATTTGAAAAAAAAATGGTTTTGTACTTGCATGCCATTCAATTGTTACCATTGAAAACTATATGAGGATAGGTCAGCAATAGTATTTGTGCCTGCAAAATCCCCTTTTAAGTTTCTGAGGGGTAACATAATTTTCTATTGAGCAAGCTGCACTGAAGAACTTTGTTCATCCGACATGGAAACAGGTGCAAGTATACAGTTTAACTATGTTCAAAAGGCAACTTTGTACTAATGTATGTTTTCTGACACATGGATGATGCAGGATATTACCTTGCTTTCATACTGTGTGCTCCCATGTAGTTTAGCACAATGCCTGAGATGCAATAGGGCACCTGCAAACAGTGCCGTTAACTGTGCCCTCCAGCTGTTAATGGCACAGTCACAGCTGCCCTATGCAATTCTAATCAAATCGTTTTTAGCACACAGCACATGGTTTTCTTTTTTTTAAAAAGGGTCCCCGTTGTTTTGCGAGTCCCTAAATAAATGTGCCAGTAAGTATCTAGTTAAACAAAAAAAGCAGAAGTACAGCCGGCTTAAAAAAACTTATACTATTTGGAGAGATCAGTTCATCTGCTTCCTCGAACATAGTATATCTGTCATGGAATTGCTCCCTAGGGACTCAGAAAGTAGTCTGTGAGGATGTCTCTGACTCAGAGAGCAGATGCTGCTAGTCTGCGATGCAGCCTGGGTCATCCCCAACTTCCACTGGAAGAGTTGTAGGTTTAGCCTCTTCTGCATTCTGACCAGCATGGTTGTCCGGGCAGAATATTGTGTAGAACTATGTAGGCTCTAATTACTGCACTCATCTTGTCAGGCCAAATCCCTCATCGTCAGCAAGGACAAATGCGGAAGGTGGGCCTGAAGAACCAGGAAGGTCCAGCAGGAACAGCTGGTTGGCCCAAAGTCACTGATCCATTCTGGAAGCCATGAAAATCGCATGCATTGAAAGGCATGTAAAAGTGGTTTTACGCTCACACTCGCGGATACAAATTGTGTAATCCGCAAGTGGAGGAAAAATCGCAGTATGCTGTATCTTGCTGCGGACGGCCTCCGTTGAAGTCAATGCAGGCCGTCCGACCCGCAGCCCATACGCCATTAACATTGCATATGGGTACCCATGTCATCGCTAAGTGACGGTGCAGAAAATACAAAGAGTGAAAGAAAAAAACTGTACTGCAATGAAAGTTACTAAAGTTTTGCTTTGTTTTCGGCAGTCATTATGCATCAAAGCAAGAAGAGGAAGAATTCCTAAAGTGAGAGTGATTGTGTTATATAAGAATGGAGCGCTGAACGTACGGAGTCGGAGAAATCTACTGTATAACCACATTGCTGACGGTGGAGTTATGTGCACGAGAATGTAACCACTCCCAGGCGGCAGGCACTGCCCTAATATCAGTCACACAGCAAAACCTCCTCCACCCACACTTTGCAGCAGCTTGGTTGTCTCTGTATCCCTTTGCTATGGGCCTGCATGCTCTGCACAGTAAGAAGAAGTACCTATTAGTTCTCCTGCCCAGAGGAACTGCCAGTAAGTTTCCAATACAAGTTTAAGTGTCCGTAATGATAGAGTAATTATATGTAATGCTACAGTATAGTTGCTTATTAAGCTGGGTTGTTGGTTTACACTTTGTAAGCTTGCTACTTGCATAGAGCTCGCTATGTAATATGTACAATGGCAGATCTCATTATTGCACATAGTATAAATTTGAGATAAGTAATCTAGGTGTTCTCTTGCCTTTAGCACCACGGCCAATATGAAAGTTACGATAATGTAGGAAAAACAGGCTTAGGCCTTAGTCAGACGGGCGTTTTTTGCCGCGATTTGCGGATCGCATGACGGATGCGCATCCGCAAATCGCGTGACCGGTGCGCGCAAGTCGCCCGCAAATCGCCCGAAAATCTGCTCCTAGCCGCGTTTCATTAGAAACGGGCCGGAGCTGTCCAGCGCATTGCATTCAATGGAGACGGCAATACAGCCGTCTCCATTGAAAGCAATGCGCTGCGGGCGAGCCCGGGATGAATTGTCGGTAAGGGCTTAAATATATAAGCCCTTACCTGCAATCCATCCTAAAATGTGTTAAAATAAAAAAAAATTGCATTCTCACTTTCTGCCTGCAGCTCCGGGCAGCCGTCCTGCAGTGGGTGTGAAGGGGGTGTGAGTCAGACCTGCCCCCTGATTGGCTCAGCGCTGAGCCAATCAGAGGCATGCCTCACTCACACCCATTCATGAATTCATGAATGGATGTGAGTCAGACCTGCCCCTGATTGGCTCAGCGCTGAGAGGCAGCAGTCACTCACCCATTCATGAATTCATGAATGGGTGTGTGAGTGAAACCGGCCTCTGATTGGTCAGGCTGTGACCAATCAGAGCAGATCATTCAGCAGGCGGGGATTTTAAAGCCCCGCCGGCTGAATAGTGCCGAGAAGCAGTTCAGGAGAACTGACAGCGGCCGCGGCTGGACTCCGGCTGCAGCGGAAAGGTGAGTATACAATTTTTTTTTATTTTAACGCATTTTAGCATGAATTGCAGGGAAGGGTTTATATATTTAAGCCCTTCCCGACAATTAACCCCGCGCACGCCGGCAGCCCATTGCTTTCAATGGAGCGGCTGTATTGCCGCTCCATTGAATTCAATGGGCAAACATCGTTCTTCTCTTCCACAGCTGTTACAGCTGTGGCAGAGAAGAATGATTTGTCTTCTATATGTTCTCAATGGGGTCGGCGCTGCTGCCGCCGGCCCCATTGAGCGCATATACAGAAGCGAACAGGAATCGCAGATCGCAGATAGGTGCGATCTGCGATTTTTTGTTCTATAATTTTTCGGACGAGCGCATAAAAAGCGCTCATGTGTCCGATACCATTGCGAAGCAATGGTTTTAAAAAATCGCCGGACGCATGCGCATGCGCAAATCGCGGCAAAAAACGCCCGTCTGACTAAGCCCTTACTACATACCAGTGGGCATTGTTATGCAGTTTTCTGCTTGCTGCCAACCGTAGGCATGCTGAGAGTTGTAGTTGCACATCACAAGGTAATATTAATCTTTATTGATGCAGTGCCAACATGTTCTGCACTGCTTTACAAAGGGCCATAGCTGTTCACAGACATTCCTGTGAATAGGAACCATTTACCATTACGTTTCTACACGCTCTGGCGTGTTCGCGCCGCACAGGTCATCTGCGCATGCGCAGACCGGCTGAGCGGCACGAGCACGCCAGAGCGGCCCCATTCAACGGGACAGAAGAGCAGACTGCGCAAGCGCGTCTAATCAAGGGAGAAGAAGGCTTCGGTCGGCGCCATGAAGACGGGGACGCCAACACCGGGGGGGGGGTAAGTATATAACTTCTGTATGGCCAATATTTAATGCACGATGTATATTACAAAGTGCATTTATATGGCCATACAGAAGTGTATAACTTCACTTGCTCTCGCGGGACAACCCCTTTAATAGCTTTGGGTTTGAAGTCATTTAAGAATCTGACATCTGGAATATCTTGATTAAAGGGGTTGTCCCGAGGCAGCAAGTGGGTCTATACACTTCTGTATGGCCATAATAATGCACTTTGTAATGTACATTGTGCATTAATTATGAGCCATACAGAAGTTATAAAAAGTTTTATACTTACCTGCTCCGTTGCTGGCGTCCTCGTCTCCATGGTGCCGACTAATTTTCGCCCTCCGATGGCCAAATTAGCCGCGCTTGCGCAGTCCGGGTCTTCTCCTCTTCTCTATGGGGCTCCGTGTAGCTCCGTGTAGCTCCGCCCCGTCACGTGCCGATTCCAGCCAATCAGGAGGCTGGAATCGGCAATGGACCGCACAGAAGCCCTGCGGTCCATGAAGACAGAGGATCCCGGCGGCCATCTTCAGCAGGTGAGTATGAAGACGCCGGACCGCCGGGATTCAGGTAAGCGCTGTGCGGGTGGTTTTTTTAACCCCTGCATCGGGGTTGTCTCGCGCCGAACGGGGGGGGGGGGGGTTTAAAAAAAAAAAAACCCGTTTCGGCGCGGGACATCTCCTTTAAGTTGCAGAATAAGTTGGCGCTATACAAATAAAGATTATTATTATATTTTGCCGTTTTGGGGTATGAATTACAAATAGGAACCATTATTTTATTTTTGCATATTACTTGTTTTTAGCCTTCTTTTTGTCATCTGAAAAAAATTGTTTGTGTTCCCTGAGAGGAAGTTTGGTATGTTGAAGTCCCTAAAATATGGTCGGAAGACTTAAATCTATGATTAAGGGCCTGTTCACATACATCCTTTCACATATATCCTTCCAAACATCTTTTAGATTTCCTTTATAAAGTGAAAACCATATATTAAGAAATCAGGTAGACAGATCTGCAATAAAAGATGGAACCAGTTCTCTCAGCTTGTTTCGGCTTCGTTCCATTTACATCCATTTTTGATATATTTGTTTTGCCGTCTTTCTTCCTTTCTGGTCCTGCTCATCTAAAAATTAATCCATTAAACGCACAACAAAAACAGAGCTGGGTGGAAACCTTTCCATTCAGTTCTGTCACCTATTGACTGTAATGTAAAAAAAAAAGGAAAGGGTCCTTTTTTGTTCACTTTGTTTTTTTAACGGAAAAAACTGCTGCAGTCTGCGCCAATCTTTTGTTAAAAGTACAGAATGCAGACAGAAGGGAATCAAACTGAGAATAACGGTGGCTCTGAAAATCCGACTGAAATTAATGGGAAGTGAAACTGATCCATTTTTTCCGTCTTGCAACCCCTCCGATAGGACAGCAAAATGCTGATGTTTGCTCCAACACATGCAACTAACCAGCTAAGCAAGCTTGTTTTGCTTGTTTATGTGTGATGCTGATTATCCATTAAGTTGTCAATGACTTTCGGTCACTTTATGGATCAACGTTCCCACGCATTTCTGTCTTTCACCGCTTCTTTCAGTCCTGCGAGTGATATGTTTGCGGTGGCCTAGATTGTATCTATCCATCTTGTTGTCCTGATCTTCTCTTTCCACTTGGTCATGTGTACTGCTATCAATATCTGTAATTATTCTTTACATGTGCTACATGTATTTTCTTGCACAAATATACAGCTTGTGATATAATTTATATACTAGTTGTATATTTGGAGGGTTTGTGTTGTGTTTAACAGGGTGTGGATGACTAATATAGCAGGTGCTGGAACAAGATTGGAGGGGGACAGGTATTGGAGTTCTCACTGACCCTCTAAGTCTGGGTGCGGAAACCCTATGGCCAGAAGCCTGACGCCATGATATGCAGGACAGGAGTGAGGATGGAAACTTACTGCAGCCTCAGTGGCAGATCTGTGGGGATGGCTATGGCGGCACACTATAACATAATTCACCACTCTTTATTCTCCATGTTCATCCCCTTGAAGCAGAATCCGACCCTGCCCGCTTTTCCACAATTCAAATCTGTACGTGAACATTGGGCCTCACTTGTTACACTCTGGAGTCGTAATGAGTGAGTCTCCAATTGTACACCAACACTATCATACAATCTACCTATGGGAATCATTTGCAAAATTTCCTGTTGCTAAATGTAATTGTTGGAAACACTAAAATGTTATTCTCAGTGTTCAAACTTTATTCTTGAATGTGTGAATGCATTATGACTAACAAAAGTTAATGATTCTGTTCTATGCATACGTTGTAATAAAAGTCAGTTAATAAAAGAGGTTGAAAAGTGTCTGAGAAGGATGAACTTGATGGGATGTGTGTTTGTTTTCCATTTTAAGAACTGGTTTACTAAGGTTTTCATGTCTGATACTTTTTTCAATTATATTTTTTAGTTTTTAGACAACAGAAACAAAATGGAACCTGCAAACATACCAACCACTTTTGTGCTGTGGGCCATGTATATTGTAATCGTGGTCCCCATCATGGCTGAAAATCACTGTAAGGTCACATCAGACAAGGCGGACTGTAGTCACTTGGAATTAAATGCTATACCTTCTGACCTCCCATTAACCATTAAAATATTAGACCTTTCTCACAATCGACTGAAGTCACTGCCAGCAGCCAATCTTTCCAGCTATGACAAACTTGAGCATCTGGATGTTGGTTATAATACTCTCCACATTCTTGAAACAGCCTTATGTCAACAATTGCCATTGCTTAAAATACTAAACCTGCAGCACAACGAATTTAGCAAGATTCCCATTAAAGCGTTCCTCTTCTGCGAGGGTCTTGTTGAGTTGGGGATAAATGCTAATGGCATAAAGGAAATTAATGGGAACCCATTTGAAAATCTCCAGGTATGATGCATTACAAGGATCTTAGCCACAGTTTTATAATAAATGTGGACATCAATATGGGTAAACTAACTATATCATTCTTGACAGAGCCTGCGCATTCTTGATGTGTCTCACAACAAAATGACGTCTACAGCTTTAGGAGACAAAAAGCAGCTATCCAACTTGTCTGAGCTGCTGTATTCCCATAATATGATCAAAGAACTGAAGAAAGAAGACTTTATGTTTCTTGGAAACAACTCTGTCCAGAAACTTGATCTTTCATCCAACCCTGTGAAGGAGGTATTGTATGGTATATTACTCTATGTTCAGGGGCAAACAGAACAGTGGGGGGCCATATATATACTACCCCCTTCTGTTGCTGATTAACACTGCCACATACATAACTATTTGGGATTGAAGGACTTTGTGCTGGTTTACTCCGTCTCCTTTTCATGAAGCTTGGCCTTAGAGCCTGTTCACAAGGGCGCATTTCCCGTCCTTGTGCTGTCCGTGTATTTTTCGGACAGGACACGGACCAATTATTGCCAATTATGCGATACACAGGGAAATTTTTCATATAGACTGGTGGCCCATGTAAAAAAGATTGCATCATTTCCTATTCTGGTCCGATTAATGGACCAGAATCGGAAATGCCATGTTTACAACCCACAGATATTAGACAGACTTTTACGTAAATAAATTACAAATAGTTAACAGCAAAATCCAAATGCCTCATTTATGGGGCAATGATGCAAAGTCACACAGGACCAAAATCCATGGATTCAATATGTAGACCATAAGGAGATGTGATAGCATCCAGGGTGCAGTAAATACACTATCTTTAGGGCTCCCACCCACTGGCGATATTTTCTCCACTGCAATGTGATTCTAAAGTTAAAGTCTCGCATCGCAGTGCGAGAAAAAAATTGGCATCACGCCGGGATATCGGCATCACGCCGACATATCGCCAGTCCTTTCAATGGGGCCAGCGGCAGCAGTGCTAGCCCCATTGAAAAGAGATGGAGAATGCCGGGGACTTCTGCCACAGCTGTGACAGCTGTGGCAGAGGATTCCTTCATCCCCACGGTCATGAATGAATAGCTAAGAGCTATGTGTGATTGGCAGTAGCTGCTATTGGCTGAGCCCTCAGCTAATCTGCACAGCCCTTTCAGGACATGCTCTGTGACCTGCGCAGAGGTCATTTTGCAGGCATGGGAGCAGATAGTCACAGCTTATCCCCTATTGTGAATGTTGGATCCTGTGTGATTATTACATATAGATGTTACCTTTCAGTGTAATCCTGCCTGTGATGTTAGTGAGATGATTGCTGAAAAGCTTCCTCTACAGGCAGGAAGGAATAGACTAGTATTAGGCTCTGTGGTCACTGTGAAAAATGCAGGCTTTTAGGTTTTTTTTAAAAATGCAGATTGTGACTGAAGGTTAAAACGAAAATCGCCAAAAGTTCTTTAAAAATATGTTTTACACAAAAATGGGATTTATATAATTGGTAATTTTCTTATAACACATTACCTTAAAAGATCCATGGTTTCTTAGCTCCCACTTCACTTCAGTGGGTTCTAGGCCATACCTACTGCTCTAAAGACCTAAACTTGCAACAGAACAGGCCTGTTTCAGCATTGCAAATTGGAAAACTTTGAGGCACTACTTCAGTCTATTGATCTTAAGATCCCAACTGTAAAGTTATTCTGCAGTTAAGTGTTGTCTTTAATATTCCCGTTCTCCAAATGTACCCACAGTAGTTTAAAAAACTGACACCTTATATTAGTAGGTTCCTTGCATGAAAGGGCTAGTTTGGCTCTCTCTGTCTTCAGAACTCTCTAGATAACTCTCAGGTAATTTTATAACTCCACTTATATACTAAACTATAAAAATATTATATTTTTCATAGATTCAAGAGGACTGTTTTCAACAACTGACAAACCTTCATACACTCACAATGGCCAATATGACACTTGAGTCCAAATTAACGGAGGATCTTTGCTCACAATTGGCCGGCACACAAATTCAAGTTCTTGTTCTGCTTAATTCTCAACTTAAAAAGATACACAATGCAACATTTAAAGGCTTAAACTCTACAAGTCTAATAAGCCTGGATATTTCTAATAACATGTTGTCAGAGATTGACAATAATTCATTTATCTATTTGCATCATTTGAGAAATCTAAACTTGGAAGAAAATCAAGTCAGTCATCTAACGTCCAGAGCTTTTTACGGTTTATCAAACTTGATACACTTGAATTTAAAAAAGTTTTTTAGCAGTACAAAGAACCCCAAAATTGATGACTTATCATTCCAGTGGCTTCAACACCTGCAATACTTAAACATGGAACAGAATAAAAAAATTGAGCTTTCTGAATATACTTTCACTGGTCTGATAAGCTTAACGAATTTGAGTCTCAGTGGATGCACGTTTCCAACTATTACAAGTAAAACATTTTCTTCTCTTTCAAACTCATCCTTAATATCACTGAATCTGACAAAGACAGATATAACTAAGGTGGAATCTAGAGCTTTTTATGGCTTAGAACACCTGGAAGTTCTTGATTTAGGCATTAACCAGATTGATCAGGACCTTACTGGCAAGGAATTTGAAGGTCTTCACAGTATTAGACAGATATATCTTTCATATAACAAACATCTGAATCTTGCAAGTAATTCATTTTGTAATATAACAACCCTTGAAAAGCTGAACCTCAGGAAGACAGCATTGACATTGGGAAGCAATTCTCCTTTTAACTGTTTAATCAACCTAATCTATCTAGATCTTGGTAACAACAATATTGCTAACCTGGAAGAAGATATTTTTAGTGGTCTTCATAAATTAAGAATTCTAAGTTTACAACACAATAACCTCGCTCGATTATGGAAAAAGGCTAATCCTGGTGGCCCTGTATTGTTTCTAAAAGGGCTGCAGAATCTAGAGATACTTGACTTATTCTCCAATGGCTTTGATGAAATACCAGCTGAAGCTTTTAAGGGGCTTTCAAATTTAACCATCTTGAACTTGGGGGAAAATAATGTTTATATATTGCCGCCATCTCTATTAGAAGCTCAAGGCTCACTAACTGAACTGGACCTACATAAAAATCTAATAACATCCGTTGAGGAAAGTATTTTCAAAAATGTTTTTAGTAAGCTTAAAAATTTAAGTATGGGTAATAATCCATTTGATTGCACATGCGAAAGCATAGCTTGGTTTGCAGATTGGCTTAATACAACAAATACAAGTGTCCCAGGTCGAGACTTACAGTATATCTGCAATACACCTAATAATTACCATGGGGTTTTGGTCGAGAAATTTGATAATTTGCCCTGCAAAGACCATGCTCCTTTCAAGGCATTATTTATTCTCAGCTTTACTATTACAACTTCTCTGATGGTTTTGGTTTTGCTGCTGCACTTCCAAGGCTGGAGAATAAAGTTTTTTTGGAGTGTTTTGGAAAACAAAATACTTGGCTTTAAAGAAATTGATCCAGGGGACCAAAACTTTGAATATGATGCTTATATCATTCATGCAAAGGAAGACATGCCTTGGATTGATTGTTATCTGCTTCCTCTTGAAGAAGACGAGAAAAGCAATTTTACATTTTGTTATGAGGCAAGAGATTTTGAAGGTGGAGTATCACCTCTACAGCTTATTGTCAACAGCATCAAAAAAAGCAGAAAGATCATTTTTGTTATAACACATAATTTCCTTAATGATCAGTGGTGTAAAAGGTAAGTGCGTTATAATATACAGAAATTCTTTTATATACATATTTTGTTCATCTTGATAGGCTGGGCGAAAAAATTGTCACGATTTTCACAAAATTGAATCGGGTTACTCTGAACTGATTTTAGCAAAAATCGCTGCAAAATCGAATTTCCCATAATGCCAGCAGGGGTCAGTGTGAAGCTAATCAGCAGACGGATGCCTTGCTAATGTCACCAAATATGTTCACCATTTTTCATATGGGCAGCAGTTTCATTGGACGCCTGCATCACATGACCTGGCCATATATAACATAGGCATAGTGTAACCACCAGACATTTTACAGTTGAGCACAGGACAGAGAAGCTGCATTACGTGTATATACCTATATAGGGGCAAATATTTTACAGAGGATATAATGCTTAGGGGGGTGAAAGCTTGTATACTGGTGTTATTGCAGGGAACAGAGAAAGAAGCTACATCATGTTTATATGCCTATGGAACACGTGGTCTGTTAATAGGGACAGATAGTCTACAGAGGATATATTGCTAAGGGGTGTGAAAGCTCGTATACCAGCAGAGAACTTAAATGGAGTTCTATTAGAGGGAGTAGAGAAAGTTGCTGCATCACGTTTATATGCCAATACATGGGAGAGGGTATATTTCTGCTTCTGTTAACATATATAGCAGCAAAGCAGACAGACAAAAAAAATATCGTTTGGTGTGAATATTGCAGTTTTCTGGCCTCCTACATTGTTAAAGTCACCGCTACGAATTATTTACAGACCTAGCAGTAGCTTTTGGGGAATTCAATTATGTTGCGCCAAACAGGGACAGCTCGTAAAAATACAAGCCATACCTTATCACAACCTTCTTTTCTATCTCTTAATATACCTCCACATCGGTACAGATATCTGTAGGTGACAAAATCCGACCCCCTTACAGTAATGTGCGTGGTAAACACCAAAATGCTGTCTTAAAACTCATATGTCTAGTGGACAGTAGAGCTTTTGACAGCTCTACTGGCCCAGGCTGATACATGGCAGACCCTGCTAAATCTGAAGCAAGGCAAGTTCGTGTGTGACAATCGGGCCAACCTGCTGGCAGCCCTTGGCTTTGAAATCTCACACATGTACCTTGCCTGGCCCATGTAATGAACCTGGTAGGGCAGTGCTTCCTAAAATATTGGTATATTCAGGGATACCAATCTCCCAACTGTCTGGCTAGTCTGCCATTACTTACCACCGCTGGAAAGAGTGGCTTTGGGCAAGAAAATGGGGTGTCTTCCAAAAACATTTCTCCACCGATGGGAGAAACATAGAGGAGGAAGAGGAGGGGGATAATATAGGACCAGAGGTAGGGAAGGAACTACACAATGTTCCTTCCATCTATCACTAACTGCAGCTATTCTACATGGATGACAATCTTGGATCTGAGGAATGTGGGCCATTGCCCTTAGGCATTTTAAGACATATGAGTGCTTTTATGCTGCAGTGCTTGCAGAAGGACCGTCATACAGCCTACATCAGATCATTACTGGGTAGCCACCCCCCTTGTTTTCCGCTACAAAGTCAAATTGACAAATCTCATTCCCGCAATGGAAAGGGAGATGAAAATGTGGTACTATCAGGACAGACCATTAAGCAGTTTAGATCAAAGTATGTCCCCCATGGCCGCAGCGATGCATCTGCAATGGATTGCAGCTCTACAGTTCGTGACTGACAAGCAGGAAGCTGCATCAGCAGCACTATTAGTGGCAGGGGAAGTCTAACAGAGGTGTGGCATAGTTTTTTCAGCCCGTTGCAGCCTTCAGCTAAAGCACACGATTGGACTGACAGTCACAGGCAGCGCTTATCCGTGATAGTCAAAGAGCATGTCAGCTCCCACATATATGTACTTAGACATGGTTTTGTCCCCTTTGACTTCTGGGTATCTAAGCTGGACAAGTGATCAGAGTGTGCACAACATGCTTTAGAGGTGCTTGCCTGCCGCACTTCCAGTGTGCTATCAGAAAAGGTGTTCAACACAGATGGGGGTGTAATACTTGATAGACACATTGCCTGTCCACAGACAATGTGGATCACCTGACATTTATAAAAATGAACAAAGCGTGGATTTCACCAGACTTCTGCACATCTGTACTGACTTCTGCACTTCTGGCCACAAGCACAGTTTAAATGTCCACTCACTCTCCGCTATGGGGATATCCCTCAGGATTTCTGATAGGTCTATTTTTGTACATGCTTGTATTATTCATAAAATAATTCTGGAGTATCTCTTCTTAGAACTCGGCATTGTGCTGTTCCTCTGTTATTCCTATTAGAAATTTATGAATAAATTGACAAGCAGGTATTACCAATTGGTGGTGTGTCCCTCCACATTCTTACACTGAACAGTCAGTGCTTCCAGTGTCAGCCTATGTAGAGCACACCCCATTGGCAAATGGAATGGTAGCACAGTTGACAATTAATAGCAGAAATAGTAGAGGATGTATATAAGTCAGATTAAAAGATGATCCAAAGTCTTTTGTTTCATGAGGATACAAGTATTTGCTAAAACAGATCTGTCAGCAGCGGTGATAGGAAGATAAAGCCAAAAGAACTGGTGGTTTGGCACAACACTCCAAATATAGATGAATATTAAAGAGATAAAGCAGTGTGAAATTTCTCCTTTATTAAATGATGTGCGTAGTCAATATGGGAAAATGCATTTCGGGGTCACACTCCTTCATCAGTTCAGCTGGTTAAAATATACAGACAGTTGGAGACCTAAGGATGGCAAGCTCCCAAATGTCAAGGGGATTCCCAAAAAAACTGTATGGAGCAGGACAAGCCCCTTGCTAAATGTCAAGGGGAATCTTTGGGATTCTCCTTGACATTTGGGAACTCACCATCCTTAGATCTTCTAATGTCTGTATATTTTAACCAGTCAAACTGATTAATGGGTATCACAATCATTCAGCTTTGCTCCACCTTTTGTTTTTTTTCTCTCCATTTTTGCATTTCAGCAGTGGTGATAGGTCCTCTTCAAGTAAAGCCCTCCTCTGCTGTCGCTAAGGTGGAAGTTGATGGACATACAAGGGAGTTAACGTTTTTTCCGTATTAAGCCCATAAATTTTGGACGGTGGCCTTGATTACAATTTGATTGTACTACCTCAGTTAAGACATGAGAGGTAGAGTTTAGAAAGCTGACTTGGGACAGAATGGAGGGATATGGTTTTGGGGTGGGAAGACTGATGAAGTCACTATCCGTATCAGATTCCAGTCTTTGCTGACTTAACAGTAAAACACCTTCTCCTCCTCTGAAGAGAATGGAGGACTACATAATACAAAATAAATTAATATAAACTGAGTATAAAAATGTATTCACCAGTAATATATCTAATTTTAAATCAGCTGAAATATTTGGTCATAGCGTGACTACAATTTCATTAAAGCTAACAACACAAGTTTCCATTGTTTGATGGTAATCTATGGTAATGGCAGTATACTATATGCCTTCATTTCTAAATAAAATGTATTGTTTTGTTTCCATAAGATTCAAGATTCAACACGCTCTCCAGCAAGCTATTGAGCAGAGCCGGGACTCCATCGTACTTTTATTCCTGGAAGACATTCCGGATTATAAACTAAATTACAGCATACATCTGAGAAGAGGAATGTTCAAGTCTCGATGCATTCTAGAATGGCCTGTTCAGAAGGAGAGGATTAAGGCTTTCCAGGAAAAACTAAAGACTGCTCTAGGATCATCAAGTGTAGTAAACTAAATGTGAACTACTGTATAGACTCCTAGATATGTCTGTCCAGCAAGGTACTGAGAAGAGTCAAGAGCTCACAATCCATATAGGGATAGTCAAGATGCAACACATTCCAAAATGTCTTGTTCAAAAGGAGTTGAAAAGCCTACACAATGCTTTGTACCAGTTAATGTAGTTAAACACATATGGAACATTTAGAGATAAATATTAGTTATTATTTATCAATGTTTTTGCTAAAAAGGAACTTGAAGAAAACCAAAAACATAAAATGTTTTTTTTTTCCATATTTATATATAGTATCTCTTTTTCATTTTTCATGCTCTCTTGGATAAACATTAGGGATGAGCGAACGTGTCCGTTACGGACACATCCGCACCCGGACACCGGCTTTGCCGAACACTGCAGTGTTCGCGCGTAAGTGTCCGGGTGCCGCCGGGGGGCGGGGAGATGCGCGGCGGCGTGGGCGGCAGTAGCGGGGAACAGGGGGGAGCCCTCTCTCTCTCCCTCTCCCCCCCACTCCCCGCCGCACCCCCCCGCGCTGCCACGGCAGCCCCCGAACTTTTTCGCCCGAACACTGAAGTGTTTGCAAAGTTCGGTGTTCGGGCGAAAAAGGGGCGGAGCCGAACGTGTTCGCTCATCTCTAATAAACATACATTTAACATTAAATTCTCAACCCTTGTCTTTACTTCAATTACTTATCACTAAACCGACAATAGGGGTAGACAATTGCCAGTTGACCCCTTCCTGCACTATCATCTGTCTCCAGATGATGTAGTCATATAGTGAAAAAAATACACAAAGAAGACAAGGAGAGGAATATAAGAACTGTTTATATTCAGAATGACAGACATGATGATGCTGCAGCTAGTAATACTGTGTGAGATCTGCTCCTCAGGAAAGTACTATTCACCAATTATACCTGATCAGGATCAGTTGAATACCTACTGTATTTGCCAGCTCCTGTGTGTCTTGCGGAGCGACACCACACCTCCAGCACAGGTCGATTCTGGTCCTTGGTGTAGCTGCAGGTCCATTTCACAATTGCTATGGATAATATCACATGTGATTTGACTGCCATGCCCCTAGATCTGAGATAATTGCTTGTGATGATGTCATCCCCCGTTCTAGGAATTTAAGAGTATTTTTTTTTATATGGGGCATGCATGCTAAACTTTGTCATGTTCCTCAAACAATTCCTGAGCCTTTTTGCAATATAGCATTTCACATATTCCTGCTGAAAGAGACTTCTGTCAAGAACGGGTGAACAATAATGTTTAGTTAGATAGTACATGTTAAAGTAACAGCCACATGAATGCCATGACCCAGAGTTTCTCAGCAAACTATTGCCAAGGCTATTACACTGCTGTTTTGTCCTCTTCCCATAGTATTCCCATCCTCAGTTAAACAACATGCATGCGTCTAGCTGCTACATGCTGGAAAATAGTCCTTTTACACTAGACGACCAGTCGGGTACAGATGCCTGATAGGTTGTCCCAGCAATAATCGTTCCTGTGCTCCCGCATGCAGAATCCGATTCGTCCGTGGACATGAGGCATTAATGTGTTTCAATGTAGCTATTCTCTCCTGAAGACTTTGCACCTTTTCCTCCAATAGAGACACAAGCCTGCATTTTTGGCAGGTGAAGTTTGGCTTTTACTCTGGTAGGTCTGTAAAAATATAGCATACGTTGCAGTTCAACATATGGCTACTCTCCTCTTCCATGTTGCACAGTCAGTTGACGTCCGCTTCCAAACTTATAATAGTCAACAATTCTTGAAGTGATATCGAAGAGAGATGAGCGAGCACCAAAATGCTCGGGTGCTCGTTACTTGGGACGAAATTATCGCGATGCTCGAGGGTTCGTTACGAGTAACGAACCCCATT
The DNA here is from genome assembly GCF_035609145.1 of Eleutherodactylus coqui. Lineage (NCBI taxonomy): Eukaryota > Metazoa > Chordata > Amphibia > Anura > Eleutherodactylidae > Eleutherodactylus > Eleutherodactylus coqui. The sequence goes on along the minus strand of NC_089843.1, from coordinate 98,324,025 downwards.
GAAGTCAATGGGCGACTCGAGCATTTTTGTATATCGCCGATGCTCGCTAAGGTTTCCATTTGTGAAAATCTGGGCAATTCAAGAAAGTGATGGGAACGACACAGCAACGGATAGGGCAGGCGAGGGGCTACATGCTGGGCTGCATCTCAAGTTCCCAGGTCCCACTATTAAACCACAATACCGGCAAGAGTGGGCCCCCCCCTCCCAACAACTTTTACTTCTGAAAAGCCCTCATCAGCAATGCATACCTTAGCTAAGCACCACACTACCTCCAACAAAGCACAATCACTGCCTGCATGACACTCTGCTGCCATTTCTCCTGGGTTACATGCTGCCAACCCCCCCCCCCCCCCCCGCACAACGCAGTGTCCACAGCGCACACCAAAGTGTCCCTGCGCAGCCTTCAGCTGCCCTCATGCCACACCACCCTCATGTCTATTTATAAGTGCGTCTGCCATGAGGAGGAACCGCAGGCACACACTGCAGAGGGTTGACACGGCTAGGCAGCGACCCTCTTTAAAAGGGGCGGGGCGATAGCCCACAATGCTGTACAGAAGCAATGAGAAATATAATCCTGTGCCACCGCCATCAGGAGCAGCACACGTGGGCATAGCAATGGGGAACCTATGTGCCACACACTATTCATTCTGTCAAGGTGTCTGCATGCCCCAGTCAGACCGCGGTTTTTTATAAATAGTCACAGGCAGGTACAACTCCGCAATGGGAATTCCGTGTGCACCCACAGCATGGGTGGCTCCCTGGAACCCACCGGCGGTACATAAATATATCCCATTGCATTGCCCATCACAGCTGAGGTAATGTCATGTTAAATGCAGGTGGCCTTCGGCCCACACTGCATGCCCCAGTCAGACTGGGGTTCTTTAGAAGTGGACACATGCAGTTACAACTTCGTGTGGACCGACAGCATGGGTGGGTGCCAGGAAGCCACCGGCGGTACATAAATATATCCCATTGCAGTGCCCATCACAGCTGAGGTAACGTCCGATTAAATGCAGGTGGGCTTCGGCCCACACTGCATGCCCCAGTCAGACTGGGGTTCTTTAGAAGTAGACACATGCAGGTACAACTCTCTGTGGACCCACAGCATGGGTGGCTCCCTGGAACCCACCGGCGGTACATAAATATATCCCATTGCAGTGCCCAGCACAGCTGATATAACGTCAGCTTTAATGCAGGTGGGCAAAAAATTAATTGGATTACACTGTAGGCGAGGGCCCCAAAAAATTGGTGTACCAACAGTACTAATGTACGTCAGAAAAATTGCCCATGCCCAACCAAGAGGGCAGGTGAAACCCATTAATCGCTTTGGTTAATGTGGCTTAATTTGTAACTAGGCCTGGAGGCAGCCCAGTTAAAATAAAAATTGGTTCAGGTGAAAGTTTCAACGCTTTAATGAGCATTGAAACGTATAAAAATTGTTTACAAAAATTATATGACTGAGCCTTGTGGGCCTAAGAAAAATTGCCCGTTCGGCGTGATTACGTCAGGTTTCAGGAGGAGGAGCAGGAGGAGGAGGATGAATATTATACACAGATTGATGAAGCTAAAAGGTCCACGTTTTTGATGGTGATAGAGAACAATGCTTCCATCCGCGGGTGCAGCCTACGTATTGTTTAGGTATCGCTGCTGTCCGCTGGTGGAGAAGAGAAGTCTGGGGAAATCCAGGCTTTGTTCATCTTGATGAGTGTAAGCCTGTCGGCACTGTCGGTTGACAGGCGGGTACGCTTATCTGTGATGATTCCCCCAGTCGCACTAAACACCCTCTCTGACAAGACGCTAGCCGCAGGACAAGCAAGCACCTCCAGGGCATACAGCGCGAGTTCAGGCCACGTGTTCAGCTTCGACACCCAGTAGTTGTAGGGGGCAGAGGCGTCACGGAGGACGGTCGTGTGATCGGCTACGTACTCCCTCACCATCCTTTTACAGTGCTCCCGCCGACTCAGCCTTGACTGGGGAGCGGTGACACAGTCTTGCTGGGGAGCCAGAAAGCTGTCAAAGGCCTTAGAGAGTGTTTCCCTGCCTGTGCTGTACATGCTGCCTGATCTTTGCGCCTCCCCTGCTACCTGGCCCTCGGAACTGCGCCTTCGGCCACTAGAGCTGTCGGATGGGAATTTTACCATCAGTTTGTCCGCCAGGGTCCTGTGGTATAGCATCACTCTCGAACCCCTTTCCTCTTCAGGTATGAGAGTGGAAAGGTTCTCCTTATACCATGGGTCGAGCAGTGTGTACACCCAGTAATCCGTAGTGGCCAGAATGCGTGTAACGCGAGGGTCACGAGAAAGGCATCCTAACATGAAGTCAGCCATGTGTGCCAGGGTACCTGTATGCAACACATGGCTGTCCGCACTAGGAAGATCACTTTCAGGATCCTCCTCCTCCTCCTCAGGCCATACACGCTGAAAGGATGACAGGCAAGCAGCATGGGTACCCTCAGCATTGGGTCAAGCTGTCTCTTCCCCCTCCTCCTCATCCTCCTCATGCTCCTCCTCCTCAACGTGCTGAGATATAGACAGGAGGGTGCTCTGACTATCCAGCGACATACTGTCTTCCCCCGCCTCTGTTTCCGAGGCGCATCTGCCTTTATGCTTTGCAGGGAACTTCTCAAGAGGCATAGCAGAGGAATGGTGACGCTAATGATTGCAGCATCGCCGCTCACCATCTGGGTAGACTCCTCAAAGTTTCCAAGGACCTGGCAGATGTCTGCCAACCAGGCCCACTCTTCTGTAAAGAATTGAGGAGGCTGACTCCCACTGCGCCGCCCATGTTGGAGTTGGTATTCCACTATAGCTCTACGCTACTCATAGAGCCTGGCCAACATGTGGAGCATAGAGTTCCACCGTGTGGGCACGTCGCACAGCAGTCGGTGCACTGGCAGATGAAACCGATGTTGCAGGGTGCGCAGGGTGGCAGCGTCCGTGTGGGACTTGCGGAAATGTGCGCAGAGCCGGCACACCTTTCCGAGCAGGTCTGACAAGCGTGGGTAGCTTTTCAGAAAGCGCTGAACCACCAAATTAAAGACGTGGGCCAGGCATGGCACGTGCGTGAGGCTGCCAAGCTGCAGAGCCGCCACCAGGTTACGGCCGTTGTCACACACGACCATGCCCGGTTGGAGGCTCAGTGGCGCAAGCCAGCGGTCGGTCTGCTCTGTCAGACCCTGCAGCAGTTCGTGGGCCGTGTGCCTCTTCTCTCCTAAGCTGAGTAGTTTCAGCACGGCCTGCTGACGCTTGCCCACCGCCGTGCTGCCACGCCGCACGACACCGACTGCTGGCGACGTGCTGCTGCTGACACATCTTGATTGCGAGACAGAGGTTGCATAGGAGGAGGAGGGTGGTTTAGTGGAGGAAGCATACACCGCCGCAGATACCACCACCGAGCTGGGGCCCGCAATTCTGGGGGTGGGTAAGACGTGAGCGGTCCCAGGCTCTGACTCTGTCCCAGCCTCCACTAAATTCACCCAATGTGCCATCAGGGAGATATAGTGGCCCTGCCCGCCTGTGCTTGTCCACGTGTCCGTTGTTAAGTGGACCTTGGCAGTAACCGCGTTGGTGAGGGCGCGTACAATGTTGCGGGAGACGTGGTCGTGCAGGGCTGGGACGGCACATCGGGAAAAGTAGTGGCGACTGGGAACTGAGAAGCGCGGGGCCGCCGCCGCCATCGTACCTTTGTAAGCCTCCATTTCCACAACCCTATACGGCAGCATCTCCAGGCTGATAAATTTGGCTATGTGCACGTTTATCGCTTGAGCGTGCGGGTGCATGGCGGCGTATTTGCGCTTGCGCTCCAACACTTGCGCTAGCGACGGCTGGACGGTGCGCTGAGAGACATTGGTGGATGGGGCCGAGCACAGCAGAGGTGAGGGTGTGGGTGCAGGCCAGGAGACGGTAGTGCCTGTGTCCTGAGAGGGGGGTTGAATCTCAGTGGCAGGTTGGGGCACAGGGGGAGAGGCAGCGGTGCAAACCGGAGGCGGTGAACGGCCTTCGTCCCACCTTGTGGGGTGCTTGGCCATCATATGTCTGCGCATGCTGGTGGTGGTGAGGCTGGTGGTGGTGGCTCCCCGGCTGATCTTGGCGCGACAAAGGTTGCACACCACTGTTCGTCGGTCGTCTGCACTCTCAGTGAAAAACTGCCAGACCTTTGAGCACCTCGGCCTCTGCAGGGTGGCATGGCACGAGGGGGCGCTTTGGGAAACAGTTGGTGGATTATTCGGTCTGGCCCTGCCTCTACCCCTGGCCACCGCACTGCCTCTTCCAACCTGCCCTGCTGCTGCACTTGCCTCCCCCTCTGAAGACCTGTCCTCAGTAGGTGTAGCAAACCAGGTGGGGTCAGTCACCTCATCGTCCTGCTGCTCTTCCTCCGAATCCTCTGTGCGCTCCTCCCTCGGACTTACTCCAATGACTACTACCTGAGTGATAGACAACTGTGTCTCATCGTCATCGTCCTGCTCACCCACTGAAAGCTCTTGAGACAGTTGCCAGAAGTCCCCAGCCTCATCCCCCGGACCCCGGGAACTTTCCAAAGGTTGGGCATCGGTCACGACAAACTCCTCCGGTGGGAGAGGAACCATTGCTGCCCATTCTGGGCAGGGGCCCGGGAACAGTTCCTGGGAGTCTGCCTGCTCCTCAGAATGTGTCATTGTAATGGAGTGAGGAGGCTGGGAGGAAGGAGGAGCAGCAGCCAGAGGATTCAGAGTTGCAGCAGTGGACGGCGCAGAACTCTGGGTGGTCGATAGATTGCTGGATGCACTTTCTGCCATCCATGACAGGACCTGCTCACACTGCTCATTTTCTAATAAAGGTCTACCGCGTGGACCCATTAATTGTGAGATGAATGTGGGGACGCCAGAAACGTGCCTCTCTCCTAATCCCGCAGCAGTCGGCTGCGATACACCTGGATCAGGAGCTCGGCCTGTGCCCACACCCTGACTTGGGCCTCCGCGTCCTCGCCCGCGTCCACGTCCTCTAGGCTTACCCCTACCCCTCAGCATGCTGTATTACCAGTAGTGCAGAAACAGAACGCTGTAATTAAATGTGCCGCTTATTGGCCTGTGGTTGGAGGCTGACTTTCCTTACGGAACGCACAGCAGAGCCAGGAAACAATTTTGCGCACGCCTGTAGTGAGACGTAGGTGTGTATGACTGAGCTAGTGGAATTCACAGTGCAGAAGCAGTCAAGTGGCCAAAGGCCAGTAGTAGGCCTTAAGTATTTTGCTTCTATTTTTTTTAAATGCTGAGCTGATACAGCAAACAGATACTGTAGGCAGCGTATAATATTATGTATACTGTTTCCCTCTGGCGGTATGACGGCGATCATGTAACAGAGACAGCAGATCCAGGAAACAATTTTGCGCAAGCCTGCTGTAACGCTTAGCTGCGTATTAATTAGGACTACTACCCCCAGCAGATAGATACTGTAGGCAGCGTATAATATTATGTATACTGTTTCTCTCTGGCGGGATGACGGCGATCAATTTTTTGGAAAAAGCCCACTGCCTATATAGCCTGAATATCTTTTTCCCTGCCTCACCAGTACTGGCCCTATACTCTGTACAATGACTGCAGACTGCGGACGCAATGCTCTGCACGGCCGATATACAAAAAAATAAAATTGTGCAACACTGCTAAAAGCAGCCTCAACAGTACTGCACACGGTCAGATGTGGCCCTAAGAAGGACCGTTGGGGTTCTTGAAGCCTAAAATAACTCCTAACGCTCTCCCTATAGCAGCTCCGGCACCAGCAGCACTTTCCCTGATCTCTGTCAGAATGCATCTGTGGCGAGCCGCGGGAGGGGCCGATTTATATACTCGGGTGACACCTGATCTCGCCAGCCACTCACTGCAGGGGGGTGGTATAGGGCTTGAACGTCGCAGGGGGAAGTTGTAATGCCTTCCCTGTCTTTCTATTGGCCAGAAAAGCGCACTAACGTCTCACAGATGAAAGTGAAAGTAACTCGAACATCGCGTGGTACTCGCCTCTAGTAACGAGCATCTCGAACACGCTAATACTCAAACGAGTATCAAGCTCAGACGAGTACGTTCGCTCATCTCTAATATCGAACCTATAAAACATTACTAAGTTTAAGTCCTTGCTTTACCACCATCAGTCTTCAGATTTTTTTTTTCTCTTTACTTCATATATTTGATTACAGATAATCTGAAATGACACTGGTCTTAATTACTAGCGAGTTAATATATGATGGCTTTCTAATTAGAGTGAATAGATTAACCTTTAAGTGATACCTGCAGCTCATATTACCTTTTTTCTTGGTGGCCTTTTCTTGCTGTGTTTCTTCTACAGTGGGTTCACATGTTATATCCAGTGTGACGGCATGATGTACTGCTCAGTGAACCATCCCTATACAGATACAGACATATCACATGGCTTTTGGATAATCAACATAAAATGGTAGAGCTGGAAGCGACCTCCAGGGTCATCGGGTCCAACCCCCTGCTCATTTTGAGAAATTGTCAGATGTGGATGCCATTGCTCATAGATTGTTAACAGAGAAGTTGATATAAATGAGTAAACACTGCTGCTGTTTTGTTAAAGGGAAGAAGGTTTGGAAGAGCAATTGAAACACTTTATGCCAAGTTATAAACTTGTGAGATGAGTTTTTAGGCTGAATTTGGCACGGCTGGGTATCAGTGGATGGCATTAAAGGCTTCTTTACCTGGAAAAACTTTTCAAACCACTAATGAACAATTGGTGGTTTGAAGAGTAGCCAGGATCTGATGGGCAAGAGGATGCAGGGCAAGGAGCGTTAGGCAAGGACAATATGTTGGCATAGCCTGTGACATACGTCATACAGTCAAAGAGCACAATGACACCCTGACAGCGTCCCATGTAATGTAAGTGAATGCATTCACATTGTAACTCGCACAACCCAACAGTTGTATATATCTACATTTTGCTGTGAGCGGCATGTACACTTAATGACTGTGCCACCGATAATGCCGATGAAGATTAATATTAAAGGGATCTTCCCATTGACTTAAATGCCCTTTAAAAAGCTGCAATGTAGAAACTAAAGAACTTTGTAATGTGCACCTCTTACAAACACTGCACCATTCTTGAGCTATGAAATTACCTTCAGCCCATGTATCAAAAGCAGGAATTAGGATGCTCATCAGGTTTTCATCCTGCTGTAGTCCTGTTTGAAGGTCATGTATGCGCATTGGAACTCTCTTTTACTCTTCTGAATATCGCACTCCTCCAGCTTCACACATGCTCAGATCTCAGCTTTATGTGTTGGAATCCCAAGTGTTTCCACTTACAACACATGCTCAGCCGCAACCATACACTTCTATGGGCTCCACTGAAATTAATTGAGCCCACAGAAGACTGTAATAAGTGGAGCCTGGAGTAAAAGTATGATCGTCAGGACAGCTATCGGGTCCGAATGCTGCTTATTTTATTCTTGTTCCATTGTGTAAACAGAAACAGCTGCATTATATGAAACAGAAAGCTGAGCAGTTGCAGCAACACTATATGCCACGATGTGTGCTTACTGCGCATATTTGGTCTATTACTATCTTCTATGGACTCCATTGAAACAGGGTCCATAAGATTCAATGTACATGGCAATCAGACCTGATGGCTGTCCTGGCAATTATAGTTTTACTCCAGGCTCCATTTATTGCAGTCTTCTGTGGGCTCCATTGATTTCAATGGAGCCCATAGAAGTAAGTGTATGGTCATGATCGAGCATGTGCTGCAAGTGGAAACACTGGGAATCGTGACACACAACTCCTATCCTTCATAAATAACTGTGAGTTCCCACTTTTTTCTAGCATGTAAGTGCATAACTATATATATTTATATGATATATATGCTATACATATATTAGGCTGTGTTTAAATATAGCAAATTTAGTGCAGATTTTGCTGTGGAAAATCCGCACCAAAACTGTCATCAAGTTTCACATCAAATTTTGCACCATTGGGTGCAGACTTTGCCGCAGACACACAGCACCCTTCAAGTAAAAAGATGATGAAATCTGCTGGGAATCCGCTTCAAAAGTTGCAGCAGGAGGTAAGCAGTGGATTTTGGTGCAGATTCACACCTAAATCCACCATGTGTGAATGACTAAGTGTATGTGTATTAGGGTTTGTTCATACGTAGCTGATTTGGTGTGGATTTCATCTAAGGGAGGAACCAGGGAATGTGCAGAGAAACAAGAGGCACAGAGGCACTGTGCAAGGATTTATGACAGCTGTGCGTAGAGGCTGCAATGGTGCATTGTGGGAGCTTCATAATGTCAAAGCAGTCACACAGAGCGCCCCCTTTCACATGAGAGAACCAGGAAGTATGCATTTTGGCTCAAGCATGCACTCTACACCAAAAACTGCGCTACTTGGTCAAACTTTCTTTGTGTGCAGGATGATGGATATCCAACTTCTTTTCTTTGTTCCTTTATACATTGTTCCTGTAAATAAATGCAAAAAAATAACAGAAGATGTGGTGCCATATGAAGAACTTAGATGTGGAAATGATACTGTGAGGTTAGCGCCCTATGCCTGCCGCATAGTGGAGCACATTTATCAGTATATTTTGCCAGTTTCCTATATAAAATCAGTAATTTGTATAGCTAGCTGCATCTGGTATTTTTTTGTACAATTTATATTAAAATGTTTTTTTCTACATCTTTATTTTGTTATGTAGGTACACATTACGGTTGGTGCCCAATGCTTTCTTTTTTTCTTTTGCTTTTTTTCTGATCAAAGGGGTTTTCCAGGACTTCAATATTGATGGCCTAGTCTAAGTACATTAATGAAGGAACCAAATGGAGGGGCCTAAGAGCTCCAAGTTATACCTCTGGTATAAGTGAAAGTAAATGTTATGTTCGTGCAGGCTGTGTGAATAGCAACCTACATGAGCACAATCTCTAGAAGGCTGGAAGAGAAATAGAAAGTGATATGTACTCGAACATATCCAAAATTAGATATCAGACAGAATTCAGACAGAAGAACCGCATGCATGTAGCCCACAAAGGAGACAGACAAAACAAGATGAACAAAACAGGGCTCTACAGAATATGCATCCTAACACCCAGGTAAGTTAGGAGATGTAAAGGTATAAAATGACCAGCTGGTATTTATATGCACAGACCGGTGGTGATAGGCTGGAGAACTTCACACCATCAGCTAGCCAAATCAACCACGCCTGCAGCAGTGTACTCCTGGAAGTCCATAAAACTACAGGTTGCAGGAGCACAATGTGATAGTAAATGGTTTCAGCCTGAAGTGAAGGCTGTTTAGCTCATCAACCATTATGGCCACCTGCACATGGGTGGATTTGCATTGCATAATCTGCAGCAGGCGTCCGCCTCCGAATTCCACAGCAAATACAGTCCATAGCATGCTATGGCAATATGAAATTTCATGCCCACGAGCGGAAATCGATTGCGATTTTCCGCTTGCGGAGAAGAAATCGCAGCATGTGAAGTCATGGAAGCCGTCCGTCCTGCGGCCCTACCACAATCCTCATTGCGGAAAGGTCGCGGGATCCGCATCAGCACCTAGCGACGGCATGGCCTATTCTGTACTGTGCATGTGCACCAGCACGCCGGTCAGCACATCCGCAGAGCAGAATAGAAGGTGCCGGACAGGTACATAGGGGTCACTGGTCGGGTAGAGGGTTGGATTCCGCATACGGAATCCAACCCACCCGTATGCAGGTGGCCTACCCAGACTTAGTATATTGTAAGAAACCCTCAGGTATGAAAAGAATTACGTGCAGTTTTCGCCTGTTTTATTTAAACACTGACAATAAGCAGAGATCTTGAAATAGATTACAGAAATAGGGTTTTTTAGAATGTTATAAAACTTTTAATAAGATGATGATTAAATGGCTTCTCTCAGTTGTAATATCTTGGTAAACCCCTTACCCCTTTCCCATGCACTAACACAACAAACCCGCAGATACTCACCTGTCTCTGCTCCCACTGTGTCCCACGTCGGTGTCCGATCCCCACTCCGGTCTGTGTCTACAGCTGCAGCCCCGCCATGTTTTCAACCAATAACAGAGCTCAGCTGCAGTGTATTATTACTAAATCTGTACAGGATATGTGTTGTGACTTGCCAATCGCAACAACGTCGTGGCATGGTGGCTTCAACACAGGCAAAGACCTGTTGCTTTGTTAAGCAGGTCAAGGGTTAATGGACTATGTTCTGAGTCTGCTAGTGCTGTCTGTCTTTGCTGCATGGATGCATGCTGGATTAGCCATGCCTGGGAGTAGGCTGGAGGTGTGGTTTTCTAATCCCTCTGCCAGTTTTTCAGGTGCAGAGTGGCTATATATTCTCACCCCTCCTGGTTATCAGTGCTGCTTATTCCATTCCATAGTGGAGAAGTTGGAGTTTGGAGCTCTGCTGTGCTGGGTGTTTTGTTTACTTGCAGATAAGTTACTGCGGGTTCTTTTACAGTTGTATTGTTGCTGTTCATTTCTGGTTTTGCTTTGCGTGTCGGTTCATCTCTCCATAAAGAAGACTGTGGGGCCGCCTTTTATCGAGGCAATGTCCCCACTTTAGGCAGGGACCCATCACCCCCCTGCTAGGTTAGGGCCAGGCAACCTTCCCTCTCCCTGGAGTGGTGCTACCGTCCCGCATAGCATGGTGTGTGGCTTTTTCCAATTGTGTGTAAATTCCCTGTTGCCATGCTGAGTGTAGTACTATTGTGTTCCATGGTCTCTACATCTGGGCTACGTACTTCAGTTGTGGTGTGCATTGCTCTCCAGTGCATAAGTCTATCTACAAAAGTAGTCGTGAACATCACCCTGCGTCCGTGCTGAGCGTGGTGCTTGTAAGCCGCATGGACGTGACAGCATACTATGGCAGACCCAGACGCCATTGCCTGTCATTCGATTGCCTTGGCTATTGGCACCACAGAAGAGGGCCGATGATGTCACAGAGCAAATCAACTACAGAAGAGTATCAGCCAATTCTCTACTGCTTCATCTATGTAGTCAAGATCGGTTAATGTAGGAATCAAATGCTCATTTTCTGCTCAATATTTGCCTTCTCCAGAACCTTCACAAATTTAGAAAAAGAAATGGCCCTATCTCCATCTTAGTCTGCCTCCTGGATAGTGCGCCCTGCGATGCTTCCTAGTTGCTCATCTGATATGTCAACCCTGTAATGCCCTGATCCACATTGATCGCAGCATATAAGGATTTAACAGCAAGGATGGGTGTTCTCACCTATCCATGCTGTTGCACTTGGAGGCCAGCTGTCAGTCACAGTCGGCTCCCACTGCAAGTGCCATGGGCTCAGCTTCTGAACCTGCGCCATACATATAATGTAAATATACATTAATTATACATTAATCCTGTGTGTGGAATAGCTAACTTTTCTATAATATTCTATACCGAAAAAAAATAAAAATGCTGATGCATACCAGCTCAGCGAATGCCAAAACAAAACTCTTTTAGCATAGATCCGGTGGATGGCTTATGCTGAGCTGGTTCATAAATGTGATGTGAACAAATTATATTATTTTGCATCAGTTCTTTCCTTCATTCCTCGTTGACTTTAGGGCTTAAGCAGATGAACGTATTTGCGCAGGCTTTTGCACGCGTGAAACTCACATCTGCAAAACGTGACAAAGTGAACCCATTGATTACAATGGGTTCATTCTCACGAGCGTATTTCTCTTGCACAAATCCTATGCGTGAGAGAAGATAGGGCCTGTCCTATCTTTCTAAATTTTACGCAATAAGTGTAAAAAATTACGGTGAATTGTGTGAAAACCCTTGATAATGCGCAAATACGCTCCATTGTGGCGAGCATATTTGTTCATACATTCGTCTAATGGAAGCCTTTAATGAGAAAAACATTCTATATGATGGAACAGATGAAGACTGATGCACCTTTGCATAAATTTGAATCCCATACAAGTGAATAAGATCCGTCAAATGATATTATAATTAATTATTATTATTAATAATTGAACAAATATTACGTATTGTCTTACCAGACAGAATAATGCAAGAAATTGTTTCTAGTGAGACTTGGGCATCTTTCACACGACTGTTTTTGTTTTTACACTCGGCCGTGTTAGGTGAAAAATCACATGAAAGAACAATAGCCACGATCAAGTCCCGATCTTAATTAGTGTATTATAATATGCTAATGTAACAAAAGTTTATCGGTCATTCACATGGGCGGCTGCCGTGTGATGCCAAAAAGATAAGCTGCAGCGTGGATTGGCAGAAATCCTTGGAATAACTGCTAATGCTATGAATAGAGCCAGGTGTATTCTGTTCCCAGTGTTGGACGCAGGAAAGCTCCCTCCCTCTCCCATTTTTTTTTGCTTCCAGCGTATCTCGGCAAAGGGTAGACAAGAGCTATCTTTTCATGCACTATATAAAATTGGTCGCTGTTTTCAGTTGCCGATGTCCTATTTTTCCCGGCATGTTTTTTTTACCCGCCCAAAAATCGTTCTTCTGAGTGAATATATTGGAATTCAATGCTTCAGATAGTCTCGACTTTTGGATGCAGCTACAATACCTGTGTATATACTATATGGTCATGGGAATGAGGATGGTTGCACATTTCAATTTACCACTCTTTGACCTCAATTATAGAATAAAACCTGCTCATCACCGGTACAGTTTTGTTCACACTGAAATTATGCAATATTACAGACCTATTTTGATGATGAAAAAGTAACAACTTAGTGTGGACAGCCATAGCAGCAGCTAAACATGCAGAAACTTTGTTTCTTTTTGTTGGGAACAAAATACTGTGAAGGCTTTCTGCTGTGGATTATTATGACCGTCCATTACTTATACACCATCAATATGTTCCATAGTGCTGTACCTCAATACATAATACAGGGCGTACATACAGACCATACATAGAGAAAACACTGTACACAGTAAGGTAAAAGAGGAGACGGAATCCTTGTTCCAGATAGCGGAGCTATACAACATAACTTGTAAGGTTATGTGGGTTCACCTTTCTGAAGAAGATGTCATATATCATACTCTACTTGAGTTACTGCAGTTCGGTTTGCTGTTGACAAGGTAGGTTTGACACCTGGTCAGTAAACTACCTGTCCAACCAGTAATTACATTAAAAGCTGAAGCTGGTAATTGTTTTTTTACTGGCAATGTTAATTACTGCCTCCCGGACCCCAGCCACCAGCAGTAGAACTGCCTTCATTACTCACATAGGACTACTACTGGACACCACACGGCTCACTGCAAAGCATCACCTAACTCCAGCCACGTGGCTCTGGCAGTAGTCCTAGATGAGTAAAAAAAGACTCTCCTATTGCTGCTGGCTGGAGGTTTGGGAACAAGGGCTGTGTACTGCAGGGTGAAGGGTACATTATTACTAAGTGGAGCCACAGAGAAGCACTATTACTTAGTGGGGCTATATAATGGGTGCTATTACTTAGTGTAGCAGCAGAGTGGGTGCTATTACTTAATGGAGCCACAGAGAAGAGGATATAACTAAGTGGGTGAACAATTAGGACACTATTAGTAAGTGGAGTTACTAAGGGGATGCTATTAATTAGTAGAGCCACTAAAGGGGTACTATTACTAAGAGGGACAGAAGGGGCATTATTACTAATTTGGGGCCACTGAGGGTGCACTATCAATTAGTTGAGCCTTGGAGGATTCACTAGCACTTAGGGTGACACAAAGGGGGCACACAGGGTCTACTGTTACTTGGTGGGACCAAAGAAGGGGCTATATTCCTTTATAAGTCTCATTGAAGATGAATGCAGCAGCACCACTCATGCTCTACCACTACACCATTTAATCTTCAAGACACTGTGCAGTGAGCCCACAGTGAGGAGGAGAGGGGAACACAGAAGTACCATTCTCAGCAATACTGATTCCTACCGATCAGAAAATTTTTATCAACTATCCTGTGGAATCAATTTTGGGAATACCCCTTTAGTCATTTTTTTAGGATTCTGCCCTTTAACCCCTTAATGACCAATCACCTTATATTTATGGCGCTTGATCCTGGGCTTTAGTCCTGGCCAATAGCAAAAATACATTGCAGGATTAAAGCCTCTGCTCCTGCAATCAAGCAGACGCAGGTCAGGTCCTTGGCTTCTCCAGTCGAGGACCTGGAGGAGAGCAGTTTTTAACCACTTGTGCTTTCTCCTTTCCAGGCTACATAGTGCTCAATGATCACATGACCGCTGGGATCCCCATGTTATAGCAGAGCTGCAGGGTCCTATCAAACCCTGATCAACTGTTAGTAACTGATCCCACTGCAGGGGTCTGTTTTCCCCTGTAACTGGGGCTCCCATGGATGCTGCTCCTATGGATGCCCCAGCTACAGTGGAAAAGCGTGAAACAAAAAAACCCAGACCACGGGAATGACCCCAAGAGGCCTTGTATGACATCATGGGGGTCACAAAAGATAAAAAAAATAGTTACAAAAATAAGTTTAAAAAAATTACAGAATCTAGTATAAATAACGCATACACTGCTAAGCTGCACCATACACTGCCCAAGCAAGAGTGATAGAGAGACAGAGAGAGAGACAGCGATAGAGAGACACAGAGAGAGATAGCAATAGAGAGACAGATAGAGAGAGCAATAGACAGACAGAACAAAAGCAATAGACAGAACAACAGCAATAGACAGAGTGAGGAGTGACAGACAGACAGAATGAGAGTGATAGACAGACAGAGAGATAGACCGACAGAGAGGAATAGAAAGACAGACAGAGCAATAGACAGAGAGCAATAGAGAAACTCAGAGAAAGTGATAGAGAGGCATAGAGAGAGCGATAGTGAGAGAGAGTGAGAGACAGATAGACAGAAAGACAGAGTGATACTGAGACAGAAAGTGAGAGAGACAGAGAGAGAGAGATAGACAGAAACAGACAGAGAGAGATAGAGAGACAAACAGAAAGACAATGAGAGAGACTAACAAACAGAGAGAAAGAGACAGACAGAAAGACAGAGACAGACACAGAGAGAAAGACAGAGAGAGACAGCAGACAGAGAGAAAGCCAGACAAACAGAGAGAGATCTGTAGGCTTTTTTTTATATTAGATATCTGCTCCAAATACAAGGTGACACTCTAAATAATCACGTAACCAAGCAGATTTAGAAGTTCACAACCACCACTTTTGAAACATTTTGTTTATGAAACATCGGGTCAATCTAGTAAAATAAAAATATATACATATAAAAGAAAATGACCCACCGCCGACGCCAACCAAAACCGTCGCTGTATGCACCCTGCAATCCAAAACCATACATTTTATATATCAAAACATCCAAAACAAAATAAGGAACCAACTACTATACTTTATTTAATCGTAAATATACAAATTTAAAAAATAAATAACTATAAATAAAAAAATCATTTTTGTAGCTTGTTAAAGGGGTTGTCCTGCGAAAGCAAGTGGGGTTCAGCACTTCTGTATGGCCATATTAATGCACTTTGTAATGTACATCGTGCATTAATTATGAGCCATACAGAAGTTATTCACTTACCTGTTCCGTTGCTAGCGTCCTCGTCTCCATGGAGCCGTCTAATTTCAGCATCTAATCGCCCGATTAGACGCGCTTGCGCAGTCCGGTCTTCTCCCTTCTGAATGGGGCCACTCGTGCCGGAGAGCTGCTCCTCGTAGCTCCGCCCCATCACGTGTGCCGATTCCAGCCAATCAGGAGGCTGGAATCGGCAATGGAACGCACAGAGCCCACGGTGCACCATGGGAGAAGACCTGCGGTCCACCGTGGGTGAAGATCCCGGCGGCCATCTTCGCAAGGTAAGTAAGAAGTCACCGAAGCGCGGGGATTAGGGTAAGTACTATCCGTTTTTTGTTTTTTTTAAACCCCTGCATCGGGTTTGTCTCGCGCCAAACGGGGGGGCTATTGAAAAAAAAAAACCCCGTTTCGGCGCGGGACAACCCCTTTAATCATAATAAAACTAAAAAATGGGGGAAAAAGTCAGTGAAAAATGGTATCAAAAATAGCCCTGTATGTCATGGGAATAGAAAATGGAGCAAAAATAGTTTTGGTAGCTGAAGAAAAAAAATAGGGCAGTAAAACAACCACATGGTTAAAATCCTTAAAGAGTACCTGGTCCTAAGGTACAAAACATCCTGATCCCTAAGGGGTTAATATAGAACTGAACTACACTCATAAAAAGAAGGCCATTTTTGTAGGTGCTGCTATACTGAAAGGACACAATAATATCCAGAGCTGTCTCTTTAAAATAATGTTTTCTTTTCCAGGAAATTAAGTTCTGCTTCATGTTACAGTCAGGGTAAAGTACTAAAAGCGAAGGGCTGAGAGCAACCCAGAAATGTGTATTCATATTAACCGATATAAGGCAAAAGATATGTCATGCCCTAGTGAATTATCATTTGTATGTTATGGCAGATCTGTACATGGCACGTCCCTTTATCAGCAGGGTGGCTGGTTTTAGACTGCACAGAGTACAATACTGTGACTAATGTGTTTTCTGTCTCTCAGGGTGAAGGCTTTACCATTCAAGCCTCATAGCTGGAAAGGCCCAATTACAAGTCGCTCCTCTTTTTGTTTATCGTAGCAACCACCCGCCCCTTTACTCTTGTGTCAGCTGCTCCAAGCCATTGAATCAAGACATAAACAGGCAGCGTTCTCCTTTCTTCCAGGATCACAGATATGCAATTTTCTTTCCCTGAAAAGCCACTTTACTTCGTTCCAGTATGTTTTTCATTTTCAGACAAGGGACCTAAAAACAGAAGAATTCTAATAAAATAAGAGGAGTACGGATGAGCCAAAGCAGAACGTTACATTTTAGAATGCATTGTATTTTCAGCAGATATCTGGGATGCACAGTATTTTATTGACTCTTCGGTTTTTACTGCGAAACAGCATTTTAATTGCATACATCGATCTTCTTGTTAATACTTGTCTGTAAAGAAATGAAGGTTGCTGTCTTGGACCTGGGAACAGTATTTGCTAAATTCTTTAAATCATCTGTATCCCCTTTAGGCCCTGGGCCAACCAGTAACCCCTTTTCTCAAGGCTCTAATGCAGTGAACTCTTCAGGGACAGCAGTTCCTTCCCTGGCTGGTAAAACACCCTTCCTTCTGCTTTCTGCACCGCCATCTCCTCTGCATATCCTTAGTACACCAACTGCATCAACATCTTCCCTGTCTCGTATTCCCTCTGGAAAAGCTTTGACTTCTAGTCCTCACTTAAGTGGCATTTCTGCACCCAGCAGCCCTGCTCACTCGGTGAAGCCGTCAAGCTCAGTATCCAGCAGTGTGGCACAACTTAAACAAGTCGGAGAGGAATCATGGACAAATCCACATTTTACAGCATCATCTTCTCCACCACCGTCAACAATTCTGGTACGTCCGGCACCAACCAGTATCAACATGATAACACCAGCAATGCAATCTAACCACTCTAGTCGTTCACCAAGGCTTCTTCAAGAGACATCTGTATCTGGTTGGAATACTAAATCTATGCTTTTTACGCTGCCTGATATTGGGGAGGAGAGCACAGATTATGAAGAAAATCTCAACGCCCATGGGTGAGTTTTAAACTAGAGCTCCAACATCCACACTTAAAGGAAGGTGATCCCAAATAGATGGTATATGGCACAAGCACTGTTCTGGTCTATTGGCATAACTGCCCAGTGGAAGGTAGGGTCCAGCACTCAGTCATAAAATAGAAACTTTATTTGCATCCACATTAAAAAAACAGAACATTGTAGCTTTAAGTAGGTGAATCTAAAGGGGAAAAAAAAGTGTTTTTATTTACAGACAAGTGCAGGACCCTACCGTGCTATGGGTAAGCGTTATCCGAAGAAGAGAGCCACATATGTTTTATAATGTAATGCACACAGCCTTTATAAGATAATACTGCAGTATGAGCAATACCAGTCATTTCCATGTTAACATAATATACAATGGTTTTAATTAACAGTGGAGCTCTAAGTTAGTGAGTATTCATGCATGCACATAGCTTCAGGTGGTTACACTCTGTTCTATGTGCACATTGTATCTTTCAGCAGCACCTCCTGTTTCAATGCAGTCCTAGTAGTTCCGTACAATAGCAGTCAAATGTGATGATAGGTGATATAACAATTAAATGACATAGCTCTTTGTGTAGTTTAACAATCCGTTTGGTTGTCTATTATACTTTCATTTATGCAACACAACTTTAATTATAGTAGGCTGTAAAGAAAAGTTTGGCACAATTTGTGGCAACACTCCACAACTTTTGCATATTAGAGATGGCTAAAGTGTTTACAAGTAACAGAATCTGACAACAATCCAAGTGAAAATGTAGTGATGATCATTATGTGTAAATGGGACAATTGATGTAATTCCTTGCATCAGAAAATGAACTAATCTGATGGAAAAGTATTGTGTAAACCAGAATATAAGTGTTTAATACAGCTACAGTAGGAATAGGTTTCCTGGTAAAACTCTGTGTACATGGCGAGCTGAACATGACTTAAAATGAGTGATGACTGTCAAATTAGGGCAAAAATCTTTAATCAACTTTTCAGGTTATTTTTCAGAATAAGCTGCTATGTGTCTACATGAATAGTAACAGTATTGGTGACCATTATATTATTTGTATTTGGAATTTTTCACCAGTTTTCAATCTGTGCGCTCTATCTCTAATTGTCTGTCTTCTCTGAGTCCGTGCGTGTAGACTACATGCTATGATAACTCCATACACTGCACACATAAGAGAGCAGGATATCTTCTTTTGTAGCTCTCTTTGTCGCACACCTTCAAATTATCAATGTCATGAAGATTACCCAATGGTACTGAGCAGTGTAAATGTGATTTCATTAGCTGTAAGAGAGTAAACACTTATTGTTAGCTGCAGCAGCGTTTGTGTTAGTCTTTCTGCTTCTGTTTCCCTTCAGCAGCTCTTTCCTCTTCCCTCTCTTCTCCATTGATATCTACGGGCAGCATGAGACAGCAGCAAGCAAAGACCAACCTTTTCCTGTTATCCATCTCTTTTTACATGACAGCAGGAAGTGAATAGCAAGTTAGGACTCGTTCACATCAGTGGTGCATGCTATTGCAACTTTTTGTTGTTCTGCTCCATTTTAGGCCCACATCATCTAGAGTAATAGCTCTTTCCCTATACACAAGTAGAGAGAGAGAGTTGTCACTCCAGGTGGTCCGGTCAGCAGGATTCAGCTCTCATTGTAGAAGTTAACGCTTTTAGTCACCCATTACTGAATATTATAGAACAAGCACAGAGTGTAACTTACGTTAGGCTGCCTGCATGCGAACGGGTCGGATTCTGCAAACAGATTTCCACCAGCCCTGCAATTCATTGTGGAAATGAAGTGCAAGCGTTTGCGGATGATCATGGATGCAATGGTTTTTCCACGTGAATTTACACGGATGAACAGCATATTGTCCATGCGGAAAAAAGATCCAAGCAGGTGATTACATCAGAAAGTTGCCCAAACCCCAGGAAAACCCCTTCTATATAAAAGGTTAATGTCCAGACGACATTCTCTTGTACTCTTGTGGTGCTGAGAGCTTAGAACTGCCTTCAGGATGGCATGCTGCTCTCTTGGCTAGGGAGAGCAATGACCCTGCCCATATCCAATACCCATCTACTGCAATGGTCAACGGTGTGTGCAGCTCTGAAAAACTCACTCCTGCACTGCCTTTTACTCACAATACTGCTTCTTTTTATTCATTTGTTATGTGGTCTCCTAGCAACCTGCGAATTATCCACCTACAAATCGGCGCCCATCCACAATGTAATTGTGGATGCACTGCTATCTGAACGCTCCCATAGAGATCAATGGAGCCCATCCATGCATAATCCACGCTAAAATAAAGTGTGCTGCGATTTTTCTCCGTTCGAAAAAAATCGCAATTTACATCCGCACATCAGTTTGAATCTGCTGAAGTTAATGCCTTACAATTGGCGAATATTACCGATCGTCTGCACGGGTCTGCGCAATTCAAATCCGTTCTTGTGCAGGCGGGCTAAATCCATCACATATGAAAGTTGTTATATTTATCAACAAATTGCACCATTTATCTCCCAAATACTGGTGCAAATAGGCAGGGCTAAGCTGTTGCACGAAGTCATATGGAAGGAAAAAAGGTCTGCAAGTATGTCAGACTAGATTTGTTTTATAGGGCTGTCACTTAGCTTCTCTCTACATGTACATTTCAAAAGCCCCATTTAAACACAACGGTTATCACTCAAAATTCGCTCAAAAGCCGTCTTTTGAGCAATAATCGTTGTGTGTAACTGCACTGACATCGTGCAGTTTTTGTTAAGCCGTCACTCATCGTTGTCTTTCAGCGTGCTGAAAGAAGACGACGAGTCTTATCAGGGATTCACAGCGCTCCGTGCAGAAAACATCTGGATGCAGAAGACAAGCGGGTACATCCAGCTTGTCTTCTGCATCCTCCGCTCGGAGCGCTCGACTGCATAACAGCCGGGCGCTCCATGCAGAAAACAGCTGGATGCAGAAGACCAGTGGGGACACCCCGCTTGTCCCTCTGAATCCTCCGCTCCAAGCGCTCGGCTGTATAACAGCCGGGCGCTCGAAGCGAGGAACAACTGGATGCAGAACACAAGCGGGGACACCCTGCTTGTCTTCTGCATCCTCCACTGGCAACGCAAGGTGATCGCTCATCTTGAGCAATGATTTTGCGCTGTGAATGACTAAAAACAATTATTGTTTAAAAGTCGTTTGAGCATCATCTTTTGAGCAATAATCGTTGTGTCTAAATGGGCTTTAAGCAGTTTCAGTCAATCAAAATTTAGCCTTGAATGAATATATAAACATTTTAATATATTGTAATGTACATTAAATGAGGAAAATGGTTGCAGACTTTTCACTTGCACTTAGAGTAGTACCCCTGCTCTCTGTTAGCTCCCAGCATGCACCGCCGGGGTTTTGTTCTGCCGGACTGAAAAGAATGTTGCCTGAGCCTCTTATTTATAGCCTGAATGCAGGGAGACGGGATATTGAAGCTGGCAGACTGCACAATGGGACTGTACTGCGCTTCCTGTCTTAGAAGTGCACACAAGTTATTGCTTAGCATTGTTGTTATTATACTTGTATATGTTCAACTATACAGGCTGGATCACGAAAAAGTAGCCCGCCTCCGATCCTGACATCACACTCTTGTACGCTGTGTGGCAAAGTCGTGTGGGCCTGTGTGCAGTGTTCTAGCTTTATTTTGCTCCGCTACTTCGTTCTTTTGTGCATGTTGCGTCAGAAAGGCAGTGTTCTTCCTGCAACAGCGAATAGTTATTGTGGAATGTTAAGTGGATCAATTAAGGAAGGAGGCCTTCACCAAGGAGTACCTAGATACAAAACCAGTTGCCCCTAGCCTTTTTGCTGCCCCACCTTACCCCCCAAAAAGCAAAGAAAAAAAAGAATATATATACAGACACACTCATTGTCAAAAAAAATCAAGCACCTAGAGGAAGTTGTCAAAATTGAATTAAACTTTCTATGTGTCATTGTAACATTGACATAAGTAAGTGATTACAAGAATTCCGTTTTTTTGCATTAAACTAAACATGTAAAGGGAGACTCTAGTATCCTGTTGTACCGCCACTAGCTTGGATACAAGATCTGATACGGGTGGGCATGGAGGCTCTAGTACCCTGTTGTACCGCCACTAGCTTTGATACAAGATGTGATATGGGCAGGCATGGAGGCTCTAGTACCCTGTTATACCACCTCTAGCTTGGCTACAAGATGTGATACGGGCAGGCATGGAGACTCTACTACCCGGTTGTACCACCTCTAGCTTAGATACAAGATGTGATACGGGCAGGCATGGAGGCTCTAGTACCCTGTTATACCGCCTCTAGCTTGGATACAAGATGAGATATGGGTGGGCATGGAGGCTCTAGTACCGTGTTATACCGCCTCTAGCTTGGATACAAGATGAGATACGGGTGGGCATGGAGGCTCTAGTACCCTGTTGTACCGTCTCTAGCTTGAATACAAGATGTGATACGGGTGGGCATGGAGGTGCTAGTACCCTGTTATACCACATCTAGCTTGGATACAAGATGTGATATGGGCGGGCATGGATACTCTAGTAACCTGTTGTACCACCTCTAGCTTGGATACAAGATGTGATATGGGCGAGCATGGAGGCGCTAGTCCCCTGTTATACCGCCTCTAGTTTGGCTGCAAGATGTGATATGGGCAGGCATGAAAGCATACTGGTTCCTTATGGTATCCTGTGAGATATCACTCCACATTTGAGCTTCTAGATCATGCTAACTTGTAGGCTGTCGAAATTTGCATACCAGATTGTCCCATACATGTTCTATTGGTGACAAATCGGCAACGGATTGTGACAATGCTGTGGAGGCTTCCTATGACACTCTTGTGTGAGGCCGAGCATTATCCTGCTGGAAAATGCTGCCATGAGAGACAACACAAGTGGCTGCAGGACATCCTGAACATATCGCTGGGCTGTCATTGTCCCTCCTACCACTGTCATTGTACCTCGCACCACCAAATGTACTTCGGTAAAAACCTGGAAATGGACACAGAGACCTGAATAATGATGCTACCTGTCTCTGGATGGCAGACAACAAAACTCTGGGAGCTGCTTGTGCCTGTTGGATGATCAGACAATCCTCTCTACTGGTGGTCTGTTGAGGGTGTCCTGAGTCCCGTCGCCTTGTGTGCGTGCCCTTCTCCATCCACTGGCCGCAACACCCCCTGACCGTTTGGACAGAGCAGCCCAGGTGGCAGGAAATTCTTCAATATGACCATCCAACCTCTCTTATTCCAATATTGCGCCCCCTCTCAAACTCTGTTAACTGGGCAAAATCTCTTTGATTGCATCATAGAGGCATCTAGTGATCAACAAGCTCTACACAAGCAGACAAAGAGGTCAATACACACAGGTAGCCTCTGAGACTGTTTTGCATATCTGGCGGGCCTCTCGACTTTCTGCAAGTTTCAGATAGCGAGGCCCGTTGAAAGGGCGGGCATTCATTTATAGGGAAGCAAGTTTCCAATAGGTGGCACTGCAGAGACATTATATCATTTTCCATGTGCATACATTAATACATAGATTAGCATATAGAAATTGTATTTTTCTTACAACTACAACTGTTGGCATTTGAGGGAAAAGAAAAGAAAGTAATTAATAGTAAATATGGTGTAGAAACTGTCCACCATATTTGCTCCTTTTTCTTTTTTAACATATAAAGTTTGATACACTATGCACTAAATTGTCACTTTATTAGGGACACATTGGACTTCCTTTGGCCTTCAGAACCTCAGCAATCCATCATGGCACCCATCCACAAGTATCACCAAGGGTGTGCCAAGAAAACATTTCCCACACCCTTACTCCACCTTCAACAGCCTGATCTGTTGACATGTGCCTGTTGAATGATCAGACAATCCTCTCTACTGGTGGTCTGTGGAGGGTGTCCTGAGTCCCGTCGCCTTGTGTGCGTGCCCTCCTGCATCCACTGGCCCCAACACCCCCTGACCGTTTGGATGGAGCAGCCTAGGTGGCAGGCAATTCTTCAATATGACCATCCAACCTCTCTTATTCCAATATCGCGCCCCCTCTCAAACTCTGTTAACTGGGCAAAATCTCTTTGATTGCATCATAGAGGCATCTAGTGATCAACAAGCTCTACAGAAGCAGATAAAGAGGTCACTACACACAAGTAGCCTCTGAAACTGTTTTTAAATGCCAAGTGTGGAACCATTTTTAGGGCCTCAAGTGGCACGCTACAACTCTAACATTTGCATATCTGTGATACTCCAATAAAACAAATACAATGCTACAAATACGTATTATTGTAATCATTAATATTAGAACAGTTCACTACATAGATACAGCACCACAAGCAAGATCAAAAAAAGCAATAAACAGTAAATTGAGGTCAGCCAATGCTATTTAAGTTTGAATTTTCTAATATGACTTGAACAATAGTAAAGTCTGATGAGAGTTTTTAATTCACTAATAAGAATGCTACTCATCACTTTACTCTTTTTACGCAGGCACCGCTAGTTTACATGGGTGGGGGAGTCATCCCAAAATAATTTAAATGGGTATTAAGCCAAACAAGGTGCCTGTGTTCATGGGTATGCACAGAGTTTTGTGCATACCCATGCGTAAGCATGTGCGCATTTGCCACCTCCGTAGACCTATATTGGCCTCTTTGTTGTGCACAACATAGAGCAGAACCGTGTGCACAAAAAAATAAATGGGAATGAACCCATTGAAATTAATGGGTTCTATTCTCAACCTTTTGCATGCAGGATTTTTCCATACGCAAAAACGTGCTAAAATACGCTCATGTGAAGGAGCCTTAAAAGAGATTCATTCCATCGTGTGTTTACAATGTTTCATGATATGATTAGGAAATGATATCTACTTAGAATGCTTCTGCTTTTTATGCCACAGGGAAGCCTATGGATTTGCACTCCTTTGCTATTATGGCTTATTGACAACTGCAAACTCTGCAGTTGCTAATGCACCTATGACGCCTGCCAATGCTCAAATGACACAATGAGTTTAATCTTTTAATCTTATGTACTCTATGAATGTGAATAAATGTCAAGAGTCTAGGATTCTAAGGAACTGTTAAGGTGGCCATACACATTAAATGTGTATTGGCAAAACCTGCTGATTTAGGTCGAGTTCAGCATCTAATGTGTACGGTGGGCCTCTCGGCTTTCTGCAAGTTTCAGATAACGAGGCCTGTTGAAAGGGCGGGCATTCATTTATAGGGAAGCAAGCTTCCAATAGGTGGCACTGCAGAGGCATTATATCATTTCCCATTTGCATACATTAATACATATATTAGCATATAGAAATTGAATTTATCTTACAACTACAACTGTTGGCATTTGAGGGAAAAGAAAAGAAAGTAATTAATAGTAAATATGGTGTAGAAACTGTCCACCATATTTGCTCCTTTTTCAACATATAATGTTTGATACACTGTGCACTAAATTGTCACTTTATTAGGGACACATTGGATTTCCTTTGGCCTTCAGAACCTCAGCAATGCATCATGGCACCCATCCACAAGTATCACCAAGGGTGTGCCAAGAAAACATTTCCCACACCCTTACTCCACCTTCAACAGCCTGATCTGTTGACACCTCAATAGAAGGGTTCATCGATTCATGCTGCTTGTGCCAAATTCTGACCCTCTCATTAGCAGGATGCAACCGGAATCTGGATTCATCTGGCCAGGCGGTATTTTTCAACTGAGTGTGATCACGTTTTTGCACTTTTTTGCTCATTGAAATCTTCCTTTTCTGTTTCTCTTAGGGCTGATTGCACCAACCATGCTGTTGATCCTAGATTAGTTAAACTGTGATCAGCGGTTGAACCTGGTTTAAGGAAAAAAGTGGTGCACCAACACTAGTTGATCTAGGATTAGCAAAACCAGGTTCACCTGAGAAGCTTCTACTTGGACAAAATGTATCAAGTATGTTGATTGGTCACGATAGTCAGATGCTCTTCCCAGTATTCTTAATGATAGTAGGAACAAGACTGCTACCAGCAGCAAATGTGCATGCAAGTTTACCACCCAGGAAATCAGCCTAGTCTACAATCTTGGATTTTGCCAGTTGAACATTAGATCAATGAGTTTGAACAGCCAAAATCAGGGGGTCAAATTGACCCAAGATTTAAACCATAATCATGGACTAAACTGTGTTGGTGCTACATTTTTCTGCTTGATCTTAGATCAGCTCTTGTTGATCTCAGATCAAAACTTTGCTGCAGTGGACCACTAGACAGCATAACACATGAACTGGTCTTCTTATTGGCTCCACCATTTGGTAGTCAGCTACCTGCATGGTGAGAGGAGGATGCATCTATATGCACTCCTCAGTCAGTAAGCCATTTTCTGTGATTGTTTTTAATATATAATTTCCCCTTCTGTGATGCAGTCTTCTGATGCTATAGCCTATCTGTGCTAAGGAACAATATGTTATGCATGTGGATATGTTAGTTGGAGCACCAGCATTGTTTTCTATCGCAATTTATTTTACTGTGCACCACCTGTTTATCAGGACAATTCTTGACACCGTCCTCTGGCCCCTTTCATCGATAAGTTGTTTATGTATAGGATTCCCTTTCGCTGGATGTTTTCCTCAATCACAGCATTTTCGATAAACTCTTGACACAACTTCATGAGAACCTCCCAAAAGTTAGCCATTTTTAAAGTTAGACAGATGTGATGCTACTTCTGGAAAAACAGCAGATGATTTTTTTCTAGTCCTGGACAAACCACTTTATATTTCCACTTGCTAAAGCAGAACATAAAGGGACATGGTACAGATAAATCTGGCAGATGCGAATGAACACAGTAGCTTTTGTCACAGAAATGGGGTCACTTGAGCAATATTACTTGCCATTCGTCCAGGGTTGCCAACAGCTTTTTTTTTGGTTGCTTGATTTTTCTATACAACCTAGCCAAAAGTTCAGAAACATCTACAATCTTAATACAAAAATTTGAAAAACAAAAATGAATAGTAACATATGCTAGTAATCCGAATACCAACATGAACAAATTAGGTAGGTCATCAATATCAGATCAGTGGGGACCTCATGCCTGGCACCCCCACCAATCAGCTGTTTGACAGAGCCACTATGATTTGGAATTAGCACATTTCCATACACCATGCAGCAGCTAATGAATGCGGCTAAGCTTGCAGTACCATTCCAGACCCTGCACAATGTATGGATCTGTGTCAGTTGCAAACAGCTGACTGGCTGGGATGTCAGGTCAGCATTGATGTGATATTGATGAGCTCTCCTGAGAAAAGGTTATCAGTATTATAGACCCATAAAACTCTTTAGCGCATCTTGAGCTGTCTGACGGCTATGAGCTGATGTAGATTTCCACTGCAATTTACATCCCTCCAATTTTTTTAGAAAAGCGGCTAGAGCAGTAGAAAAGGGCTACACTGTCATATATTTTTACGTATGTGTTGCGGTTGGTGGTGCGCAACGCAGATTCCAGGATGTAATGCAGAACACAGAGTTACAAAAGTAGAAACTTTTTTTTACAATTTATAGGCTGCAAAGTAGAATGGTTATGCAATTTCGGAAAACAATAGAGAAATCACGTGAACATTGTTATTTTTCCATAAACCTGACTAACACTTACTAGCAATGAAAATCACTATTATACGAGTATGCGTTCCATGGAATAACAATTATTAGTTACAATATCAGCAATGCACATTAGTGATAGAATAGGAAATACTCCAACAACAACTGATAGACTAGTAATTGCGGATTACTGCACACAGTTCATTTATAACCAAAGAACTCTCTGCAACTAGCGATATTGTTGTAAATTCTTAAGGCAGTAACTCAAAGGTTCTAGGCTTATTTCTGGTAGAATCTCAGTCCTTAATTTGCATACTCGAGCCGTGAAGTTACTGGTGTCTCACAGATCAGTTATACAATTAGCAGCCCTGCTTAAGGCCCATTTACACGCAATGATCGCTCAAAATTTGCTCAAACGATGTCTTCTGAGTGATAATCGTTGCGTGTGAATGCTGTCATCATTAGCTTTTCAGCCAACTGATTTTTAGGTGAGCATAAAATCCATTGTTCGCCATAGAGGTGATAGCAGGGACCACACGCTGTGTTCTCCATGGCAGCGCTGTTACATTGTATTCAGCTTGCAGCCCCATGGCAGAAAAAAGGAGCTGTATGCAGAGAACAGACCACCTGCTGTTCTCTGCATACAGCTTCTGAAGACTCATTTACAATTACAAGCAATTGAAGGTAATAAGCTGCTAATGGCATTAGTGCCCATTAGCAGCTTATCAAAACGATCGCTAAAACTGTCAGTCTCCCTATCTTTTGAACAAATTTTGAGCGATCATCTTTGAATGTAAATGGGCCTTTAGTCCCTAATAACAGTCCCTTTTCATGTGTATGCATTCTGATTTCCTTGACTCATCTGCATACAGAGTGCTCTGTTTTCAGCTCAAAGCCACTGCAGACTGTAAGGGGGGAGAGCAACCAGCACTTCCCCTTACACAAATATGACTTTGACAAAAATATGCAACTTTTTTCTGCTACAATAGTGGTACATGCTTCTTTATAAATGACCTCCTTTGTTTTTACCGCTACACACAAAGGACAACTCATGAGAAACAGACCATGGTTTTTGCCTCCATTCTGCTCCAAACAATGTTTTCTGCTAAAAACTTGGGGCATATTATTGTGTCAGAGCCTGGGCTCACTGAAGGATCTTTTGGTATTCTGGTTGGCCCTTAATGCATTAATTTATATTACAGATACTGGCTGAAAACCCTCTACATTTGCAGCTTGTCTTCAAAAAGTACACTTTTGGTCTCTCGGTAGCATCTCAAAAAGTTGCAATATACGCTTTCCGGTTCTCCACTGCCGAATTAAGTGGAGAACCTACTGAAAGAACAATTGCTGAAAGAACTCTGTGTCAGATACATGGTCAGCATCTTTAGATGTGTAACCCCAGCGAGTACTAAGGAAGAGGTTCCCATAACTCGAAACATGTATACAAGCTGGTTTTAATGATAAACGGAGAGCTTTTTGCCAAAATACCTAATCTCAAGAATTACCACATCTGAAGGTTGCACCACATGTACCCCTCCATAAGATAGTTTTTCTTTTTCCTCTGTTGTTCTATGCATTTACCCAAAAAAACTGTCCGCAACAAGAGGATTTGTCGTATAAAACGTCATATGTGGGTGTAACGTCATTTAGGGTGGGCTGCACCTTCCATTAACAAGAAGAGTCTTCCACCTCACCTCAGCAACTTAGCTCCCTACTTTTACTCTCATGACGTTTATTTTCCACCAGTTGCTCGACCATTTTCTTTCTATTATTTTAACCTCACTGTAGTAGGGACACTTAGATGACCAGCTCAGCTGTGAAGTGTCAGTGTAGAGTTAATGTTTCAAGCTGTACACACCATTATATTATTTTACTCATGTGATGTATAAAAAAAAGCTAAGGTATTATAGAGGTGATACCTTTATTGGCCAACCAGGAAAATTATATTTGCAAACTCTCAAGGCTACTTATGCCACTTCACCAGGAGTCACCTGTGACCCAGCCTGAATGATGTGACTGTATATACCTGCACCTAATGTATGGATGAACCTTTGATCTCACCTTCAAATAAAAAAAGATTTCAACGAGGGAAATGAAGAATATACTGAAGATTAAGGTCTCTGTGCTGAATATTTAATTATTTTTCTCCTTGGAAATGGAAACAACTAAGCTAATTAGAAAGAAGTTAAAGTTGCGGTGTAGCCTTTCCTCCAGCAACATTGTATCTTGTTCCTTCTTCAGTGTCTTTTACTTTTCTGGCAATACAATACAGGCATTTGCAGCATGAATAAAAGATTGGTCTGCCATGGGGCATACAAAAAGAAAATTAGTGCACACTAATGATCTGGCAAAACTAACCGGAGAACCAAGAGTTACGGAACGGATATTTTTATAAGGCTTAGAACTTTTACAAAAATGTGAAGTATAATATCATGCAGTCTGTCCCCTGATTAGCCAGAGATAAAAGCAACCCGTAATAGCGGCTGTCTGTAGCAAGTTTAAAAAAAACCCATAAATAACAGCAAAAGTAGTATTGTGTGTTCATATAGAAATTAATTTGTTGTTTGGTATATGACATGCTTGGTTTAATCCCGAAAAGGCGAAAGGGAAGTTGTGTGATATGTGTTCCTTGGATCTTTTTGTGGGGTTTCTAATGGCATATTTATAAGATTAATACAAATTTTTGAGATTTTATTTATGCTATATTTTTCGGAAGAGGAATTGTATATTTCTTTAATGGTGCTTACCATATGTGATAAATACTAATATACTCTGTATTTTATTCATTTGGATTTTTTTGTACTTTATGATACCAATATAAAAAATTTAAAAAGATGAGTTTTTTTTAACTTGTAATATTTTTTCATATATAGTTTTTGTATTTTTCCCCCTTTTTTTAGTACCCTATTTGGACTTGAAACTTGTATTGTTACATTGTAATAAATTGTTTCTCAGTTGTTTTCCTAATTCACCCTGCCACAGGCAGTGTGTAATGAGTATTCTACAATGTCAGGCCTGGAAGCCTTCACTAGGTTTCCAGCTGTCATAATGACTGTTTGGCAGCCTGTGATCAGGTGACAGTGGGGGCCCTGTCCCTCTGTCCAACCAGCTGGGTGCCACAGTCAGCATTGATTATGGCATGTAAGAGGTAAATCCGCCAGATCTCCCATCCTGACCACAGCTGGTACCCACTATGTATGGAGTGGGTTCAACTTCTGAGCTTGTTGGATGAAGGATGCCGCCAAGGGGTTAAATAACTCTAGTGAAAGACGTTATTCTGAAATTGACCCTAGTGGGTATGAGAGATAGGAAGATTAGATTGTGAGCCCCATTCCATCTGGTAGTCTGTGATTGCTCTCTGCTGGCTTAGCTTCTGCAATATGTGCAATCTGGAATTTCCACCATGTAGGCACATCATAGATAAGACGGTTGGGTGGCAACTTTAACTGTCACTGCACCCCCAGCAGACAAGAGGCGGCTGGGTGTGAAAGCCGAAAGTATGAGCACAGTTTCCTGGCCTTTTCCAGCAGTGGATGTAAACCTGGGTAATTTTTTAGGAAGCACTGCACTACCAGGTTCATCACATGGGCCAGGCAAGATACATGTGTGAAATTATTGAGGAGAAGGCTTGTCAGCAGGCTCGCCCCATTGTCACACATGACCTTGCCTTGCTTCAGATTGTGCGGGATTAACCACGTGTCGCCTGGCCTGCAGAACTGTCAACAGCTCTTTGACCCTGTGGCTGCACTCCCCTAGACATAAGAGTTCTACAACAGGATTTTGGTGTTTACCATATGCACCGCAGTATTGAGGTTATCTGTGCCTATGTGGAAGGTGTTAAAAGGTGGTATGAAGAGGTGGAGGAAGAAAAGGAGGAGAAGGGGTGTGAAGAGGGGATATGCAATAATGAATGTCCCACAACTTTTGGGGGTATTTTGAAACGTGGACCACCACTCATGGCTTCATACCCCATCTGAAGGACATTGACTCAGTGTGCTGGACCACGTGTGTTTGATCAGGTGCACCCTGCCACCGCCAGCATTCTTCAATGCCAAGGGCACATTATCACTCACACGGCAGTGCAGGGCAAGGATAACTTTTGGACAAAGAAATGGTGGCATGGAGCATCATGTTGCAGAAGGCATCTGTGTCCACTAGCCTGAAGTGCAGCATTTCCATTAAGAGATGTGCAATGCTTGTGTTCAAGCTCTGAGCTCATGGATGGTTTGACTGATATTTCTTTTATATTTCCATAGCTTGGGGATGGAGGGCTGGCTGCTAATCTGGGACATACTGGAATATGGGGTAGATATCCATGTCAGTAAAGGTACTGATGATGGTGACAGGTCAACTTCTGCTCTCCATTTCCCACTCTTGGCTCTGAAGCCCAATCATCAATTGCGGAGGACAGGCATGAAGTAGGTTTGTTACTGCCCCTATAAAAAATCTGCTCCCTGTGCTCAGAGGCTACTCCATGAACAGGGAGGGAGATGGTGGAAGAGGCAGTGAAAGAGGGAACAGGATGAGGCTGACTCTTAACCCTTTGGCCCAGGTGGGCTCTCCAAGGCAGCAGGTGGTGGGAGTTCATGTAACTGCTCATACATGTGTTGAAGTTGTTCACGTTTTTGTTGCATTTTAAATGCTTATAGCAGATCTTATAGGTGACCATTTGTCTGTCATTACATACGGTTTCAAAAAATGCTCAGCCTGCACAAGTCCTGTGAGCAGACCTAGCTGTGGGCCTGATGTTCCTTTGACTAGTAGTGCCTGAGGGTGGTGACACTGTCCTTTTGTTTTTCTGCAACACCATACTTGCTGCCTTGGCAGGGTGCTGCCCCGCAACGTTCACCTCTTTCTTCCCCCTCATGGGTGAGCTTCTATTGTGACTCTTCCTGCCTCTACATGTTAGATAAAGTACTTCATCCTCTTCCACCTCCTATTGCTCTTCATTGTTCCCCTCCTGAATGGACTGTATGTCACAGTGAGCACTGGGAGCTGGCACCTCTGTTTCCACATCCCCCTAAGTATACTTTGACCGCAATCACTGACTCACCCTCATCTTCCTCTTTGCATTGCATTCAATATGCCTTGTCCTTGAATACCCTATCTGCTGTGCAGTCAAGCGGTGATCAGTTTTCTTCAGTCTCAGGGCTCAGTCAGACAAGCGGATTTAGGACCCCTGCACACAGGCGGAAATTCCGCAGTAGGATTTCCCACAGAATTTCCGCTTGTGCCCGCCTGCAGAGGATTGCATTAGAAAACACAATCCTATGCACACAGCCGCGATTTGTCAGCGAAAAAATACACACAAAACAAATTGCGCCATGTTCTAATGTCTTTCCCGGCGCTCGGCTCCGCTCTGCGCATGCGCCGGCTCGGCGGCAGCCGACACATCAGAGAGCCGGAGCCACGGGAGCAGGTAAGAGCCGCACTGGTCACTGCAGGGACGTGGCTTGGATCCTGCTGTGAGAATTCTCACAGGGGATCAGACCCGGCTGTCTGGAAAAAAAAACGCACCGTATGTGCGGGCGAAAGTCCGCACCTACCAAAGATAGAACTTATGGGTGGCAATGGACGTGGTCATGCGGATTTTCTCCTGCACACGAGGTGCTTTTTTTCTGAGCTGAAAAACGCGCAAATTTCCGTTCGTATGGCTGAGCCCTCACGCTGATCTCAGAAGGAATGTAGTAGCTGGAAGTTGAGTACCAGCACTTCTGGACACCAGGAGTTGTCTGCTGCCAGCCTTCTACTAGGACAAAAATCGGCTACGGGCATCTTGTTAGTACATGGCAAAATGCCTTTGCTTCTATTTCTACAATTTTGTCTTAAAATGCCCCAGATTGAAGTTTTATTTTAAATCTTCCAAGTGGTAAGACCCTTGGGGCTCAATCAATGAGTGTCTTTTTTCTGTGTATTAGGCGCATATTTTTTATGTGCGTAATATGCCATGCTAAAACACCATTGATTTGCATTGGGGTATTCAAACATGCATTTTTTATGCGCATATTTAAAAAAAACATTGCAGCATGTCCTATTTTGGTGCGTATTCCGTGTGTATTATGTCCCTTCTAGTCTAAGGGTGCATAAAATATGCAGTGGAATACCCATGCTACATTCATATTTGCTGTGTATTTTATGCAGATGCTAGAAGACCTAATGGGGACAGTTCTAACATTTTTTGGGCCTGCTTGTGTTCTTTTGGGTGCGTGAAATACACAGTACATACACATGCAATGCACGAGAAAAAAAGCAGTCAAAATGCTGTGTATTTTGAGCAACAAGTATGCATACGCTCACATTAGTGAGTCCTTGCATTGAGAGCACAGGTAACGAAAAGTGTGTCCAATCAATGAAAATTAGAATTTTCAAGTCAGCAGCTTAGTGATTTATAGTAATTAAAATACTAATAAAGCCGGCCTTAGGTTTCATGTCCACTTGTGCGCACAGATTCCACTGCTGAAGCTCACAGCGGAATCCAGCCATGCCTGCGGCCATAGACAGAAAAAAGACAGTTTCTTACCTCTCGGGATCCAGCGCGGGTCTCCTCCATGCTGGCCGTGTCCTTTTTCTTCAGCACGGGGGGTGCATCCGGGGCGCCGGCCTAAGCACCCAGCGCATGCGAAGTGCTTTCTTTTTTATTTTTAAATCTCCTGCATTCCCGCGGATCCACACCACATCCACAGTGACAGCTGCGGGTGTGCTGCGGATCGCACGGCTTCCATTGACTTCAATGGAAGCTGTTCCTGCGGGATCCACAGGAAAATGGAGCATGCTGCGATTTCTTCCCTTGTGTGCGGGCCGCACGCCAGAAAAAAAAATCACATCTGCATGCTTTTACCTGCCTTGCGGACACTAATGCATTCCTATGGGCGCATTGTGGGCCAGAATTCCTATAGCAGTGGTCAAAAGTCCAAAAAAATCAAGTTTCATAAATGGCGCTTATAACTGTCTGTTAATAAAGAATGCATTAGATGCACTAAGAATAAAAGAAAACCTGCAGAGGTAAGTCAGTGGAGCAACATACAAATGGACCTCCACGTTGGTTTGCCCTCAGTATTTAGTGTATTTGAAATAGCTGTCGTCTTTTGCATTACAACTAGTAACATAGAAAGTTAGGCTGAAAAAGACATACGTCCATCCAGTTCAGCCTATTACCCCCCCCAATGTTGAACTATTATTCCTAGTTCCACTGAATAATTTTTCTGATCATGAATATATATATATATATATATATATTTTTTTTTTTTTTTTTTTTGAGGGATTAGCATTAGGATAGGTAGCAGCCTGGGCATCTACAGCCAGAGACAGTGACGCACGGAATAAAGTTCGTAGTCCAGGCTTCGTCTGGGTTTATTTCAGCACAAAATAAAGCAAAACAGGCCTTAACTCCAGGCCAACATAAATTAACACCTGCTCGTCTGAGCACTCACTATACATAGACCGGCCCTGACTACTCGCTTGAAAAAACACAGCTTGTTGCGCACAGCCAGTCTCGTCCTCAGACCTGCAGAGGTCTCAGCACACTCTCTTCAAGACCTGCAGGCCCAGGCTTTATAAGGCCTGGTACCAGCCTCACCTGGTACGTGGGAGTGGTCATCCCACCCTTCGCTTTGACCACTCCAGGAAAAGCCGGCCCGGACTATGCAGCTTGGAGCCACTCACAAACTACAACGTGCCAGTAACTTAGTGTTACTGACACACAAATGCTGGCTTCCTCCACCGAGCCCCGGCTGCTCGGTGGCATGTATCTGCCCAGGTGCTCCCTAAAGCCTCATATGAGAGCATCCTAGGCAAAATATATCTGCCCTCTAGCAATTTGCCAGTCACTGCCTCACTATATATATATATTTCTACTAGTGTGCCATATATGTCTGATACTGTTGGTCAGTTTCTCACTCTGGGGAAAACAGAAGTCTTATGTATCTACTTTTTCTTAACTCTAGCACCCCTAAGGATGCTTCTATCATTATGGGTTTCCTTTCTTGACATTATGATTACAGAAGAATATATAATAGCCTACAAGGACACGACAAAGCAGTGAAATATACTACTAATCTATGCTGGCCTGTTTTAATAATCCCCAAATTTACTACGTTCACCCTACTGTGTCTGAGATAATTACACTTAAATATAAAATTGTTATAACTATACAGATTTACAGAAGAAGTTAGTTATTGTTAATGTGCAAAGTTGATCTTATAATATATAGTGTCAAAAAACTGTATGGGAGTAAATGAAAAAGTATAGCATAGCAAGTTGGGCTGTTTCCATTATGCTAACCACCCCTGCATTTAATTTCGGCCTAGGTGTGGTGGCCAAAAGCCTCCACACCAGCCTGAGCGGGGTTTGGAATCTCCACTTTTGATGCAGGTGTGCATCCTAAAGGTGGGACCAGCATCTATCAGACATTTATGGAGTATCCTGTGGATATGCAATAAATGTCTCAGATGGGAATACACCTTGATCTTTTGGACTTCTGGACCACAGAGAAATGGGAAGGCTATATAGATGTGGTTTTGCCTGCGGATCACTTTATTCTATTGACATTTTCAAAGAAGAGCAGTTTTGAATAGGATACTAGTATGTGAGTCGTACAGTATCTTCATCACAACTATTGGGAAGCCTCAATGCACATTAATGGGGTTTTCCTGGCAAAAACTATTGATGACCTATCCTTAGAATAAGTCATTAATAGTTAATCACTTGGCTGCCATTGCAGTGGGCTGGACATTAGTCGTAAGTAAGAGGACCGGAAGTTGCTTAGCTGGCTTCACTACCATTGAAATCAATGGGAGCTGAAGTGGCTGTAACACTTGCATACCCATCTCCAGTTTGGGAGGTAGAAGTGCCAGAAGTGTAATAGCTGCTTCAGCTGCCATTATAGATAGGCTACTTCCGGTCCTGTCTTCTATGACAAATGTCCAGCCCACTGCACTGATAGCCAGGCCTGGTGATCAGGCAATCACTGGGAATCCCGTACAGCAGGTCCTGGTGATTAGCTACTGATGACCTATCCTGAGAATAGGTCATCAATAGCTTTTGCCTGGAAAACCCCTTTAAATCGTAACCCTCTGAAACAGCAGGTTTGGCCAATGTTAATCTAATGCATATGACTAGCTTGATTCTTATAGCAGATTCCAACGAATTATATTGTAATGATGCATTTATAAGTCATATAATTGGAAATCGTGTTAGTATGCACACATGTCATATAAGTTCTCAAACTTCCACTCACATTCCAGGGAACAGTGTCCTCTTTGTTCCACTGTGGTCTAATATTTGGATAGTGGTTATTGCAATCTCTTCACCAATACAATAAACAGCAACAGTCTTGTTGTGTAAAGCTTTGCTAAACAGTATTATCTCGTTCCCTTGGATAGCATACAACCCTATATAGTCATGTAGCTCAAGTAGAATAGAAAGTCTTAAACTTCAACATGGGTGTTGAGTTGCCTGTTGATAACAGTGCAATATTAAGTAACATATAGCTTCTTTGTTGCTATCTAAACATGCAACACAGCAATGATAAGAAATAACATCCCATTAAAAGATTACCTATGCTTATATGGGCTGGGTTCCTGACTGGGGAGTGGTGAGGTTATACATTACAATGACATGTTCTTTCAATAGATATGCTTAGCAATTATCATGTTGTGACATCAACCAGGCTGATATCAGAAGCTGGTATTAAAGCAAAGCCATCACATTGAAAATGCAATCTGCAAGCAGCATGTTCTAGATCAGTGGTTCTCAACTATTTCAGCCAAGCCCCCTTTAGGTCTTGGGATGGTGGCCAGCGCCCCCCAAGCCTTACTAGTTTAAACACAGTTAAAGTTTACCTAGTTTACAAAGTTAAAAGTTCAAATTAAAAATTTGTAGCATCAGTGATGCATTATTTTTGTGAAAAATCATTCATCCCTTCGCTGCTGCCAGCGATAAAATTGTGCGATAAACTTGCATGATTTTATCGCAAGAAGGTTAAGCCCTAGCCCTAAAATAAGCACTAGTTGCATTCCCTGGAAAAAAAAGGTTTACTGACCTAGCAGGCTCGGTCTGGGTCCTCCCGCTGCTCTCCAGAGCTCCGACGGTTGTCCTGCAGTCCTCATTCGCCCACAGAAGATCACTTCCTGGTCATGGTATTCATAAATCCCGCCTCCAGGAAGTGATGCTCTGATTGGTTCATCCAGCACTACTCAGCCAATCAATTCAGCGCTCGATGAACCAATGTGAGGGCTGTGATTGGTTCATCTAGCTCTGCATTGATTGGCTGAGCAGAGTTTGAAGAACCAATCACGTTGTGGTGGCAGGATTTATGAGTTGGCCAATCAATGCCGCGGCTCAGCGAATTCATAAATCCCCCCTCCATGATGCTCTGGCTGTTGATTGGTTCATCTAGTGCTACTCAGCCAATCAATGCAGTACTGGCAGGATCTTCTGTAGGTGAACGAGGACTGCAGGATGCACGGTGGAGCTCCAGACAGCAGCAAGAGGACCTGGACCGAGCCTACTAAGTAAGTATGCCTTTTTTTTTGCAGGGAACGCAGCTAGGGCTTATTATAGGGGTATGAAATGTATCACATTGCACGAAAATCGCTAGTTTGTGCACTGCGATAAACAAGGAGGCTCCATTGGCAAACACGGACTACAGAAAATCGCTCAAATATAGAGCATGCCACAATTTTTTTTCTTGCAGCATCACATCATTGAAAACATCATAAATATGAAGAAGTCCATTGAAAAGCATGGGTTTCACAAACTTGCAGAGAGACAGCGTGCATGCGGAATCTCTGCAATGGCGGGGCACTCCTTGCTAGGCTGTGAACTAGTTATGTAGTGTACATTGCCCGGCAGGAAGAAGACTGTAGAGAATTGATGCTATGTCACAGAAAGGAGAAGAATCAGACGACAAAACCACTTTAAGGCTACTGAGTATGAGCCAAATATACAGAATTTAAATGAGTCATACATTAGAGATCTAAAATAAAAAGGTTGACATTTTTGGAATGCTTTTTCCAATTTTAATGTGACAACATGGCTGCTTTCTTCCAAAAAACAGCACCACTCCTGTGCACATGTTGTGTGTGTTATGACCTCTCAGATGCATTCACTTTAATGGAGCTAAACTGCAATACCAAACAAAAACCCATGCACGGCAATGGCGCTATTTTTGGAAGAAAGCAACCATGTTTTTCTAATCCTGGGTCTAAGCACCCTTTTAGATAAGACGACCTGTCAAGTTTAGATGCCCACCAGGTTGTCCCAGGAACGATCATCGCTAGTGAATGGAGATGGAGTGGATCGGAGATTGCGCAGGCCCGGCCGCCTCCATTCACAGTAAACAGGCAGTCATTTATAGACAAACAACTGCCTATTTACATGAGCTCATCAGTTTTCTGCATGCATAAGCTGATGGATGAACGAGAAGTGAATGAATTATCGCTCGTCATTCAGTTGGAGCATGCATTTACACTGCAGATAATCATTCAGATTCCTGCTCGATGTGTGAACCTGAACAATTTATTGGCCCTAAAGCATAATTTAGACATGACGATTATCGCTCCAAAAATCTTTTAAACGATTTTCGCGCGATAATCCTTGTGTTCTTTAACAGCGCAAGGTGATCACTATATGATTGTTCTCAGCAAGAGAAACGACGTAATCTTGTAGATATGATACCTTTTAATGGCTAACAAAAATACATGATGTAATAATAGCGAGCTTTCGTACCAACGCAGGGTACTTCTTCCGGCTTAAATGGATTGGATCTGAAGAGGCATGCATATTTATACACACTTATAACATACATACTTATGATAAGTATGTATGTTATAAGTGTGTATAAATATGCATGCCTCTTCAGATCCAATCCATTTAAGCCGGAAGAAGTACCATAAGTATGTATGTTATAAGTGTGTATAAATATGCATGCCTCTTCAGATCCAATCCATTTAAGCCGGAAGAAGTACCCTGCGTTGGTACGAAAGCTCGCTATTATTACATCATGTATTTTTGTTAGCCATTAAAAGGTATCATATCTACAAGATTACGTCGTTTCTCTTGCTGAGAACAATCATATTTTGCTCTACTGGCTAACACGGTACCAGATCTTTGTTTTCATTAAGGTGATCACTCAAACGTTGAACGATCACCTTGCACTCCAAGCGGAGGATGCAGAAGACAAACGGGGTGTCCCCACTCGTCTTCTGCATCCTTCCCCGCTCGCAACGCCCGGCTGTTATACAGTTGAGAGCTCCGAGCGGGGTATAGAGAACAGAGCTGGACCGCTCTGTTCTTCATACCCAGCCCAGTATACATAGAAGAACCCAGCCCATCATCAGGGAGCAGGATACAGCTGAAACAATAGTATCAGCTGTATCCTGCTGTTAATTCCTGATAACTGATCGCTAATCTTTCAGCATTCTAAAAGATCAGCGACGGCTTAACGAAAACTGCACGATGTCAGTGCAGTTAGGCACAACGATTATTGCTCAAAAGACGGCTTAGAGTGATTTTTGAGCGAAAATCGTTGTGTTTAACAGGGCCTTTAGTTGGGCGAAAGATTGTTCATATGAAAGAGCTGTCATCTATGATTGATCTTTCTGTGAAAGAACATTCCCAAAAAGATCTTCCCCCTGCCTGGTGTCGTTGAGTTAATATCAGGCTAGTTTGAATGACTGGACTAAAATGTGTATGGCTGCTTCTGTAAAACGATTGTTCACAAGACAATTGTTCGTTTAGTAATTGTTCAACCACCTATCTACTTCTATCTAATGTTTACGGTCTCCTTAAGTAGTCATCTGGGTGGCCCTAATCAGTGATTGAAAGCTACATCTGAATGCACAAGGAAGGCTGTCGATCACTGATAGTACCTTCCACTGGACTCTTGAATGAGCAGAGATATAAATGAATAAAATACAAGTTATACTGGAACTTTTCTATTAAACGTATAACTCGGCTCCTGCTACTCCATACCATGCTGCCTGCAGACTGGACTGCATATTCAATGTGATAGGTTCACTTTAAGTAAAAGGACAGGATTTCTACCAAATTACTGAGATTAACAAGCCAGTTTAACCCGTTTATAGGCAGTTCAATTACTGTTTGTGCAATCAATAGCAAATCACTTTTGCTGAACAATGTAAAGAAGCGGAGTGTCACATAGAATAATATTGTCTGACAACTGATAAATATAAGTTGTGATGAGGAAAAATTATTACCTTTTGTTGTTGTGTCAAGTTTGTACAATTAGATTAGCATCTATGCATCCGGCTTTCTAAGTTACTGCCGCAGGTGCCATAGATGTCATCTCCAAGGAACTTTTATGTTTCTCAAGACATGGAAACAATAGTTAAACTAAAAGCAATTTAAAAAGTAACCAGCACTGCCGATGTCAATTCTGATAATGCCTGTATTCTAGAATTTGTTAAAAATTTTTGAGAATGGTCCTGTAAATCTGAAGAAGAGCTTTATCCCTGAAATGCGTAATTTTTTGGATGAATTCTACAATACAGACATTCTTCTATCATAATTGGCAGCATTAGTGCCTGGTTACGTTTTCTTTTTATCAACTTTTGTTGAGAGAGAAGGAGGTTGTTTCAGTGAGACAAAATTGATGTCTGTATTACTATGGGCAGACGTTTGTAACGCTCCAGTCCTCAGGTCCCTTTTCACACGTTGGGCATGAACGTTCATCCAAATGGTTATTTTACCAGATCGTTGGGCTGTGCAAAAATAAATACTCATAATCAGCTGACAAACGAGCAAATGCTTGTCTGTTGGCTGATCATATCTTTTATGGGAACATATAATGCTTGCTTGTTGGCAACACATTTCCCAAATCTAATCTGTATGGGGACAAAAAATTGTACCCATACCAGCAATCCTCTTCCGCATTTCAACTGTAGGAAGAAGCACTGATCAACATGCTAATGTCAATTTGGGAACTGTTGAAAAAGCTAATTCTTGACCAGGATACAAAGGCTCTTGGATTTCATTCATATGGTTTTATGAATGGTCTGGGTTAGATCATCTCCTTTTTTTTGGCCAAAGACTGGATCCCATTAGAGGAAAGTAGCAAAGCTTTTTCTTCACGTTATTGTAAGAAGCAGCGTGATGGTACTATGGCATGATGGTACTATGGCATGATGGTACTATGGCGCAGCCGTGGCAGGACGGAGATGGAAGCAGCACTCACATTTTTAAACAATAAACTTTACGTAAAGAATGTTACTAAATGCTTTCTCTCCATAGGAGAGTACAAAATATTTAAATGTTACATGAACATCACAGAGTATAACCAACATAAGAATACAGTCTTACTCTGCACTGATCCGGGCCGCAACAATTCGCCTGCTCACTTTCTTCAGATGGCCGTTGGCCATAATTTACTCTATTACCTCTGTTACATGTAACCTAAACCTTCTATCACCCTGTAGGGACTGCATCTCTTCAATGAAATGTACAATCTTGTAGATATCAACTAATACCATGCACCAAATATCTATCCCTGGCTACTTCATGTTTCTCAGCAATGAAGGTGGATTTGCTGCACCCTTACATCATACATGTTAGACACCAATATACACATACACAAACAATACCTCCTCATTGTAGGCCTGTGCATAACTGGCTGTGCACAACGAACTAAGGCCGAGCCTCAGTTATGTCTCGATGCTGCAACAATGTCTGTAGCCCTCTGGTGGCCCAATCTGACACCCTTATAATGCTGCTGTGAACTCTCTAACAGGCCCAACCTGTCCTTGGCCCTGGTCATCAGGACTTTTTTGTCAGACTTTGGCCCCAGGTCATCAGGCTCTCTTTTCTGCTACTTCCCAGACTACTTTCTGCAGCACCGGGATCTGACTGTACCTGCAGCTTGTGTCGCTCTCAGTGCACTGTGGCCTCTGGGCCACTCTCCAGTTGGGTGACAAGGCCACCGCCATGTCAGCCATGCTGCTTAGTCTCTCACTCCTGCTGCCACTTGGTAGTACAGTGCTGCTCTGGTAGCACTTCCAGCTCACATACTCCTCTGCACTCTCTCTTCCCAGACTCAGCTGCTCTATATAGTAGCTTCTGCTGCTGCTACAGACACCGCACTAAAACTATGGGCCAAGATGGCCACCGTCATGTGGACTGAGGGCCGGGCTTAGCCCTCATATTCAGCCCCAACACAGAGGGGTAATCCTCCACCCCTGACATCATTGAGGAGGCACAACCCCTCCCAGCAGTTCCACACTGGGTTTCACTAACATTGCACCAACTATGTCTCTGTCAACTTGGCTAGCAGAGGGCAGTCTCTACGTAGAGCTGGCAAGTGCAAACAATAAAATAGACAGATTTATAAATACTTTTATACGCCGTAATACAAAATGGCGTACAGCCAGTAGTTTATATTATGTTCATATTCCACTCTGTCCTCAACACCTTCCATACAGTAGCCATTAAATAATGTTCTTCCGCTAAAGGTCCTGTTACCTTTCTTCTACCATTTCTTACAGTCTGTGTCGATTTCTTTAATCACTTCAGTGCAACACACAGAAAATAAAACTACATCAATACTACAAACTGGAACTGATTCTACAGAGGGAACAGTTCAGTCCATGTGAAGCAGGAACCAAGTACCTTAACTTCTGTAGTAAGAATTATGATCTACCTATGTGATACTTCTACGGCTCTGAAAGCATTCTGTATATGTGCAAATCCTAACAAGTATTATCTAATGTGTATGGCCATCTTAAGAAGAGGATTGAAGGATTTAGAGATACTAGTGAAACTAATTAATATCAGACAGTTTTCCCCAACATAAGTCTTGGTGGCATTATTCTTGCAAAAACAAAAAACAATATAGCAAGATGCCTCACATACAGCCTAGCATCTATTTGGATAGATTCCTCCCCTGTTGTGCTAGTGCCACTACCGTAGTAGGTTTCTGGTTATTCCTTTCTATGAAAAAATATATCATATCTGCAAGTTTATTTCCAAAAACAAAGTATCTCCTTTCGCTATATATGGATGGCTTAAAAAACACTCATTAACATGCGAGGCAAAGTCCAATTATGTAACTAATGGG
The DNA here is from genome assembly GCF_035609145.1 of Eleutherodactylus coqui. Taxonomy (NCBI): domain Eukaryota; kingdom Metazoa; phylum Chordata; class Amphibia; order Anura; family Eleutherodactylidae; genus Eleutherodactylus; species Eleutherodactylus coqui. The sequence continues at coordinate 98,280,889 of NC_089843.1, read as the reverse complement.
ATGTTCACAGTGTGTGACCAGCTCTAGTTTATGTTCATTCCAAGTAGACATGTTTGAACAGCAGAGCCACCTGCTGTCTACTCAATGGTAATGCATTCATTTATTGTAAAATGGTCCCTCGAGTTACCATATTAGTTTCAGGACCACTGTAGGGGCATTGCTAGTGTCAGCAGGGAAAGCATATCTATAAAACAACTTTTAGCAGAATAAAATACAGCAACTTTGCTCTATATTTAAAAGAAAACCTTTAAATAATACAGTCACCAATTAATAGTCAGTTCTGCACAGTGATAGTGATTACATTAAAATCACAGAGGTGAGAGAAAAAACAAGGACATTATTCACTGAAAATGAAGCCAGTAATGCAACACCTGATAGACGACAGGCCAGGCTCAATCACTGTAGACCCTAGTAGAATGCAGAGAGCCATACTATGATATGGAGGAGCTACTTGTTAAATGCAGACTAATAGTGCAAGCCACTCACTCAACCAAGCCCAGACTGGATAAGGGGTGACTGCAAACAAACATAGTCTGCCCATGTGAACGGATGCCAAAGACGCCAACCACAGATAGGTGCGCCACACTATACAGGAGTGCGACCCCTACTGGTAAAGCAGTGGATCACCCTGTATCTCCACAGTGGGTCACACTGGCTGACATCCCCCAAATCTATAGCAAACTGCATGCAAAAGATACTGATAAATGCGAGTGTTAGGTCTGCATTTTGGCCAAGACACATAAGCTGACGGGCCAACGACAAGGCCACCACGTGTCCATCAGAACCTATGCTATTTCATTGAACTACATTTAACTACATTAAAATCACAGAGGTGAGAGAAAAAACAAGGACATTATTCACTGAAAAGGAAGCCAGTAATGTAACACCTGATAGATTGCAGGCCAGGCACAATCGCTGTAGATCCTAGTAGAATGCTGAGAGCCATACAATATTATGGAGGAGCTACTTGTTCAATGCAGACTATGTCCATGTTCAGACCACCATGAAGATTTTATCAGTTGTGACTCTTCTCGGCATACAAACTTCACATCATGATGCTAAACTGAATGCCTTTGTCAGTGCCCCCACACAATAATAGTGTCCTACATAGGACTAGTGCCCTTGTTTGTGCATCACAGAATATTACTACCCCCTTACAGTAAAAATATCCTTTTTCTGTCACACAGTCATAGACCCCTACTATGTATCCGCCACAAAGTAACAGTTGCCTCCCTTCTGTGCTCCCACACAATAAATAATACCCCTTTTGTGCTTACCAAAAAGTAATAGTGCTATCATTGTGCCCTGCACAAAGTAATACTGCCTCCTTTGTTCTCCAATAGTAATTATAATTCACCTTTGTGGCACATCAAGTAATAATACCCAGTTTACCAATAAAAGGTTATAATGCCCTCTCCATGGCCCCCAAAGTAATAATACGTCCTCTGTGCCCCACTGTAATAATGCCCCATTAACAACTTTTCCTTTGTGCCTCCCACCTTCTGTCCACTAAAGTATTGTAACTTTGTGCCACCTAAATAATAAAACCATATACTCAGCTAATACCTTTCCCATCTCAATCAGAGAGGCTCTAATCTGATGCAACCAACATTTAAGCCACGGGCCCGACGAAGATGGTGCAATGTAGTGATATCATTGTATTGCCTGCGCTGGCCCTGCGGCTCAAATCCCATGATGCCATCTCAGTGCAAGTGCTGTGATGACCTCATCACATTATGCCCCTTGTACTTACAGTATCTGAAAGTACGAAAGTTGCCCAGCCAAAAATCTGGGTTGAATTGAAAGTGCAAAATGTTGAAACTAGAGACCATAACTCTATGGAAAATCAAGTAATTGGTTCAAGAGTCCCCCCCCCCCCCCCCAAAAAAAAAACAAAGAAGATTAAAATATCACAAAGTTAATACAGATAAAGCATATTATTACATAGAATAGAAAAGTCCGAAAGAGTTGCTGGGAAGTGCAGTATTGTGTAAAATTTTTAGGCAGGAATAGTAAAAATGGTGCAAAGTGAGAATTTTTTTCAAAAATAGAAGTCTGATTGACTCAAACTGTATTCTGCAGCAGAACAACAACCCCAAACATACAGCCAATGTCATTAATAACGATCTTCAGCATTAAGCAGAACAAGGATTCCTAGAAGTGGTGATATGGCCCCTACAGATTCCTGATCTAAACATTATCTAGTCTGTCTGGGATTACATAAAGAGACAGAAGGATCTGAGCAAGTCTACATCCACAGAAGATCTGTGCTTAGTTCTCCAAGAGGTTTGGAACAACCTCCCTGCCGAGTTCCCTCAAAAACTGTGTGCAAGTGTACCTAGAAGAACTGATGCTGTTTTGAAGGAAAAGGGTGGTCACACCAAATATTTTTACACAGTACTGCATCATTTTTAAAAAAAAATTAAGAATAGGAGCTTCTTCGGGGTCATGTTTAGAACATATAAGGGGGTGAATTTATGAACAAAGAAATGTATGGCCTGAGCCGCAGGTTGCAAATCTAGATCCTGTACATCAGCAACTGAGGCTGGGGCATCTGGCTCCTGCTCAGTGCAGAAATGTGAATGTCCCGATAGAATAATACACTTGTTGGAGGTTAGCTTGAATGCTCAAAACCATAAACTTTACTAACAAATGACAACCAGAAAACAGATGATTTGGCTTTACCTCTTTGGGTGGGAGGGCATAACAGTCTCTAAATTATTTCTACGGCAGAGAGGTACAGACTCTGAGAAATACACAGTCTTAAAAGCGACCCATTAGTGTGGGGACAAAATTCTATCCTGGGACTGAAGAAGGAAGAGTATATTACCTGCTGTCATTCTGTGTAGATGTCCTCTGATTTGCTAGATCATGATCCTGCTTTCAGCTGTTGAAGACAGCCATTGCAATTTTCTAGCTATCCAATGCACACTTGCTCACTGCTCTGTTGATTGGCCAGCACAGATCGCATTAGCAGTGCTGGCCTATCAGAGAGCAGGTATAGTGTATTAGTAATCTAACACTACGAATGCACTATGGGCATTGGCTACTCTGAAGATTGTGTTGGCCATCTTGGACAGCTGGAAACAGCAGGACCTGGAAGCGGCATATCAATGGGAATCAGCACAAAAGAACAATAGCAGGTAATATAACCAACCCCTCTGGTTCCAGGACAACATTTTGTCCTGAAACCGGAGGGTTCCTTTAATATATGAGTCAGGAAGCCCACTTTCATGTCTGGCCTGCATGGAACCAGGTCCCCACTTGAAGATTTTGGTTCACAACCTCACAAGTGCTCCCTCAGTCACTCCTCCTCATAAGAACTGTGCATATGGACCACATCCTGCCCAACTTCACCCATCTAGATCTGTGGAGATCACAATTCACTTCTCCAGCCGAACCACTATTTGTTGAAGCAATAGTACATTAAAATATGAAAAAATCAAACATTAATTTAAACAGGAGCCAGGAACGCTATCTTTTCTCCTTAGGGAGAGCACCTAGAAGGTGAGTGAGTGAGGAGACTTATAAGGCCATTCATGCTCCACTGGGTAATATGCAAATAAGGGAGATGAAACAATACCTCTGCAGCGTCACCTTTTGGACAGCAGCATTCCTGCAAGTCAATGTTAGACTCTCTATACAAGCCTTGTAACAATGACTGGAAATTGAAAACCAAGCCAAAATCCATACACAGACAGCTATTTTGGGGGGGGGGGGGGGTTGCCCCTCATTAGTGTGCAGTAGGCTTCTGGCTTGGCTAGCGAGAGGCCTGTGATGTTGGTCAGGAACGCTATGTTCTCTCTGTAAAATTCGAAGTAACGATCCGCGCCACCATATAACAAATAAAGGGAGTAACTCACCTGGTGCACAGCGGGGTTCCCGTAAACCGTTGAACCGTTAGGGAACACCCCGCCTGCACCTGTGGTCCGAGTATGCCTGTAGTGATATACGAAGAGACTCCCGATATCCTTCGATGGGGAAGGAGAGCCGCCGGAATGAAACAATCCCAGAGAGAGAAAACTTCCCTCAATGGGTTAAACGAGCAAAGTGGAAAAAACTCTTTCCGCGCTCCTGCTGTAGCTCCTCTTGAAATAAAAGGAACTGTCGTAGCAGACAGTCTTTATATATATTATTAATAAATTTATTTCCAGATAAAAAGATTGCATGCAAGTGGAAGTCTTGCAGCAATGATTATACAACGCGTTTCGGCGTTCTAAGATGCCTTTCTCAAGTATAAAGATAGATTAGAATACAAACTTTAAATAGCATGTCTTACCTTTTGGAGGTGGAAGTTGCAGGTGCTTGGCGCGCGCCTCCGTATCGTGTCGCTCTGTTTATTTCGGCCGATCGCGGCTATTAACCCTTTAAATGCCGCTGTCAATTCTGACAGCGGCATTTAAATCCCCCGAACGCTGTTTGGGGGTCCCGCACGGCCCCCCCCACGGTGAGATCGGGGGAGCCGTGCAGGTGTCATGGCAGCTGGGGGCCTAATGAATGGCCCCAGGGCTGCCTTAACAGACTGCCTATCAAGCCATCCACACAGGGTGGCTTGATAGACTGCCTGTAAAAAAGCAGTATGACGTAATGCTATAGCATTACGTCATACTGTAGGAGCGATCAAAGTATTGCATGTTAAAGTCCCCCAGGGGGATTTCAAAGTAAAGTAAGAGAAAAGATCAATAAAGTTTTTTAAATTGTAAAAAAAAAAAAAAAAGTTATAAAAGTTTAAATCACCCCCCTTTTGCCATATCAATTACTAAAAAATCTAAATCATAAAATAAAAATATATATTTGGTATTGCCGCATCTGTAAAAGTCCAATCTATGAAAGTAGTGCATTATTTTTCCTGCACGGTGAAAGTCGTCCGAAAAAAAAAATAAAGAATGCTAGAAATACACTTTTTTAGTTACACTGTCTTCCAGAAAAAATGCAATAAAAAGGGATCAAAAAGTTGTATGTATTCCAAATTGATACTATCGGAAACTACAGGTCATCTCGCAAAATTTGAGCCCTTGCACAACTACGTCGACAGAAAAATAAAAAAGTTATTGCGCGCACAAAATGATGGCAGAAAATAATTGAAAAAAATTAAATATCTTAAAAAAAAAATACAAGTACTACAGCAAAAAAAAAACTATATAAGTTTGGTATCGTAGTAATCATACTGACCCATAGAATAAAAATATCAGGTCGTGTTTGTTGCAGTTTGTGCGCCGTAGAAACAGGACGCACCGAAAGATGGTGGAATGTCGTATTTTTTTCCATTTCTCTCCGCTAAGAATTTTTTAAACGTTTTTCAGTACATTATATGGTACAATAAATAGTGCCATTGAAAAATACAACTCGTCCCTCAAAAACCAAGCCCTCATACAGCGACGTCGATGGATAAATAAAGGAGCTACGATTTTTTTAAAAGGGAGTAGGAAAAAACAAAAATGGAAAAAAGCAAAAAAGCTCCATCACTAAGGGGTTAAAGACATATTTTTTTCCTATAGTTTACATGAAAATGAGGATTTACACCCCAAAATGGATACCCCTGTTTCTCCCGTGTTCAGGAATATACCCATTATGGCCCTAATGTTATATCTGAGCCCACAACGGGGCCCAAAATGAAAGGAGTAGTCAGTGTCTTTCAAAACAGAAATTTTGCTTGAAGTCCTTTTAGGCCCCATAGCACGCATGTAGAGTTCTTGAGCGGCCAAAACCATAGAGAACCCCCACAAATGACCCCATTTTGAAAACTAGACCCCTTAGACAATTTATCTAGGGGTGTACTGCATATTTTGACCCCACAGTTTTTGAATGAATTCAAGCCAAGCAAAAGGAAAAAATTGTGATTTTCGTTTTTTTGGCAATTCTGTCATTTTAAAAACACCCTTTTTGTACAGCACACATATGAATGAAGACTTGCACCCAAAAATGGATACCCCTGTTTGTCCCGTGTTCAGAGACATACCCATTCTGGCCCTAATCTTATGTCTGGATACACAACAGGGCCCAAAATGAAAGGAGTAGTCAGTGCCTTTCAGAACATAGATTTTGCTTGAAGTCCTTTTAGGCCCCATTGCCCACTTGTAGAGTTCTTGAGCACCTAAAACCATAGAGAACTCCCACAAATGACCCCATTTTGAAAACTAGACTCCCTAACGAATTTATCCAGGGGTGTACTGCGTATTTTGACCTCACAGTTTTTGAATAAATTCAAGCAAAGTAAAAGGAAAAAATTAGGATTTTCGTTTTTTTGGCAACTCTGTCATTTTAAAAACAGCTTTTTTTGTACAGCACACATATGAAGGAAGACTTGCAACCCAAAATGGATACCCCTGTTTGTACTGTTTTCAGAAACATACCCATTGTGGCCCTAATATTATGTCCTCATGCACAATGGGGCCCAAAATGAAAGGAGTAATCGGTGGCTTTCAGAACATAGATTTTGCTTGATGTCCTTTTAGGCCCCATTGCCCACTTATAGAGTTCTTGAGCAGCCAAAACTATAGAGAACCCCCACAAATGACCTCATTTTGAAAACTAGACCCCTTAACGAATTTATCTAGGGGTGTACTGTGTATTTTAACCCTACAATTTTTGAATAGATCTAAGCAAAGCAGTAAGAAAAAATTACGATTTTCGTTTTTTGGGCTATTGCGTCAATTTAAAAACAGTTTTTTTTGTACAACACATGTATAAATGAAGACTTTCACCCCAAAATAGATACCCCTGTTTGTCCCGTCTTCAGAAACATACCCATTGTGGCCCTAATAGACTTACAGGACACATGGCTAGGCCTACAATGAAAGGAATACCTGTTAGATTTCAGGGTACAACTGAATAAATTCCAGGCCCCATTGCCCACTTATAGAGCCATTAAGCGGCCAAAACTATAAAGAACCCCCTCCAATGACCCCATTTTGAAAACTAGACCCCTTAACAAATATATCTAGGGGTGTACTGCATATTTTGACCCCACAGTATTTGAATGAATCTAAGCAAAGCAGAAGGAAAAAGTTACGATTTTCAATTTTTTTGGCAATTTTTTAAATTTAAAAACAGTTTTTTTGTACAGGGTACATAGGAATGAAGACATTCACCCCCAAATGGATACCCCCGTTTGTCCCGAGTTCAGAAACATAGCCATTGTGGCCCTAATTTACTTACAGGACCCATGGCAAGGCCTATAAAGGATGGAACACCCGTTGGATTTCAGGGCACAACTGAATAAATTCCAGGCCCCATTGCTTATTTGTACGGAATAAAAATTGACTCCCTAAAAATTTTCCCCCCTCCCCCCCACACCCTTTTCGGCGTTCGCAAATCTTAGATAAAAGTAATAATGTGAACTGTGTGGTATTTCCGAAGACAGGGGTAATTACGAAGGCTGGTTGGAATGGGCACATGTGACAATAAAACCTCCCTCCTCTCATGCTTTTTGGGGGTCATTTCTTGACCTCAGTGGAGGGTATGGGGTGTAAAAAGTGGCGCTCTGTGAGTTTCCGTAAGCTTGCTGACGTGCGGCGGTCTCACACAGAAGACGCTCAACAAGCTGCTCCTGGAACTGCATGAAGGCAAGCGTTCCCAGGGCTTCTTGTAAAATACGTATTACAGGTAGCGATCTGAATAACGCCGGGCTCACGCAGCCGTAGGTGGAATCCGCTTACGGAGGCTCGCAGCGGATCCCATCTGTGAGCCCGGCTGTGACCCTGTGTACGGCCGCGTAATGTACTGCGCATAACTGCCTACTCACACAGGCGGTCATTCGCAGTACAAATTTTTTTTTCTTTGTTGCTTAGCAATGACGCGGGTACCCGTAGCCCGTATACAATGTAGTTGCGTATGGGCAGCGGGTATATCCGCGACCATGGAGCACATTGGGCTCTATGTTGCGGATATCCGCAGTAAAATAGAATCTGCTGCGTTCTTTTTTCTGTGAGTGGATTACGCAGTTCCGACCCACTAATGTGAGCGGAATTGTGTAATCCAATGCGATTGATCTGCGTAATACCGCGGATCAGACGCATGCAGAATCCGTAATTCCTATCCGCTCAACGAGGCCACCCATCACTGCTCCAGGCTCTCGGCGACCAACGGTCACCGAGAGCAAGGAGATTTTACGTTTCCTGGACTCCCCGACTCCTGCACATGTGTCCAGTATTTTGCCGGCGGTCACATGTGCAGAATCCGGGTAAGTTCACGGATGAGGATCGCGTCGGGGTGCGAATACGGAGGCCTCCGGTAAAAAGTTTCATCTCATCTCACCGATCGCATCGGTGAGGGGAGATGAAACTAACTTTATTTTTTTTACTTTTACATGATCGCCATTATCCATTGGATAACGGTAAACACATGATCAGGAACCGCTCACCGCGGCCCCCCGTGAAATTTCCAGGCTCTTGGCTATGTTTTGTTATCCTGGCAATCCACGGCTTTTGCGCATGCGTCTGCCGCTTTGGCGACGGCCGCATGCGCAGAAGCTGTGGTAAGGTCCGCGGATAAATCCGGGGGCCTTAGGTACATAATTTCATCCTCCCTCACGGATATGATCCGTGAGGGGAGATGAAATGTAAGCGTTTTTAACTTTTTTAAAAACTTTTTTACACTTTTTTAAAATTACTTTTTTACACTTTTTTTTACTTTAAATGATCACTGCTATCCATTGGATAACAGTGATCATCTTTGCAGTGACATCCCTCTGCTGCTGGTTACACATGGCAGCCTGGAGCAGAGGGATTTTAAATTTCCCGGGTCCTGAGCCCCTCTGTGCACGCGCCCGATGTGAATCATCGGGCGCGCATGCGCAGAAGGGGACTCAGGTCCCGGAAGACCGGGACACCGCTGAGGACCGGGGGTGAGTATTTTCACCTCCCCTCATGGAGCCGATCCATGAGGGGAGGTGAAATTAACCTTATTTTTACTTTTTTAAAACTTTTTCGCGATCGCCGCTATCCACTGGATAGCGGCAATCGCGGGCCTGGGGACATCCCCTGGCTACCTTCAGGAGCCGGGAACCAGGGGATTTTAAACTCCCCAGGGTTCCCAGTCTTCTGCGCATACACATGACGTCATTCGTCTGGCGCGCACGCGCAGAGGAGCCACGCCAGGTCCCGGAGGACCCATTCATCGCGGCGGACATCGGGGAAGCCGGGTGAGTACTTTCAGCTGCCCTGATGGATCCGATCCATCAGGGCAGCTGAATCTTTAACTTTTTCACCACTTTTATTTACTTTATTGCGATTGGCGCTACCCATTGGATAGCGCCGATCGCAGTGCCGGAGGGGACTAGCTGCAGCCCGGGATGACAGTTCCATGCTGTTGGCTGCCTGCGGGCACCGACAGCATGGAGCTGTCACGTCCATAGCCCACCGGGCTTTATTCTCTGTAGGACGCATGTTTTTACGTCCTCAGAGAATAAAGACCACTTGGGCAGGACGTAAAAACACTATGGCCCGGTTGTTAAGGGGTTAAAGGTTTACTAGCCCATGAAAGACAACCATTGTATGCTGAAAATACAGCAACCTGAGGCTATTGTAACATGGGGGATCACTGCTCTTGCAACTTATTTATTTCAACTAATACTCTTAATTGGAACCCATGCATCTTTTTATTAATGAACACTAATATCAATGTACAATGGGCAACTGTCTGGTACAAACATCTCAAAACATTTTCTATAAAGAAAAGTTTGTCACTTTTTTTTACAGTACATCGACCTTAAATGTAAAATTGTGAAAACTTTCCTAACATTTCCAAATCCTGAAGTATTATTCCAAGTAAGGGCTTAAAACACATGAGCATGTTTTTCTCCCCTTAGGGCGCCTACCCACTTGCGTTGCCGATTTTCACGCGTGAAAAACGCGGCGTTTTCCACGGTGTTTTTTGCGCGTTTTATGCGGCGTTTTTTGCGCGTTTTTTACAGCCCTCTATTGACAATCATGGGTGCATTAAGAGAAAAATAAGGACACATATGCAACTGACAGTTCCTATGTGAAAAAACCCCACGAAACGGAAAAAAAAACCCAGATGGACAAGAACACATTCTATACTCATTGCTCTTGAAAAAAAACGCAAAACATCGCAGGAAAAAAAAGCGCCAGTGGGAGGCGCCCTTATACGGCCATTATAACCACGGCCGTATAGGGGGATAAAACAAAACCACTGATCTCAATAGGAGTTTAGTGGTTCCGTTTTCACTGTAGGGATTTCTCGTCCGTGATTTGTAAGGCCAAGAAAAGATAGGACATGCCCTATGTTTCCCGCACGTAGTGAACACATGGTGCATGAAGATCGGGCAGCCGCTATCTTCCTGCCTCTTTTTTCAAACTCCTGTGCTCTGGCACTGAGTTTGAACTGCAGGCAAGGGAGAGAAATTCTCCCTCATTTGGGCATAGCTATGCTCCATACTGCTGGGCGTTTGCGCCTATGGCAGTGTGTTTTCAACCTAAAGGAGTAATAGAGTAAGATCATCCTTCTGACTATGGCTTTCTGACCTTCTGAAATTCATCCAATTTATTTAGAATTTAAATTGATGCTTTGTGAAGTTTTTTTAATCATTACCTAGTAAAAGTTATGTTTTAATTGCACTATGATCTTTCCTCCAGTTCTAATAATTTAGTTATAACCAGAAGTCAAACAATGGGGAACAGTGCCAACTAGTTAAGATCTCTCAGTAGAATACATTAGGCAGCAAGTAACAACCAGTTCTTGCAATTGATGTGTTGGAAGCAGGAAAAATGAGCAAGTGTTAGATTCTGGATGACTAATGGGCAAATTATGATCGCTATATGGCTGTGTCAGAGTATCTCCAAAATCACAGGTCTAATGGGGCGTTCCTGGTATTTATAGTAGTGGTTCAAACTTACCAAAAAGTGGCCCAAGGAAGGACAACCAAGTAAGCATTGACAGGGTCATGGGCACCCAAGACTCATTAATATTGAGGGGAGCGAAGGCTAGTCCATCTGGTGCAATGCCACAGAAGAGTTACTGGACACCTTTAGAGGTCTGGTGGAGTCCATGCTTCAATGGCTCAGAACTGTGTTGGGCGATGAGGGGTATTCGAACAATATTAAGCAAGCTGCTTTAATTATATGAATGATAAGTGTACAGCATAGATGAATATGGCTTTTAAAAGAGAGGTACCTAATAGGATCTATTAATCTTTAACTCTTGGGGATTAAAGTACAGCTTTCAATGTATTTTGGATGAATGGCAGGGTGGTTGCATAAAGTCTCTTATTGTAGTTATTATAGTTCTCCATTTGATTGAATATTTTCATATAAGCAGCTTTTGAAATGCTGTGAGAAATCAGGAAAAGCTTTTGAACATGTCCACAAGTGATGTTTTCATGGACTTCATTACTGACTTTTGTTAATCTGTTGCGTTTTGGTGTAAAAATTGCAAGAAAATAAAATATATAAAAAATGCCACATATGAGCACGCATTTAGAGAAACTATTCGCCTCCTTGCTCTAGCTATTCAAGTCCTTCTTGTTGCTACATGCATCTCTAGACAGCGAAAAGCACAGAGCACGTGTGCTGTATATGGCCATTGCGATAACTTGAGGTGACAGCACTGAACAAAGGGAGGCCACAGAAATAAGCATTAATATGAAGAATAAAAAGCTCTGGTCTGCACAGAATCATTCTTCAAACCAGCTATAAATGATTTTTCTTTGCATCTAATAGATATTTTCAACAGGACATCATCAGGGAGGCTTAGCAGGAAGCATCATCTTTGTTCAACAGCGTCACTTACCTGCTGTATGTAGACAAATATATTGTAAATTAAAATGTCATTACAATCTACATTTACAGATTTTGCACCCAATGGTAATGGTTTTTATGTAGAATACAAAAGAATCTTGCAGAACTGGAGTTTCTTCATCCACATTTTTGACCTGACCTCTATACTATTTTAATGCAATCAGTATGTTGCGGATTTCAGGTAATAATGTGTTTTTATATAGGTACAACTGATTTATTAATCATCTTTTTGCACTGGGTTGCCTAGGATCCACAAATAGAATTCATTCTGGGAACACACTAAACATCTATGTTCACATATTACCTGTGTGAGGTGTTGTATGCAGACTATCTGTATGGAGTTCACTGGGACGGTGTTCTGCACAGTGCACCATTCATGTAGGTCAGAGAGACCACTCCTGGTTCATGGCGCACCGAGGGATTCACATGTTCCCCTGTGGACCAGTCCAAGTGTGCTGGCTGCCATCTAGTTGAGGTGCAGCCAAAAACTGTGTCGTTTGCAGCAAAACTGCGTAAGTGCTTGTTGATGTCTTCACTGTTTTACCTGTAAAAACCACATGGACATTAACATATACAGTAAAACCTCTAATAGCATTGATATCTATTAAAGGGGTTGTCCCGAGGCAGCAAGTGGGTCTATACACTTCTGTATGGCCATAATAATGCACTTTGTAATGTACATTGTGCATTAATTATGAGCCATACAGAAGTTATAAAAAGTTTTATACTTACCTGCTCCGTTGCTGGCGTCCTCGTCTCCATGGTGCCGACTAATTTTCGCCCTCCGATGGCCAAATTAGCCGCGCTTGCGCAGTCCGGGTCTTCTCCTCTTCTCTATGGGGCTCCGTGTAGCTCCGTGTAGCTCCGCCCCGTCACGTGCCGATTCCAGCCAATCAGGAGGCTGGAATCGGCAATGGACCGCACAGAAGCCCTGCGGTCCATGGAGACAGAGGATCCCGGCGGCCATCTTCAGCAGGTGAGTATGAAGACGCCGGACCGCCGGGATTCAGGTAAGCACTGTGGGGGTTGTTTTTTTAACCCCTGCATCGGGGTTGTCTCGCGCCGAACGGGGGGGGGGGGGGTTTTAAAAAAAAAAAAAACCCCGTTTCGGCGCGGGACAACCCCTTTAAGGACTATTTTAAGTAAGGCCAGTTTTTTTCAGCCAAAATTGGTTGTCTCTAATAACACCAACGTGTACCGGCCCACGTGACATTGCTGTTGAACCCACGTGATCTCCTGCTCGGCGTCTCCTCCTCCTACTGCTAATGCAACCCACTCTTCTCCATCAACGGCAATGGGTAATACACTAGTACTGTACAACTACACTCCTATGTAACAGCACAGAGAACACAGTAGTAAGGCTGAGGACAGATAATGTTGTTACCTGCAGTCCTATGTAACAGCACAGAGAACACAGTGATAACACTGAGGACAGATGATGTACTGTAATACAGAACATGTCACCTGCAGTCCCATGTAACGGCACAGAGAACACAGTGATAACGCTGAGGACAGATAATGTACTGTACTACAGAGCATGTCACCTGCCATCCTATTTAACGGCACAGAGAACACAGTGATAACACTGAGGACAGATGATATAGTAGATGTAACCTGCAGTCCTATGTAACACCGCAGGTAACACACAGTAACATGTTCAATAACATGTTAAATGTTCAGTTATTCTTTATAGTAGTCTTTTACATTCATTTATTATTGTTTTTGGTAATAAAGACCATATTTATTCTCCATGAAATGGGGTTTGGTGTGTTTTTTGGAATGTCTAGAACGAATTAATTGGATTTACACTGATTCCTATGGAAATAATTAGCTCGAGTAGCAATGGTTTCAGGTAAAGCCGATTGCTTTCGGACGGATTACTAACGTTTGTCTTCATGAGAGCCTGACAGCAGCTGTACAATATGCCTTGACAAATTGTTTATGGGTGTTTAGAAATGAACAGACTGCAGCATTAGATCACTATTATTTACAGTTTATGTCTACGATCAACAAATCTGAAAGAAGAAGAATTGCTAGAATACTTCCATTTGCAACATGACCTTGAGCCTTGCTTTTCTGAAACCACAAAGGGCGCAGGATATCCATGTCTGCTTGGTTAACATCTGTGCCATTCCTCCAGAGGCTGATACAGGACGTTGCAGCAATTAGTTCCTTCTGTACATACAGTACAATATGTCTCCAGACACTTTCTATGTTGTCACTAGCGTAATTGAGGGTTACTCAGCATTCCAAGAAAACTGCAGACTCATTATTTCTTCAGCGAGAAACATCACTTCCCAATGCCAGGGACAGCGGTAAAAGGCAATCATGCACAGTGATGGAAAGTAACAATTCTAAGATATATTGTGGTCTAGTAGAATGACCCGATTTTACACAGGTCTATTTTGTGTAACTGTTTTCTGTTTGTGCGTGGGGGGTAAAAACTTTTTGCTACTGATTTGAAGCCAAAACAATAAACATAACACAGTACAGTCCGTTCCTGAAGGCCGGGCACACACGGGCAGATTTGGGTTTCAAATTCCACAACTGACGTCCGTGCAGGAGATCCACAGTAAAACGCGAGCATTGAAAGGCATGCATTTTCGCTTTTTCATTCATACTCGCGGATACAAATGGTATGTCTTGCCGCGGAATCCAAACAGACAACCTCCACTGATGTCAATGGAAGCTGTCAAACTCGCTGGTTATCCACATCATCACGAAGTGAGGTCACTATAAATACAAATAAACCAAAAAAATAATTGTACTGCACATGACCGCCTCTGAGCCAGCATGGCAATTTACAATACAGTGATAGCAGGGGTCAGAAACGCTATCTTTTCTCCTTAGGGAGAGCACCTAGACGGTGAGTGAGGAGACTCAAATGGCCATGCACACTCCTCTGGGTAATATGCAAATTCCATCTGCCTTATTTTAGTAATAGCAGGTACGCAGGTTTCATCAGCCGGGCTCACAGCGGGAATACGCTGAACAACCCAGCTTCTACAGGATACCCTGTATTAAAATAATAAAGTGACGCATACTCACCCATTCTTGTTGCAGTCCTGCTGTGGTACCAATGATTGCTGTAGCAAATAATGTCATAGGAAATCAGGGGACCGCTGCAGCCAACAAAAGGCTGCAGCGCCATCACTCATTCTCTTTGCATTGGCGCTCACATTCTAAGCACCATGATACCAGGAGTTTAGTAAAGTGACACTGCAGCCTCTCCATGACTTCAGCAG
Organism: Eleutherodactylus coqui; assembly: GCF_035609145.1. Lineage (NCBI taxonomy): Eukaryota > Metazoa > Chordata > Amphibia > Anura > Eleutherodactylidae > Eleutherodactylus > Eleutherodactylus coqui. The sequence goes on along the minus strand of NC_089843.1, from coordinate 98,265,888 downwards.
TCACCTTATTTCCTGTGACATCACCTGTCATAGCAATCACCAGGACCACAGCGGGACTGCAACACTGGATCCTGACAGCTGCAGAGGGGTAAGCTCACCTTAGTATTTTAATACTGGGGTCCTATTGAAGTCAGGATGCCCAGTACCTGGACATTCCCCTTTAATATTTGCATTTTGATTTTGATTTCTTGAAAATTTGTTGCGAACGGCAGGCCTTATAGAGCTGAAACCCGATCTTAAACTATCAGAAGCACTTCATTTACTTATGTGATAAGGTTGGTGCAGATTGGTCCGTTTTTTTTTTTTTTTTTTTTATATATGTGGAGAATTGTAGGTCCTTGCAATCAGTTATATATTTTCCAATCTGGTAGAATCCTACACTCCTGTCGGATATTTGAGAACCTGTTGGACCTATGTCTACAACTCTTTTCTTTGTTTTACCTGGTACTAGTTATTTACCCAGCTTTCCTATTTACTCTTGTGTTTAGATCAATAGATGTTATTTTCATCCCTTACCCTTCTTAATTAATGATATGAACCATATATCTATTGAAATGTTAGAATTGTATTTCTGAGATATTGAATCTGTTTACTTGTTATTGTTTATTATGAAAAAAACTGAAACCCAATAAATACTGTTGAAACAAAACAAAGAGAACGGTAGGTCCTAGAGAGCTGAGACTTGGTGTAACACATTTGGAAGTGCATAATTTACCTATATGAAAAATTTGGTGATATATATATATATATATATATATATATATATATATATATAAATTTGATACTTTTATTATGGTAACAATAGTTCCTGCTTAGTTCTTGGGTGGGCAATGTCCTATGGTTCCTGTACTGTAGAAGACTTTAAACAGAGATTTGAAATTTTTGGGCCCCAGTGCAAAATTGTGTAATAGGAACCCCAGCTATAATGCCTAATCTACAGTACTGGTCTCCTTATATGGGGGAGAGACATTGTGGACCCCCTATAGCTCCGGGTCTAGGTGCATCCACATCTTCTGTACTTATTATAGTTATGCCCCTGATTTTAAGCCAAAATGTAGGTCAAAGATGACGAACTGCCGTTTTCCTGCTGCTTGGGGGATGTGCTGTATTATATGCTTTGGTTTGAAGTCTTATCATTTTTAAAAGGATTGTAGCATTGCTGTATTTTCCATAGAAATACTGTCATTAGCGTAGCTGAGGCTGATGCACAGCCAATCGTGGTCATAACAGCAGCATTTACTTTATATTAAATATATGCCAAGGCTGGCCAGCTATGCTTTGTGGCTAAGGGGTTCTTCAGATGGGTGTATGCGCACCTATGCTCGCTGCTGCAGAGTGAAGTTGCACCTAAACAAGGTAAGGGTGACTACCCACTAGCGGTTTTTTTTTCCTGCGATGCCAAATTGCTTTTTGCGTTTTTTCTACAGAGCCATTGGTATATAATGTGTTCTTGTCCATCTGCGTTGTTTTTTGCGTTTCGTTACGCTTTTTCAGATAGCAACTGTCAGTTGCATATGTCTCCTTATTTTTCTCATAATGCACCCATGATTGTCAATGGAGGGCTGTAAAAACTCAACGCTTCAAGCAGTGATGTGCTGCGAAATTACAGCCAGAAAAACGCAACGAAAAATGCAAATGCGCAACTGCAAAATCGCTGCGTTTTCCACGCACGAAAAACGGCAACACTAGTGGGTAGTCACCCTAAAAATGTTTTTTTTTTTACCTTTCAAACTCAGGTTGGAAAATAAAAAAAGCAAGAAGATAAGTCCTGCCCTATCTCTTCTCGCATGTACTATTAATGGGTGAAAATACCTCTAGTGAAAATGAAACTATTGAAATCAATAATTATCACGGCTGCCTAACGGGACTGAATAACGCCCATCTGTTTAAGCCCTAACGGGATCAAGAGCTTGAGAGGCATACACTGCGGATAGTCTTCTCAGACATATGTCCCACATTATACCAGTCTGGCCACACATCCAAAACTATCCATAGTTGAATGCCCAAACCTAGTGATCCTGATAGCTCCACTGAATTGTTCCATATTCTAGTGTTCACAGTACTACCATCTTGAAGATATTCCACAGTTAGTATATTACTTGTGTGCAGGCCAGATCCGGTAGCAGTGCCTGCACAATAATGGCATTCAAGAAGAATAGCTCATACCATGACAGTTGTGGAGACTACCTGAAGAGGAGCAGCAATATGGGTGTCACTGAATCCTCAAAACGTGTATGTCTTAGGCCTCATGCCCATGGCCGTTTGTAGATATTGGGTTTACGGCAGAGAGCTGGCAACATATGGCTAAATGTGCATGTAATACGCTGCGTAAAAACTCCCTTGGACATTACCCTTAGGCTACTAGCCCTTAGGCCACTCTCACACACAAGCCTGGCAAAACACTGCAATTTTACCATCGTTTTCAGACGCAAGTTACTGTATATGACAGCGGTTTTTAATGTACTCTATCATTGCGATGGGTGATGAGGTGTGTTAATCGCTGGAAAATGGAGCAGACAGCGCTTGAAAATCGCGTTCAAGCACATGTCTGAGAGGTACTGTTGAAATCAAGGGCATTGTTATACTGCAATTAGCGCGGGGTTCAAAACACCACGTTAATCGCGGTAAAAATGGATATGTGAGAGTGGCCTAAGGGTGAAGAGACAGGAATCATACAAAAAGACCAGTGAAGTGCAACTGACCATATAGCGGCACGATGGGGCATTTGCAGGTAATCTGTGGAGGGTTTTGGAGATTTTAAACAAAATAAAGTCTGCAATGGTATATACAGCGGTCTGTAGTTCACACATGTAGGCCACTGTCACACGCATCGCTTTTTGAAGTGTTTACCGTGGTGTTTTAAATACAGCACTAAACACTGTTAAAGGGGTTGTCTCGCGAAAGCAAGTGGGTCTATACACTTCTGTATGGCCATATTAATGCACTTTGTAATATACATCGTGCATTAAATATGAGCCATACAGAAGTTATTCACTTACCTGCTCCGTTGCTAGCGTCCCCGTTGCCATGGTTCCGTCTAACTTCGGTGTCTTCTTGCTTTTTTAGACGCGCTTGCGCAGATGGATCTTCTCCCTTCGGCTGGTCTTGGAAGCATCGGCGTTTTGGCTCCGCCCCCTTGTACGCATCATCGCGTAGCTCCGCCCCGTCACGTGGCGATTCCACACGTCATGGGGGCGGAGCTACGCGATGACGCGTACAAGGGGGCGGAGCCAAAACGCTGATGCTTCCAAGACCAGCCGAAGGGAGAAGATCCATCTGCGCAAGCGCGTCTAAAAAAGCAAGAAGACACCGAAGTTAGACGGAACCATGGCAACGGGGACGCTAGCAACGGAGCAGGTAAGTGAATAACTTCTGTATGGCTCATATTTAATGCACGATGTATATTACAAAGTGCATTAATATGGCCATACAGAAGTGTATAGACCCACTTGCTTTCGCGAGACAACCCCTTTAAGAGCCTCCATTGATTTTAATGGGGCTTCTCAGACGAGCGTTTGAACCCGGAATTTTTTGAACGCTGTCTGCTCTGTTTTCGTGCGTTACAGCACTTATTAATGCACCTCATCACTCATTGTAATGAACGGGTGCATTAAAAAAACGCTATTGAACACATTTGCAAATGCAATGTATATATATATATATATATATTTTTTTTTTTTTTCTTTTCTTACTGTTGCACCTTATTTCCATTGGAGGGAGCCAATTATTTTAGCGCCATAGACATAACAGCCATTGTTACATACTCTATATGCCTCTTTAAGGGTCTTTCCTATATGGTAAGATGATATATACATTGTTTCCATTTTGCGGCTTTGTACGTAAACATGAGATGTTGTAATGTAAAGATGGTATTTCACCTACAGTGTACAATCTGCCCGCCTGGTCTATTATTTACAGACTTAGGGCGCGGTCACACGAGCGTAGGCGTATTTACGTTCGCACGTGCGCAGCGTTTAATCGCCGGAAAGAACGTTTTTCGGCGATCATGACCAGAGCTAGAAAGCGTATTATCGTTTGTTCCTACTTTGCAAACTATCTTTTCGGCCATCGAATATGTGTTGGCGCGTATTTTGGTCGCATGTGTTCCGTTTTTTTTTCGGGTTGCCGTTTTTACGCGCCGTAAAATCGCCCGTGCGAACGAATACATTGGAAACCAATGCCTCAGATGGTCACGTTTATACGATTGGGCGCAAAAATGCGCCGTTTATGCGCTCGTGTGAACGCACCCTGAGGGTGAGATTAACTAATACCCCACTAGATAGATAGATAGATAGATAGATAGATATGACATAGATATGAGATAGATAGATATGACATAGATAGATAGATATGACATAGATAGATAGATAGATATTAGATAGATAGATAGATAGATAGATAGATAGATAGATAGATAGATAGATAGATAGATAGATAGATAGATAGATAGATATGAGATAGATAGATAGATAGATAGATATGAGACAGATAGATAGATATGAGATAGATAGATAGATAGATAGATAGATAGATAGATAGATAGATAGATAGATAGATAGATATGAGATAGATAGATAGATAGATATGAGATAGATATGAGATAGATAGATATGATATAGATAGATATGAGATAGATATGAGATAGATAGATATGAGATAGATAGATAGATAGATATGACATAGATAGATAGATAGATAGATAGATAGATAGATAGATAGATAGATAGATAGATAGATAGATATGAGACAGATAGATAGATATGAGATAGATATGAGATAGATAGATAGATAGATATGACATAGATAGATAGATAGATAGATAGATAGATAGATAGATAGATAGATATGACATAGATAGATAGATAGATATGAGATAGATAGATAGATAGACAGATAGATAGATATGAGATAGATAGATAGATATGAGATAGATAGATAGATAGATAGATATGACATAGATAGATAGATATGACATAGATAGATAGATAGATAGATAGATAGATAGATATGAGACAGATAGATAGATATGAGATAGATAGATAGATAGATAGATAGATATGAGATAGATATGAGATAGATAGAGAGATAGATAGATATGAGATAGATAGATAGATAGATAGATAGATAGATAGATAGATAGATATGAGATAGATAGATAGATAGATAGATAGATAGATAGATATGACATAGATAGATAGATAGATAGATAGATAGATAGATAGATAGATAGATAGATAGATAGATAGATATGAGACAGATAGATAGATATGAGATAGATATGAGATAGATAGATAGATAGATAGATAGATAGATAGATAGATAGATATGACATAGATAGATAGATAGATAGATAGATAGATAGATATGACATAGATAGATAGATAGATAGATATGAGATAGATAGATAGATAGATAGACAGATAGATAGATATGAGATAGATAGATAGATAGATAGATAGATAGATAGATAGATATGAGATAGATAGATAGATAGATATGACATAGATAGATAGATATGACATAGATAGATAGATAGATAGATAGATAGATAGATAGATAGATATGAGACAGATAGATAGATATGAGATAGATAGATAGATAGATATGAGATAGATATGAGATAGATAGAGAGATAGATAGATATGAGATAGATAGATAGATAGATAGATATGAGATAGATAGATAGATAGATAGATAGATATGACATAGATAGATAGATATGACATAGATAGATAGATAGATAGATAGATAGATAGATAGATATGAGACAGATAGATAGATAGATAGATAGACAGATAGATAGATATGAGATAGATATGAGATAGATATGAGATAGATAGATAGATAGATATGACATAGATAGATAGATAGATAGATAGATAGATAGATAGATAGATATGAGATAGATAGATAGATAGATAGATAGATAGATAGATAGATAGATAGATAGATAGATATGACATAGATAGATATGAGATAATTAGATAGATCGATAGATGTAAGGCAGCGCTCATGTCCCTCTGAAGTGATGAGAGTGCGGACAAGCCCAGGCTGCCCCTCCCGGCGTCAGTGCTGCAGGAGGGAAGGGGTTAATGCCGCCTGTCATGTGCATCTATAAGACTGGAGCTGGCAGAGATGAGGAGGTGGTTGGTACCTGTGCTGATGTGTAGTGAGGGCACCCTGGCACCACCACCACCCCCACTCCACCCATTGTGCCGGAGCCAACATGGATGCTGAATATAGCAGGGTATTAGTTAATCCCACCCTCAGCCTGTAAATAACCCTCCTGCAGCACTGACGCCGGGAGGGGCAGCCGGGGCTTGTCGGCACTCTCATCACTTCAGAGGGACATGAGCGCTGCCTTCCATTGTGCCCGACCGGGAACCTGTCTGTATCAATGCCAACTGCTGCCCACTCCTGCAGAGTGAGGGCATCTCGCCAGCAGCCGCACAATCTCAGCCCTGACACTCAGCTTGTGGTCATTGGGTAAGTGACAGCACCCACTGCCCTGTGCTCACCGGATTATTCTAAGGATTGTTACATTGGGTTGTTCTCTGCCTGTCATTCCTCCTGCTGTCAGATCTCTGGCATGATGATGCTTCCGAGTCACTAGAAATCATATGTGGCCATATACAATACGGTATAGATAAATACCAAATAGAGTGCTGGTTTACAAATCCCTATGAATGATCACCAGAGTTTGTATGTTACTGACCAATCCTAATGCTTAATACAGAAGGGTCAACTGTAACATTTTTGTTGCTTTTTTGTATAAAAATTCTGATTATTTAATGTGAATGCTCATTGGATTTTTCCTATATAAATGCATTTGTTAATGTATTATTAGGTTTCCATTCATTGTATGGCCAATTACAGATGAGTGTATTGTCACATGGCCTTAATGTGGATCTTTAATAAGGATGTTTTACAGATAGCATTACAACCGTATGTTATCAGTATTTCACCTGTATTTGCCTCCTTATGTAAATTGGTTTACTTTACTACTGGCTAAATATGGATCCTTTTTGCGAAATAGAAAATAATAAAGTATAAGTGCGAATACGGAGACAAAACCAGACAAACGTAGCGCATTCTGCTTTTTTAAAACATGGATTTACAATAGCCGGGTATTATGATCCACAAACCATGGACTAAATATGGAGTAAAAATACATTAGTCTGAAAATGGCCTAGGGCTGGATCCAGGGGCGTAAGTATAGAGGATGCAGGGGATGCGGTTGCCCCCGGGCCCAGGAGCCTTAGGGGGCCCATAAGGCCTCTCTTCTCCATATAGGGAACCCAGTACGATGAGTAAGGCATTATAGTTGGGTGCCCTGTTACAAGTTTTGCATCGGGGCCCGGGAGCTTCAAGTTATGCCTCTGGCTGGATCCACACATATAGTTTATGGCGCAGTTTTTGTACAAAATACAGGTAGATACACAAGAGTGGAAATATACAAGTTTTTCTGTTCCTCTGGGATGCCCTTCTGGCATTGGCTCAAAAAAACAAAAGAAAAAAACAGCAAAATCTGAACCGAAATTGTATGTGTGAACCCATTTAGGGCATTTTTAGGCAGCCGTATGCACAAGTACTCTCGCCGCTATTCACTTGCGCATGAATGTTTTTTTTTTACCCTTATCAGTCTTTTCAAACTAAGTGCCAGGAGTTTAAAAAATAGAGAGAAGATAGGTTCTGCCCTATCTTTTCCGCACGTAGTATTAACTGCGTACAGGAAAGATAGGGCAAGTCGTACCTTTTATCGCACCATGCAATTAATGGGCGAGAATCCTGATAGTGTAAACGAAACCATTGCAATCAGTCCACATAACAGGAGAAAAACATATTCATGTGTTTAAGCCATAAGGCCAGCTTTACACTGGTGAGACAATTGCACGATTTTCCCATTTTCAATGGTTTCATTCTTATTTGCGATGTTTTCACTCCTGCGATGCTGCGTAAAAAAATCGCAGCATCTGCTTTCTTTTTGTGATATCAACCATTGTTTTCAATGGGGCCGCAGTGTCGGCCCCATTTAATTCAATGGAAGTTGATCGCCATCCCCTGCCATGGCTATGACAGCTGCAGCGGGGGATTCCTTCAGTCTCACAGTGATTTGCGGCTGTTGCATCCAGCGGTTTCCACATGTTCTCCATGGGATCGGCCGCAATGAAAACAGTAGGAGAACATTGCGATCTGCTGCCGCGGCTGTAGGGAGCCCCCTCAGGGATGCGAGGCTGTTTCCATGTGAAAACATTTAGCATCCAGGGGTTTTCAGAAGGATTGCGAGGGCGATATCGGCCCGATATCACTCTCGCCAGTGTGCAGGAGCCCTTGATGTCAGTTTTTAGGGTTGCAACATTTGTCTGCTTTAGGGATTGGCAGTGGTGTTGACCATGCTTATATCTGCACTGGAAGTTCCATTTCCATTCTTTGGCGCAAATCTGTCATGAAATCCTGGACAAAATATTACAGCATGTCGTAATGTTTCATTTGGGAAAATTTCAGGCAGCATGCCAAAAGCTAAATGGACCCCATTATAGCCAATAGGGCCCTGGCATGTGCTGAGTTTGGCACTTTCGGCATTCTGATTTGACTCCTATAATGAAGTTTAACAGCCCAAATCATACTGGAGGCCCCCTGCAGATGTGGATAAGGCTCTACAGAACGGTTAGTCCAATAATATTACCATAAAAGAATCATAACACTGAGAGTTTCATATATCAGTCGTCATGGAGCAGAAACTGATGCGATTGTTATTATAATTATTCCAATGCAGCATTTCTTCCCAGTATTACCGGATTGTAAGTGGGGTGTGCGGGTCACTTCTCTACTGTATGTCTCATTATGTCTTCATTTCCTCATGCCCCTCTGTTATTTGCACTAAGGATGTCTTTGCATTATTAAAGGGGTTGTCTGAGTTGTAGATATTGTGTGAAATGCATTCACCATGCAGTGACATAACAAATAGGCTTATACTGCCCTCTCCCCACTCCCGCTGAGTCTCACAGCGCCGTCCAAGGTCTCCTCTCTGATATTGCAGGCTGCAGCACCTGTTTATGGGATGTCACAGGTGCTGCAGCCAATAGCAGAGCTCGATGATTGATCGCTGGGCTCTCTTATTGGCCACAGTGCCATAACATCCCGTAAACCAGGCAGGACTGCAGCCAGCAAACAAACACTGGAGTGGATGACCGAGTGGCGCTGTGGGACACAGTGGGAGCGGAAAGGGGTGAGTTTAGGGCTATTCCTGGATTGTGAATGCTTTTTACACAGGATCTATAACTTGGACAACCCCTTTAAAATTTGGTACCTAGGGCTATACACCTCACATGCTGCAGAATGGTGTAGTAGAAAGCCATAAGTTACTGAAGTCAAGATGGGCGCTGCCTGTCCTTAATGACTTCAATGGAAGCCGTCCCTGTGGGATCCACAGAAAAATGGAACATACTGCGATTTCTTCTCACGCGTGTGATGCGCACGCTGGGAAAAAAAAAATCAAATCCGCATGCTTTAAATTGCCCTGCAGATGCTAATGCATACCTATGGGCTCCTAGATCTGCGGATCTCCCGCGCGGTAGACACGCACAGATTTTTAAATTAAAATCCACTTGTGGACATTGGGCCTAACTTGTGTAATTGAACTGGTCTTTGAGACTTAAAACAGATTGTGCGCATTAATTACGGCTGGAGCTGGGAGTATTGTGGTTACTGATAGGGCACATCGTATTTGTTATCTCGTAGGGTGTTGTGGCTGGCAGTAGGGCAACTCTTTGGCCGCCATTTGGGGGCATGTTGTTGTTAGCACAGTGTAAGGGGATGGCACTGTATGTAGGGCACACTATAGTTGGTACACTGGCTGACCTTGCATAACGGACAGGCATTGTGTGGGTTCCCTCTCTAGCTGGTGCTATAACACACTCCTTCCTACCCTCACTTTATGACAGTTATGTTATTCAGTCAGCGATTGACCTGTAGCTTCTGCTACTTCAAGAAGAGATACTGCAGCAGCTAATGTGTATACTATAAGAAACAATATACCTCATACTAGAAATTACTAAGAATCTTAGAAGGCACCTTGGGCTTCTGTAGACTGTGGCCTTGTGTTTTTATATAGTTTGAAATGTTTTGGTGACCTGTAATCTTATAATAACAGTAGAAGGCATACTATCTAATACTGTATATAATTTACTATATACAGTATTAGATTAAAGGGTGAAGAAAAGGGGCATGTGCCCGCATCCTCCACCATTCATGGGCCTACACCATACTCGTAGGTGCATTGGAAGCAAGAGATAACTACTATTCTCTAGAATAAATCTTTTGGGATGGAATTGCTACTAAACAGTAAGCTTGGAGAAAGATTCATGGAGGAGTTGAAGCTGCTCCTTACTAAGTTGCCATGCAGATAGTATTAGAGTTATCATCTTATATCGCATTGCATGTACTGGTACTTATTATTCCTATGAAGCCATTGTGTCATTTTTGACAACTGACACCATCCCACAATGGCCAAGATCCGCGCTCACGCTGATTGTGGCTGCTAACCATTTAAATGCTGTCATCAATTCTGATTGCAGTCCAGGGATCCTGAACAGTCCCCTTTGAGGACATAAGGAAAAAATGTAAAAATGAGTTTTAAAGCGTTTTATTTTTTTTAAAGTAATAACAGTTTAACCCCACCACTTTTCCCATATTTTTATTTGAAAAAAATCTAAAATAAAAAAACAAAAATATATTTGGTATTCCTGCGTCAATAACAGTCTGATCTATCAAAGTAAGGGCTCAGTCACATGGGCGCATCGGCACCCGTACACCGACGCAGATGCGCCCGTGTGACTGACACTTAGAAGACGGCTGTACCTGAAGACGGACGTCTCTCTGCAGCGCTGATGAAAGAACACATGACCGGCAATGAAGCCGGTCACATGTTCTTTCCTGCGGCGCTGCAGAGAGACGTCCGTCTTCAGGTACGACCGTCTGCTACCTGCAGTAACACGGGCGCCAATGCGCCCGTGTGCCTGAGCCATAACACATTATTTATCCCGCACGGTGAATGTCAAAAAATAAAATACAGAGTCTTGCTCCAATACTGGCCAAAGCTTGTTACTGGGCATGCGTATCTAATTTGCAGTCCTCATAAGGTGAAAGGCATGGTAATACAGAAGAAGGTTGGGGGCTCCCATACCTCCCTGAGGTTTTGGCAAGGCCAACGTGGAGGAGCTGACTTTAGGGCACCTTTTATTCCATATAAAAAATTGTATAGCAGGGATTTAACATTTGTAGAAAAAACGAAAGGGGAACTGATATAGGAAGCATTTTAAAGAGATAATTAAATTTGGAGTTTTCTTTTTCTACCTATCCATGAGCTAAAATGGCCAGTCCAAGATGAGAGAATATCCATGAAAGACTGTAGGTAGGGGTACGTAGTTTGTTTTCACTAGGTCAGACCAATGGCGACAGAGGTTTATGCCTTGGAAGGTAATATATTTTTTTAGCAAAACGCATAGCTACCTTCTCTTTGAAAGACTTCACAGTGCCCAACAATCCGTAGCTGGTTAATTAAGGTGCACCAATTATATCCGATTGAATAAACAGCAGCTTTAGCCACATGGTTGTTCATCTCTTTTAAAAAAAAGTAAGGAACCCGGAAATTCTGCTCTTCGGATTTCTTTCTCTTTGACCACTGAAACAGAAACAACTGTATAAGGCCTCATTCACACAAGCGTAGCAATTATCGGTTGTCTGTGTCACGACCACAGCGTGATCGAAAATCACGTGAATGGGTCCAATGAGTATACACTGAGCCCGGATTGCTGTTGGGTGGTGAGAAACAGTTTAGCTCTGCTCAACTGCCTCCCCCTTTCCGCCCCCTCAGCAAGGGAAGAGAGCAGGATGGGGAGGGAGCTAATGTACTAAGCTCCTGCCCCATTTCCGCCCCTTGTCACCTGCCAGCAATGGGAGGGGACAGGATGGCTTAGCAACTAGCTCCCGTCACGCCCCCTCCTATTGCAAACAGCCGGCAAGGGGCGGAAGGAAGGAGGAAAGGGGGTGGGAGTTTAGCAGACACGCTGCTAAACTCCCTTCCATCTCTCCTCTCCGGCAGCTACCATAGGCTCCCATAGGAGTCTATGGAGCTGCAGCTGGATTCCAGCCAGGAAGATATTTCCTGAACCATCTTTCCTGGCCGACATAAAAGCACCCGGCCGAAATGCGCATGTATGTGCTATCTTGACCAGCCGGGCGCTTTTTTACGCCGCGGTATATACGCCCATCTGAACTGATGCATTGTAAACCAATGCATCAGATGGGCAGCATATATTGGCCTGGCATGAAAGCGCGGCCGATATACGCTTGTGTGAATAAAGCCTAAGAGGCATAAAACTGGGTAAGGAGCAGCCAAAACGCTACAAAGATGAGGTTGTGTAAATTTCATGTCAGAGGTCATACACTATGACAAGACTGAGCACAACAACAAGACACAAAGTAGTCATACTAAATCAGCAAGTTGTCTTCCAGGCAAAGACTTCTAAGCAGACTGAGGTTTCAAAGCATGCTGTTCAAGCTCTTTTGAAGAAGTACAAAAAAACAGGCAACATTGCGAAAGGTATACAAAGTGGTCAGCCAAGAAAATTTAGTGCAACAGATGAAAGACGCATAATGCTTACTTCCCTGATCTCAACATGATTAAGTCTGTGTGGGATTAAATGGAGAGACAGAAGGATTTGAGCAAGCCTACATCCACAAATCATCAGTAGTTAGTTCTGCAGGATATTTGGAACAACTTTTCTGCAGAGTTTTTGCAAAACGTTTGCGTGAACGTACCCAGAAGAATTGATGCTGTTTTAAAGACAAAGGGTGGTCACTAGAGATGAGCGAACGTACTCGTCCGAGCTTGATACTTGTTCGAGTATTAGCGTGTTCGAGATGCTCGTTACTCGTGACGAGTACCACGCGATGTTCGAGTTACTTTCACTTTCATCTCTGAGACGTTAGCGCGCTTTTCTGGCCAATAGAAAGACAGGGAAGGCATTACAACTTCCCCCTGCGACGTTCAAGCCCTATACCACCCCCCTGCAGTGAGTGGCTGGCGAGATCAGGTGTCACCCGAGTATATAAATCGGCCCCTCCCGCGGCTCGCCACAGATTTATTCTGACAGAGATCAGGGACAGTGCTGCTGGTGCCGGAGCTGCTATAGGGAGAGCGTTAGGAGTTATTTTAGGCTTCAAGAACCCCAACGGTCCTTCTTAGGGCCACATCTAACCGTGTGCAGTAGTGTGGAGGCTGCTTTTTGCAGTGTTGCACATTTTATTTTTTTTTGTATATCGGCCGTGCAGAGCATTGCACCCTGCAGTAATTATACATAGTCCAGGGCCAGTAGTGGTGGTGAGGCAGGGACAGAAGACATATATTTATTGAATATAGGCAGTGAGCCTTTCCAAAAACATTTGGGAAAAAAAATCTATTTGGGCTGCCTGTGACTGTCCTCAGTGTACTGGGTCTGTGCTGGGTGTAGTTGTCCTCCTAATTCATACGCAGCCAGCTAAGTGTTACAGCAGGCTTGCGCAAAATTATTTCCTGGCTCTGCTGTGCGTTCCGTAAGCGAAGTCAGCCTCCAACCACAGGCCAATAAGCGGCACATTTAATTACAGCGTTCTGTTTCTGCACTACTGGTAATACACCATGCTGAGGGGTAGGGGTAGGCCTAGAGGACGTGGACGCGGGCGAGGACGCGGAGGCCCAAGTCAGGGTGTGGGCACAGGCCGAGCCAGTGCGGTGGCCAGGGGTAGAGGCAGGGCCAGACCGAATAATCCACCAACTGTTTCCCAAAGCACCCCCTCGCGCCATGCCACCCTGCAGAGGTCAAGGTGCTCTACGGTGTGGCAGTTTTTCACAGAGATGCCTGACGACCGACGAACAGTGGTGTGCAACCTTTGTCGCGCCAAGATCAGCTGGGGAGCCACCACCACCAGCATGCGCAGGCATATGATGGCCAAGCACCCCACAAGTTGGGACGAAGGCCGTTCACCGCCTCCGGTTTGCACCACTGCCTCTCCCCCTGTGCCCCAACCTGCCACTGAGATCCAACCCCCCTCTGAGGACACAGGCACTACCGTCTCCTGGCCTGCACCCACACCCTCACCTCCTCTGTCCTCGGCCCCATCCAGCAATGTCTCTCAGCGCAGCGTCCAGACGTCGCTAGCGCCACTATTTGAGCGCAAGCGCAAGTACGCCGCCACGCACCCACACGCTCAAGCGTTAAACGTGCGCATTGCCAAATTGATCAGCCTGGAGATGCTGCTGTATAGGCTTGTGGAAACAGAGTCTTTCAAAAGCATGATGGCGGCGGCCCCGCGCTACTCGGTTCCCAGTTGCCACTACTTTTCCCGATGTGCCGTCCCAGCCCTGCACGACCACGTCTCCTGCAACATTGTACGCGCCCTCACCAACGCGGTTACTGCCAAGGTCCACTTAACAACGGACACATGGACAAACACAGGCAAGCAGGGTCACTATATCTCCCTGACGGCACATTGGGTGAATTTAGTGGAGGCTGGGACCGAGTCAGAGCCTGGGATCGCTCACGTCCTACCCACCCCCAGAATTGCGGGCCCCAGCTCGGTGCTGGTATCTGCGGCGGTGTATGCTTCCTCCACTAAACCACCCTCCTCCTCCTCCAACGCAACCTCTGTCTCGCAATCAAGATGTGTCAGCAGCAGGAGCACGTCGCCAGCAGTCGGTGTCGCGCGGCGTGGCAGCACAGTGGTGGGCAAGCGTCAGCAGGCCGTGCTGAAACTACTCAGCTTAGGAGAGAAGAGGCACATGGCCCACGAACTGCTGCAGGGTCTGACAGAGCAGACCGACCGCTGGCTTGCGCCGCTGAGCCTCCAACCGGGCATGGTCGGGCATGGTCATGTGTGACAACGGCCGTAACTAGCTCGGCAGCCTCACGCACGTGCCATGCCTGGCCCATGTCTTTAATTTGGTGGTTCAGCGCTTTCTGAAAAGCTACCCACACTTGTCATACCTGCTCGGAAAGGTGCGCCGGGTCAGCGCACATTTCCGCAGCTCCAAGACGGACGCTGCCACCCTGCGGACCCTGCAACATCGGTTTAATCTGCCAGTGCACCGACTGCTGTGCGACGTGCCCACACGGTGGAACTCTATGCTCCACATGTTGGCCAGGCTCTATGAGCAGCGTAGAGCTATAGTGGAATACCAACTCCAACATGGGCGGCGTAGTGGGAGTCAGCCTCCTCAATTCTTTACAGAAGAGTGGGCCTGGTTGGCAGACATCTGCCAGGTCCTTGGAAACTTTGAGGAGTCTACCCAGATGCTGAGCGGAGATGCTGCAATCATTAGCGTCACCATTCCTCTGCTATGCCTCTTGAGAAGTTCCTTGCAAAGCATATAGGCAGACGCTTTGCACTCGGAAACGGAGGCGTGGGAAGACAGTATGTCGCTGGATAGTCAGAGCACCCTCCTGTCTATATCTCAGCGCGTTGAGGAGGAGGAGGGGGAGGAGCATGAGGAGGAGGGGGAAGAGACAGCTTGGCCCACTGCTGAGGGTACACATGCTGCTTGCCTGTCATCCTTTCAGCGTGTATGGCCGGAGGAGGAGGAGGAGGAGGATCCTGAAAGTGATCTTCCTAGTGAGGACAGCCATGTGTTGCGTACAGGTACCCTGGCACACATGGCTGACTTCATGTTAAGATACCTTCTCGTGACCCTCGCGTTACACGCATTCTGGCCACTACGGATTACTGGGTGTACACACTGCTCGACCCACGGTATAAGGAGAACCTTTCCACTCTCATTCCCGAAGAGGAAAGGGGTTCGAGAATGATGCTATACCACAGGGCGCTGGTGGACAAACTGATGGTAAACTTCCCATCCGACAGCGCTAGTGGCAGAAGGCGCAGTTCCGAGGGCCAGGTAGCAGGGGAGTCGCAGAGATCAGGCAGCATGTACAGCGCAGGCAGGGGAACATTCTCCAAGGCCTTTGCCAGCTTTATGGCTCCCCAGCAAGACTGTGTCACCGCTCCCCAGTCAAGGCTGAGTTGGCGGGAGCACTGTAAAAGGATGGTGAGGGAGTACATAGCCGATCGCACGACCGTCCTCGGTGACGCCTCTGCTCCCTACAACTACTGGGTGTCGAAGCTGGACACGTGGCCTGAACTCGCGCTGTATGCCCTGGAGGTGCTTGCTTGTCCTGCGGCTAGCGTCTTGTCAGAGAGGGTGTTTAGTGCGGCTGGGGGAATCATCACAGATAAGCGTACCCGCCTGTCAACCGACAGTGCCGACAGGCTTACACTCATCAAGATGAACAAAGCCTGGATTTCCCCAGACTTCTCTTCTTCACCAGCAGACAGCAGCGATACCTAAGCAATACGTAGGCTGCACCCGCGGATGGAAGCATCGTTCTCTATCACCATCAAAAACGTGGACCTTTTAGCTTCATCAATCTGTGTATAATATTCCTCCTCCTCCTCCTGCTCCTCCTCCTGAAACCTCACGTAATCACGCCGAATGGGCAATTTTTCTTAGGCCCACAAGGCTCAGTCATATAATTTTTCTAGACAATTTTTATACGTTTCAATGCTCATTAAAGCGTTGAAACTTGCACCTGAACCAATTTTTATTTTAACTGGGCTGCCTCCAGGCCTAGTTACCAATTAAGCCACATTAACCAAAGCGATTAATGGGTTTCACCTGCCCTCTTGGTTGGGCATGGGCAATTTTTCTGAGGTACATTAGTACTGCTGGTACACCAATTTTTTGGGGCCCTCGCCTACAGTGTAATCCAATTAATTTTTTGCCCACCTGCATTAAAGCTGACGTTACATCAGCTGTGCTGGGCACTGCAATGGGATATATTTATGTACCGCCGGTGGGTTCCAGGGAGCCACCCATGCTGTCAGTCCACATGGAGTTGTAACTACATGTGTCCACTTCTAAAGAACCCCAGTCTGACTGGGGCATGCAGTGTGGGCCGAAGCCCACCTGCATTAAACATGACATTACCTTAGCTGTGATGGGCAATGCTATGGGATATATTTATGTGCCGCCGGTGGCTTCCTGGCACCCACCCATGCTGTCGGTCCACAGGGACTTCACAATAGGGAGTTGTACCTGCCTGTGTCTATGAATTAAAAAGCCCAGTCAGGTTTGGGCATGCAGTGTGGGCAAAAGCCCACCTGCATTTAATCGGACGTTACCTCAGCTGTGATGAGCACTGCAATGGGATACATTAATGTACAGCCGGTGGGTTCCAGGGAGCCACCCATGCTGTGGGTGCACACGGAATTCCCATTGCGGAGTTGTACCTGCCTGTGACTATTTATAAAAAACCGCGGTCTGACTGGGGCATGCAGACACCTTGACAGAATGAATAGTGTGTGGCACATAGGTTCCCCATTGCTATGCCCACGTGTGCAGCTCCTGATGGTGGTGGCACAGGATTATATTTCTCATTGCTTCTGTACAGCATTGTGGGCTATCGCCCCGCCCCTTTTAAAGAGGGTCGCTGCCTAGCCGTGCCAACCCTCTGCAGTGTGTGCCTGCTTTTCCTCTGGCAGACGCACTTATAAATAGACATGAGGGTGGCGTGGCATGAGGGCAGCTGAAGGCTGCGCAGGGACAATTTGGTGTGCGCTGTGGACACTGGGTCGTGCAGGGGGGGGGGGGGTTCGGCAGCATGTAACCCAGGAGAAGTGGCAGCAGAGTGTCATGCAAGCAGTGATTGTGCTTTGTTGGAGGTAGTGTGGTGCTTAGCTAAGGTATGCATTGCTAATGAGGGCTTTTCAGAAGTAAAAGTTGTTGGGGGGGGGGCCCACTCTTGCCGGTATTGTGGCTTAATAGTGGGACCTGGGAACTTGAGATGCAGCCCAACATGTAGCCCCTCGCCTGCCCTATCCGTTGCTGTGTCGTTCCCATCACTTTCTTGAATTGCCCCGATTTTCACAAATGGAAACCTTAGCGAGCATCGGCGATATACAAAAATGCTCGAGTCGCCCATTAACTTCAATGGGGTTTGTTACTCGAAACGAACCCTCGAGCATCACGATAATTTCATCCCGAGTAACGAGCACCCAAGCATTTTGGTGCTCGCTCATCTCTAGTGGTCACACAAAATATTAATTTTGATTTAATTTCTGTTTTGTTAATTCACTTAGCATTTTTGTCAGTTGACATAAATAAACTATTAACACTCCCATCTTTGAAAGCGTTCTTACTTTGTAGCATTCTTCCACACTTGCCGAAAACTTTTTCCCAGTACTCTGTGCGTGTGTGTTTATGTTAGCTTAGGACAAGTATTGAACAGCAGTTACTTAGTGCCATATTAATAGCTTGTAGTGGTCAAGGACTAGTGCTTTTGATTTTCATGACTATATCGACCAACACATTCCTCATATGTGTTCATTAATATTACATTACAGTATAATACTACCTTTCATCTTCAAGTTGTTATTTAATACGACTTTATTGAAGAACTCAACATTGAGCGGCTGCACAGTTGTAACTTTTGCCAGTTCCAAGTTGTTCTTATTTCCCTAATTAATATAGACTTCATCTATTATTCAAACACTGAGTATTCTGGAAGCTATTGAAAAGTTAATCTCAATGTATGACAACTGTCTAACAACAGGTTGCTGTCCAGCGGGTATTAAAGGCTTCTAGCTTGAATAGAAATATATACCTTTGTAGCTTGAATAGAAATATGTACCTTTGTAAGTCTTTCATGCCATACACATTGTTTCTGAAGTGGGTCTGAACTATGAATTGAAGGTTTTTTGCATGTTAGGGTGGTTTCACATTTCCGTTCGGGTAGCAGGGGAGGTAAATCCTGCCGCCGAAGGGCCCCGTCTAAGGATGGAACCAAAAAGCCCAGAATGGACCCCATTGACTGTAATGGGGTCCATTCAGTTTCCTCTTAGGCATCTGGCTTTTCGGCAGAAGAAAAAGTGGTGCATGCATTGCTTTTCCTTCTGGTATTTTGAGCCTGATATGTGGCAGAACCTCCGACTGAAGGTTTCAATGGAAATGTGAAACCAGTCTCAAA
Organism: Eleutherodactylus coqui; assembly: GCF_035609145.1. Taxonomy (NCBI): domain Eukaryota; kingdom Metazoa; phylum Chordata; class Amphibia; order Anura; family Eleutherodactylidae; genus Eleutherodactylus; species Eleutherodactylus coqui. Next base: position 98,246,827 of record NC_089843.1, on the reverse strand, counting down.
ATGTAACTGGAAAAATTGAAAAAAATATTTTTTTTGCCATAAAAACATAGAATAATGCAGTGCTCTCTAGAAATGGTTGCTATAGAAATTGGTGATGTCGTTAGTGACATCACAGGGTTCCTTGGAGCAAGGGAGGACAAGAGAAATTATGACCTGTGGCTTCTTAGCATGTTCATAGTCAGTCATTTATATACAGGGACATGCAAGAAACACACAGATCATATCTTGCATTGATGTAAAAACTGTAAAAAATAAAGTGTCCTCCACCCTGAACAAGCATTAAAAACCCTCACTTCTCCCGTCTCATAAATGATAATGTTCACTTAATGAGGTTGTCCCATGAAAAATATTGTTTAGAATTAAATCCAGCCCATAAAGCTAAAGATTTTATATGAACTCTTATTAGTCAGTCTTTTATTATTGTAGGGTATGAACCTCTCCCAGTAAGGGCTTTAACACATGGGCATATATTTGATAATCACAGCCTCATAACGAGACAAAACAAAACCATTGATCCCAATGGTTCCGTTTTTACTATCGGGATTCTCGTCTGTTAATAGTACGGTAAAGATAGGACTTGCCCTATCTTTCCCACTCGTTCATGCTCAACTAGGCTCTGTAGTTGCACATACGACCGTGTGAAATCGCCCTAGGATGTTTTTAAACATTTCCTATTTAGTGTTTGTACTCTTATTTTTTTTTTTTTTTTTTTTTTAATTCTTTATTTTATTCAAATGAAAGCTTACAAGAAAAATGGTCAACTGTTTGTTTGTTACACTGAATCATAGTTACAGATTATAGTTGAACATTACATGCCATACGAAATAATTTTTTTTTTTTTACAATATACAGGTGAAAGGACAGGGATGGGAAAGGAGGAAGGGAAGTCAATTGGGGGGTAGGGGGGGGGGGGGAGGGGGGGGGTAAAGGGAGCATCTTTTAAGATTTTGTCCGACTGTTCCCTACTACCTGCGCCGCATTTGCCTTTTTCTACACGCATTCTGTTTCTTTTAGAGGGGCGAGTTTCTGCGAGTGGTTTCAGGTTCTACTGTTGTGTGTGATGGTATGGTTGCATATTTAAGTCGATTATGGAGCTAGATTTCCTTGCCAGTATTCCCATGTTTTCTCAAATTGCTCGTGTGTCCTGCTAGACCAGCTTGTTAGCTCTTCAAATCTACGGATTTCATTTACCTTAGCTATCCATTGTTCAAAGGTTGGAGCCTGTGGTTCAAGCCAAGCTATAGGTATTAAGGTTTTTGCTGCCGAAATAAGGTGTGTGGTCAGATTTGATTTCGACGGTCTGTAATCCTCTGATGCCTTGGCTAGGAATATGTGTTCTGCCTGTAGGTCAAAGGAGCTACCAGTTAGTTCTTTTATTTTAGCTTCTATCTGATTCCAGAAGGGCCTTATCAAAGGGCAAGTCCACCAGATGTGTACTAATGAGCCTATATGTTTTTTGCATCGCCAGCATTTGTTGGAGTCTGTAAGTTTGTAGGCATAAAACCATTCTGGTGTTTTGTACCAGCGTGTGAGCAGTTTGTAATGATTTTCTTGTATTTTAATGCATCTGGAGAAGCCGTGTGAGCTGCTCAGAATTGATTTCACTTCTTTATCTGACAACTGTATCTTAAGCTCCATTTCCCATGACCTGATAAAGGTAGGTCTTGTTGTGTCTTGTGTTGTGAATTTTTTCTTGAGAAGAGCAAGTTTCCTGCTGTGAGTACTTTGTGCAGACGCTATCCGCTCCAGTTCGGTTAACGGACGTGAGGAAGGAAAGGTTTTATTGAACTTGTCTATAATTTTGGTTAGGTGTATAATTTGTAGATGGTTGAGACAAGGACATTGTACTTGTGTTGTCAGCGTTTCAGTGAGCCGTACGCTTTTGTTTGCGCGGTGCGACCATAGGTCGGCTATGGTGAGTTTATTAAAGATAGACCACATCTGTTCTGTGTGCTTATCCAGCTCGATGTCTAAATACTCTGGAATGAGCGACAGAGGTGCTATAGGGGATGGATGAGGCGCAAAGTCTTCCCGCAAGGAATCCCAAACTTCACATGCACCCTTAAGCAGAGGGTCATACGAAGCCTTTTTATAATTTTTGCGTTGTGGATGCCATAGGTCCCTTAAGAAAGTTGGTCCGTGGGTTGCCTGCGCTAGGGCACTTACTATTGAGTTTTTTGAGGGTTTTACTAGTTCTAACCATCTATTTAGTTGTATTGCCTTATAGTATTGCGCCATATCAGGTAGGTTGATTCCCCCTCTCTCCCTTCTCTGGACCAGCATCCTGTGGGATAATCTGGGTCTTCTGTTGTTCCAGAGAAACTTAGACAAAATTATTTTAATGTTTTTAAAAAAACCGTTTGGGATAGATATCGGTATCATTTGCATCTTATAAAGAATCTTTGGGACTATGTATGTTTGGATCAGGTTTTTCCTGCCAAACCAGGTGAGAAATGGCAGGTCGTATGATCGTAGGAGTGATGTTATTTCTTCTAGTAGAGGGGTGAAATTTTTGTTGTATAGGTTCTCCATTTTCTTTGTAATTAGTATCCCCAGGTATTCTATTTGGGTTTCGGACCAGCTAAAGGGAGTGAGTAGTTTGAGTTTTTCCGCAACTGGCTGTGGCAGGGTTATATTAAGTACCGTGGATTTGGAGGTGTTGACTCTGAAGTTAGAGACTGAACTGTATAATTGCAGTATTTTGTTGATTCTATCAAGGCTCTCCTCCGGGTTCGTTAAGATGAAGAGAATATCATCCGCAAAAGCCACTGATTTAATTGAGTGGTGGTTTAGCTCTATTCCCTTTATTTCCTTGGACTGTCTGACCATTTGTAGTAATATTTCTAATGAGAGGATGAAGAGAGTGGGGGAAAGGGGGCAGCCCTGTCTTGTTCCATTTGTTATTGTAAAGGGCGAGGAAAATATTTCATTAATTTTTATTTTTGCGTGTGGGTTAGAATATAACGTGAATATGGCCTGTATTAAAGTGGGTGGAAATTTAAACTTATCAAGTACTGCCTGCATGAAGGACCAATCCACCCTATCAAATGCTTTTTCAGCATCGATACCTAAAAATATAAGTGGTATTTTTTTTTTTTGGGCGTATCTTATGATATGTAAGAGGCGGGTTGAGTTATCTTTCCCTTCCCGGCCTGCGACAAATCCTGATTGTTCTTCGCTAATTAGATCTGGGATGACTTTGCTAATTCTTTTTGAAAGTAATTTTGCCCACAATTTGGCGTCAAGGTTTAGGAGAGAAATGGGCCTGTAACTACCACATTGGAGTGGATCTTTGCCCTCTTTATGAATAAGTGTAATAAATGCTTCTTGGGTCTGTTTGGGCAAGTGTGCCCCCCCCAGTAGGGCGTTAAATGAGGCTACAAGTTGTGGTAGAATTATTTCTTGGAATTTTTTATAATAGGCTAGAGGGAAACCGTCAGGACCAGGGCTCTTGTGTAGAGGGAAGCTATTTAAGACTAATGTTAGTTCTTCTAGCGTTACAGGTTTTACTAGATCGCTAGCCTCTTCATCCCTCAGGGATGGGAGATCTAATGATGAGAGCAAGTCTTCCATTTTTTCCTTTTTGTCGTCGCTATTGTGGTTGTCAAGTTTGTTCAAGTTGTAAAGATCTGTGTAAAATTCCTGGAAGACCTGCGCTATTTTGCTGGAGCTGTTTTGCGTGTTTCCTGCTCGGTCTAAGATGTTGTGTATATGTGTTTTGCTTCTAGTTTTTTTGATATATGACGTCATTAGTCTACCACCTTTGTTGCCATGCAGGTAGAGTTGGTGTTTGAAGTAGAGCAGGGATTTTGCAAACTTGCTATTTAATATATCTTTCAGTTTTTCTCTGAGTTCAATCAATTTGGTTTGGGCCTCTTGCGCCTTTTTTTGTTTTGATATCTGTTCTAGGGCTGAAATTTGTTGGAGTATGTTATCGATTTCTTTTTGATTGCGTTTTTTCTGAGCTGCACCCAGAGCTATGAAAAGGCCTCTGATGTATGCCTTGTGGGTCTCCCAAACCAATGGCTGTTTTTCTGAGGACATGGTGTTTTCTTTAAAGAAGAGTGATAAATTATTTGATATAGTTTGGACTACCTCTTGTTTGTCTAGCAGTGACTCGTTTAACCTCCAGCTCCAACTTTTACGTATTGAACCCGTTAGGGCAAGGGAGGCTGTTATTGGCGCATGGTCAGAGACTGTTATATTTCCTATACTTGGGTTCCTTATTTGGTGAATTAAGGTTGAAGAGGTGAAGATGTAGTCAATTCTTTGATGCGTTTTATGCACCTGCGAGTAAAAGGAATAGTCTTTGGTTGATGGATTGAGAGTTCTCCATACGTCAATCATCTGAATGTCTTGGAGTGCACTCAACAGTTTTTTCCTCGCTTTCTGAGATATTTGGGATTTCCCTGAGGATGAGTCAAGGGCGGGATTTAGGGCTAGGTTTAAGTCAGAACCTATGATTATTTTCCCTTCCGCAAATGTTTTAAGTTTACCTAATGCTTCTAGCAACCAAGTGACCTGGTGCGTGTTTGGGGCATATAGGTTTGCCAAAGTGTATGACTCTGAATAGATCTTGCCCTTTAAAAAGAGTATTCTTCCTTCACTGTCCGTTAACTTGTTCTCTAATATAAATGGTATCGTGGAGTGAATAGCTATAGCAACTCCTTTAGATGCGCTTGTAGGATGATTGCTGAAGTACCATTTATCGAATGGTTTTTTTAGAAGCTTTGGCGGGTTTTTATCCTTAAAATGGGTTTCTTGCAGGAAAGCTAGGGATGTTTTTAGTTTTTTCAGTAGCCATAGAACTCTACTCCTCTTTTGTGGCGAATTTAGCCCCTTTGTGTTTAAGGTTGTGATAGTGATTTCGTCTGCAGTTGGGGCTTGTTTAAGAATGTCACGTGTAGGTCTGGATCTATCGGACATTGTAGATGCCGGGGGTAATGTAGTATCGGGTTTAAGGGTTATTAGGGGAAGAGGGGTGAAAACAAATCAAATAACAGTTCTCCTGAAACAGGGTCCAGGAGGTAGATATTGACACTATTAGGTTAACAGTTAATTTGTCTGCAACCGTATTAGTGTAGTTTGTTCCAAACATGAGGTGCCCCGCTTAGTGCAGAGGGCAGATATATATGCGTAAGGCAACTTTTTAATATTATCCTCAACAAGTAGTATCCTGTGTAATCACGTCCGCAACTCAATCTTTCCATTGCGAACCCAACTCACAGGCCCAACAGAATTATAAGAAACTTAAATTGCATGTGTCCGTCCGCCCCCCCTCCGAGGTCCGGGGGGGGGGGGGGAAGGACCCAGGCCCTCCTCTAAATATCTGTTCAACAGCACAACAAATCAACATAGTAATTCACCAATTCTATCGCTTAAGCTCCAGCGCGGCCGGACGTGGGATCAGGCCCACCGCGAGAGGCCCAAAAGCCACCCCCGTGTGGGCCCAAGCCACCCGGCCGGGGCGGAGGGATCGGAGACGAGCGCGTCCCTGGATGGATGAATCTGCGAGTGTGGTGTGAAGTAGTACTCATCTGATGCAGATCAAGTCCTTGTCTGGATATTCTTCATCTCTCTGGGGTGAGGACTCCATTTGCGTTGTGGATGTATTCATGAAGTCCTGCACTATGTGGAGAAAAGGAGTCTATAGAGAGGTATAGAGAAATGGGAAAGAAAAATGGTTAAATTCTACCCGGGCCAAATGTCAGTCTGCAGGTGCTGGTATCATCTATCTGCAAGCTGGATATTCGCTGGATCAGTCCATCAATATGTTAAGTTCCTGTGTCTCCCGCTTTCTCATGGGTCCTTAGAGTTGGGAGTTTCTGCAGACTGTGGCTGCTGAAAGTCCAGTCTTGCTCTGGTTCTTCTGTCTCTTGGTGATCTGGAGCGTGATGCGTCTTTCCAGGGTGTCTGTTTCTCAATTTTTTTTTTTGCCTCTTTCTCTCCAAGTGGCATCCATGATGGTATCTGTATTGGTGTTATGTCCAACGTGCTCCAGGCCTTTTCCAGGTCTGCCGGAGTGTGTATAACAATTCTTGTGCCGTCTTTTAGGATTGCCAAACCGAATGGGAACAGCCATGCATATTGTAGATTTTTTGCTCTAATCGCCTCGAGAAGTGGCTTCAGTTGTCTCCTCTTGGCTAGAGTAGAGGGGGCTAAATCTTGATAGAGTTGAATATTAGTTTCTTGATGTTTTAGCTGGCCTCTGTCTCTGGAGGCAGTTAGAACTGCCTGTGTGTCGTTGAAAGAAAGAAGGCCACAGATAATATCTCTCGGGGGGTCTCCCACTCTTGGCTTGGGTCTGAGGGCTCTATGGATTCTTTCTATGACGATCTGTTCCGCACGTTCTTCTCCCAGCAGATCCGTAAATAGAGTCGCTGCCATGCTTCGGAGGGAATCAGAGGTAACTGATTCCGGCAGACCTTTGATTCTGATGTTGCGTCTACGACTTCTGTTCTCTTGATCTTCGATTAGTGTTAAAGCTCTGTCAATTTGGTCTCTCTGTATTTCTATATTATCGGAGAGGTCGTTTGTTTGTGTGATAAGGTCCGTGCATGTATTCTCTAGATCCTCCACTCTACCTCCGATCTGTTGTATTTCTGTTTTGATCTCTGATAGCTCTTTCAGTACCGGGTGGATGGCTTGTGACAGCGCCTTCTTGAGAAAGTTCTTTGAAATACTTGCTCTGTGCATATTGCTTAATTCTGCATCGTCGTCGCTATCCATATCTGACGCTGAGTAATTATCTTCTTCTGTTGTAGGTGCAGTATTTTTTTTGGTTGCTCCCGCTGGGGACTGAGCACTTTTTTTTTTCAGGAATCGTTGTAAATCTGGTTGGCTTTTAGAGGTTGTCTGCTGACCTGCCCCTAAGCTAGCTTTATCCTTTGTTGTTTTAACCATTTAGTTTTTCGTTGAGGGATATTGCTTCTGCGCAGGGCACAAATGCCAGGAACAGTCTAGAACATATCTATTGCGCAACTTGCGCTGCCCAAATTAGTAAAGGTTGGTTCGAATAGTGGTAGTGTCGCAGCACTCCAGGTGTGAGTAAAGATTTGTTAATGGGCCCGTTTGTTTTCTGTTATCTGGGGACGTGGTTCGCCTCCGAATATTATGGGAGACAGTGTGGGTCGCAGCTAGCGGGTTGTGGGTATCACGGGTGGTATGGAGCAGTTCTCAAAGTTGTTTGCAGGATGAATGCTTATGTTGTCAGGGGGACCTGCCTGCCCTGCCTGGGAAAGCACCAATTCCCTCACGTGAATGTAATAGCTGAGAAGCAGGGGAAGAGGGGAGATTACGTTTACCCCCTTACCTCCGATTAGAGGGTTCTGCTGCTTCCGGATGGTGCCTCCCGCAGGTTGTGGTGAGTGAGCTGTTATCTTTTGTGAGCGGGTCTGTTACGCGACCTCCGCAACCCCCGCTGTTCTCTTTGGCCTCTCCCGACCTCCTTCTGGCCCTGTTAGTGCTCCGCTGCTATGGATGGTGTGGTGGAAGGTCCCCCCGCAAGTACGGACTCACCGGGTGCCTTCCGTACGATGCGGTCAGCCGCGGCCTCTTCCGGACGGAAATTTAGCCCCCGGCTCCAGAGGGTCCGCTAGGCCTCACCCGCGGCGGTGTTTCTAGGCCGTCTGTCTGCTGCTGCCGAGTCTCCGGGACTTCCCTCTGCCTCCGGGAAGTCTTATGGTACGCACAGAGACTTTGGGTAAGTGGAGGGTGTGATAAATAGTGAATTAATCACTTATCTCCAGCGAGCTCTCCTGATGTGCGACTTCCCGCTCTCGAGGTTAAGCCACGCCCCCTGTACTCTTATTTTTGAGGACATTATCCCAGTCGATAAGGCTAAGGGCATCACTAAGCTGATTGAACTTGACCTTCCTACACAAATATGCCCTTGTGAATGAGGTCTTACTCCTCTTTTTTTTTCTATAAAACACTAACACTTTGGCCAGATGCTCCCTGTGCTGTACGTATACAGGTAACTGAGGCTGAAGGGACTTTGGACATTCATTCTCTCACATTTTGAAGGACACAGCAGCTTTGAGCGGTTAATAATTCTTCCCAAGAAGAATTCCGAAGGCTAGATTGATAAGCTGCCCGTAACGTTAATAATTGAGCCAGAATGTATTCAGCACTGCTATTTATGTGCAGTAAATGACTGTTTCCCAGGCCAAATAGTAGGTATACTAAAAGTAGCAGAATTGAAGTATTTTATGATTATACATTGAGTGCTAGAATAGCTTCGACATACCCAGACGCACTCTCACACAGACATAACAGCATTCATGCATGAGCGATTGCAGCTGTAAGCAATACTGCCTGCAATGCAACAATGAAGGACAATGAAGTCTGCACATGGGTTAAAGGGCCGTCTACATAGTCCAATAATCGGGCTGGAACATTCACTGCAACGTTATTTTGCTAGATCATGGGGCTATGTAAAAGTTCAAAAAAGTGATGAATCAGCAAACGCTCGTTTGCTGGCTGGTCGGCTCGTTTATGTTATCATAACAATGACCCTGGTTGCCTACGTCTTCCTGTGTAAACTTTAAAACATTTCTAAGTGGAGTGAAATTGAAAAGGTAAACAAAATTCCACCATCTTTTTTTTGGGGGGGGCGGGGGAGGGGGGGGGGGTCTTGTTTTTATGGCATACACACTGTGGCAAAAATGGCATGATAACGTTATTCTATGGGTCAGTATTATTACGATGATACCAAATTTCTATAGTTTTTTTTTTTTTGCCGTATTACTTTTAAGAAAATAAAACATTTGGAAAAACTATAATGACAGCTATAATTTTTTTATTTCTCCATCTACATAGCTGTTTGAGGGTTCATTTTTTGTAGGACGTCCTTCAGTTTTTTTTGGTACCATTTTGGAATATATATAGGACTTTTTGATCTTTTTTATTACATTTTTTCTTGGAAACAGGATGACCAAAAAAAGCGCAATTCTGGCATTGTGTATTTTTATTTCCAGACAACATTCACCATGCAGTATAAATAATATGTTACTTTGATAAATTTGACTTTTACGGTTGCATCAATACCAAATATGTTTATATTATAAATATATGAAAAAGGTTCTTTTTACTTTTAATACCGATTATTTTTTAATAATTAATAAAAAAAAAAGTTAAACTCATTTATACATTTTTTTTAACTTGTACTTACGATCATTGGATCACTTATGCAATATAATGTAATACCATAGTATTGCAGGATACCATGATCTGACAGAAGCATTTACAGGGTTAACAGCCATGATCAGCTCATTTATCTGCCCATTTAAAAGGACCCTTACATTATAATCATGGAGCATGGTAGCTCAGTGGTTAGCATTGTTGCTTTATAGTGCGGGGGTCCTAAATGCACATCCTACAAATTACAACATCTGCTTGAGGTTTTATGTTCACCCAATGTTTGCGTGGGTTTCCTCTGGGTTTTCCAGTTTCCATTCACAGTCAAAAAATATACAGATGGAGCCCCAGTGGGGACAGAATTCAATATCATGTGATATAGACTGTTGCGTAATATGCATGTGCTATGAAAATAAAGGCGATTATTATTAATGGTTCACGGTTTACTTAATTTTTAGGACATCATGATTATCTTTTTCAGAAAGGGATTGTCTCGAGGAACTGCAGAACCTCGGCTCACAGACAAGGGAAGAGACCCTCTCCCAGTACATTTTACACGGCCCGTGCAGGAAGCCATCCACAACTATACCTGGTACAGTATGCACATCAGTTTTCTCATTTTCTTTTCAAACAAGTCACAGAAAATTGGATCAAATTGACTTAAAATCCCAGGAAATAGTCACACATATTTATATATGGATACAAGAGCAGGTATAACATGCAGTAACATGCAGAAAAGGTCAAATACTATGTCGGGGAGGTCGAACAGGCGCAAAATGCTGAAGAACACCCATTCACACACCTACCATTCATGAGAGGAGTCTGATTAGTATTATACTTACACATAGATATGTCTTCTATAGGGTGCCAGTCACCTGCCGGAGGTGCGCAGTGACTGTTGATCTCCTGCTACTGTTTACTTAACTGATGATTACCATCTCAGATATTTTGATTGCCCCTAACCATACCTAAGTCTGCTGTCTTTTCAATTCATTAGCTTAGTTGCTTACATGCACTCTAATAGACAGTAGAAAGCTGCTTTTAGGCTTCCTTTAGGATGGTTTCATACACAGGTAATTGTGGAAGTTTCTCATTTAGTTTTCAGACAGGTTTTTAAGCCAAAGTCACAAGTGGACACAAAATACATTGGAAATATAAAAGAAAGACTTCTACCTCTACTTCCTGCTGGATCCATTTCTAGCTGTGTGTCAAAAAACTGTATGAAAAAATTGCAACAAAAATTGTCTTAAAAAGTTGTGTGTGAATCGCTGTCCTTTCTTGTGTCTTACTAGCTTGCAATGAATTTAATGTTTTTTTTTACAAGCTTATTTAGTGGCATTTTTCTATACACCAACGTTTTTTTTATATAGAGAAGTCTATAGGAAAACACTTTGTTTCTGCAAAAAAAGACTACATGTGAAATTGCCTTAAAAGGAATGCGTCATCAGAGAGGCACCTTTTGTATAAATCAATCTTTTCTGTTAAAAATGTCTTTTTTTAACATCTTAGATAGAGCAGCATGTTCAACAGATTTTCTTAATTGTTTCTTTTCTTCATGAATGTCACTTAGTGCGTAGATGAAATGACATGGTACTGTTATTAAGTTATTTTTAATATTTTTATGTTTCCACAGTGAATCGATCTCATCTTTATCTTCCAGTGGACAAACCACTCCAACAGATTTAAATCATTCCTGGTCAGGAATACAAAGCTATACTACTGGACTGTCCACCGAAAGGAGCTCAGTGTATTCCTGGAGAGACGATGTAGGATTCTTCCTATTGCCATCTTTATGTAGGATGTTAAAATGTAGCTGTCCCTTTTTTTTGTTACTAAGTTCAACTGTTACATTTGTCATTTTTATACACTCATTGTAAAAAAAATGAAGCATCAGAAAGGAGTTGTCGGAATCAAAACTTTCCCTGTGTGATTGTAACGCTGATATAAGTGATTACAATATCAGAGCAAAAGGATAATTTATGGTGGAAAACTGACCCTTTGAAGGAAGGCTCTAGTACCCTGTTGTACCTCCTCTAGCTTGGATGCAAGATATGATACGGGCAGGCATGGAGGATCTAGTACCCTGTTGTAACGCTGCTAGCTTGAATGCAAGATATGATACGGGCAGGCATGAGGATCTAGTACCCTTTTGTAACGCCGCTAGCTTGGATGCAAGATGTGATACGGGTGGGCATGGAGGCTCTAGTACTATGTTGTACCCCCTCTAGCTTGGATGCAAGATGTAATACGGGTGGGCATGGAGGCTCAAGTACTCTGTTGTACTGCCTCTAGCTTGGATGCAAGATGTGATACGGGCGGGCATGGAGGCTCTAGTACCCTGTTGTAATGCCTCTAGCTTGGATACAAGATGTAATACGGGTGGGCATGGAGGCTCTAGTACTCTGTTGTACTGCCTCTAGCTTGGATGCAAGATGTGATACGGGCGGGCATGGAGGCTCTAGTACCCTGTTGTAACGCCACTAGCTTGGATGCAAGATGTGATACAGGTGGGCATGGAGGCTCTAGTACCCTGTTGTAACGCCTCTAGCTTGGATACAAGATGTAATACGGGTGGGCATGGAGGCTCTAGTACTCTGTTGTACTGCCTCTAGCTTGGATGCAAGATGGGATACGGGCGGGCATGCAGGCTCTAGTACCCTGTTGTACCACCTCTAGCTTGGATGCACAATGGGATACGGGCGGGCACGGAAGCTCTAGTGCCCTGTTGTACTGCCTCTAACTTGGATGTAAGATGTGATACGAGTGGGCATGGAGGCTCTAGTACTCTGTTGTACCGCCTCTAGCTTAGATACACGATGGGATACGGGTGGGCAGGGAAGTTCTAGTACCCTGTTGTACTGCCTCTAGCTTGGATGCAAGATGGGATACGGGCAGGCAGGGAGGCATACTGGTTCTGTATGGTATCCTGTTGCATATCAGTCCACATTTGCTATAACTGAGCCTTCAAATCATGCAAACTTGTAGGCTGTCGAAGTTGGCATCGCAGATGGTCCCCTGCATGTTTTCTTGGGGCTTGATTTTATTGGCAAAGACTAACTTTTTGTACCTATAGCTGCTTCAGTAGCTCTACGGTAGATAACAAATTTTACATGGTTTTATGTCATGGAAAATTTTAGAAATCTTAGCAACCTTGAAATTGCTAGATATACTGTATTTACTGTCGGTAGATAGATAGTGTAATATTGTGGGCTGGGCTGGCACACAAAGTAAGAACAGTCCTCATGTGGTCCATGACACATTGGACATTGATGTTTGAAACAAATATATTTCTTTACTCAGTCCATGGGTGTGAGGCACAGGACTTTATCAGTTGCAGTACACGGCTGGTAGCCAAACTCCTTCCCTTCACTAAACTGTGGAGTGAGAGAGGTGATAGGGCCAATGGAGGAGTGTGGCACAAGGAACTTCTCTTTCAGTCATGGAGAACCACACTGGCTTGGCTTTCTGTAGCAGGTCTTGCCAGGTCCACACTATGTTCACTCAGGACAAGTTGGTTCACTCCATAAGTACGGACAGTACTTTCTAACAGTGAGGGTGATCAATGATTGGAACAGGTTACCACGGGAGGTGGTGAGTTCTCCTTCAATGGAAGTCTTCAAACAAAGGCTGGACAAGTATCTGTTTGGGATGACTTAGTGAATCCTGCACTGAGCAGGGGGTTGGACCCGATGACCCTGGAGGTCCCTTACAACTCTACCATTTTATGATACTGTCCCCCAAACAGCTAATTTCCCTCATTTTACTTGTTTGGCAGGTAATCTGAGTGCATTCTCTATGTCCCCAACCACCACATAATCTTATGTCACATTTTAATATACATCCCATTAACTCTACATCCCCCCCAAGGGGTTTCCTATCTCACCCCCTGTCCTAAACCATCAACATAAATTAAGTTAAAGTGCAAAATAACATGAATGGGATCACCATCTTTGAGTAGAACAAACAATATTACAATGAATAAATTAATTAAACTGTGTAGTCAATAACCTAAATACATCGCTGTACAAACTGCAGCAACGCAAATGATCTTAGAATAATTTACTCTGCAATTGTGTTGTGCAGTAGAATAACAAGGTGAGGCATTTATTTTCCACACAAGATGCTATTCAAACATGTCTGGTGGTGATGTCGGCAGTCATTTTCCCATTCTCTACTACATCTGGCAGGAGTTTGATAAAGCCAACACGCAGACAGTGCATCAGTTATTCTGGGATGTGGATGAGATGCTCTTTGAAGGCAACGTTACATCTCAAAACAAGAACCTGCAAGCAGAATGCAAAGACTGGACCAAGAGATCTCTTCATCTCAGGTACCGTGTAGGAAAATAATATACTAAGGGGCTGCAGTAGAAAATGGAACTTCTGCACACACTGCTTTTGTACTGGGAGATTCTTTATATGCTTGTATTCTCCACTCAACTTTCTAAATCTCCTGCATTTTACTTTGAAAGGGCATTTTTTGTGATCGGTCAGTTGGGATTGTATCTGACTGTCTTCATGATACATGTTATATATCTTCAGCGTTAACTATAATTCCCATTTATTTTTGTAAATTCATTTCCACTATGTGCACAACCTTTTTGAGATTTCAGCAGTTTAAGGGCGCCCACCCACTGGCGTTTTTTTTCCCTGCGAAATTCGCAGCATTTTTTTCTCTGCAGGGGTCTATGGGACTTGTAATGTTAAAATCGCGATCGCGCAAAATCGCAATTTACCGCGAAATCGCGATTTTGCGCGATCGCGATTTTAACATTACAAGTCCCATAGACCCCTGCAGAGAAAAAAATGCTGCGAATTTCGCAGGGAAAAAAAACGCCAGTGGGTGGGCGCCCTAAAGCTTCAGTATTTTAAGTATATATAATATTTTTTTTAAGAAAATAGAAGATTATTGCCCAGAGTCATAACTTGAAGCTCATGGGAACCAATGCAAAATCTGCACTTTTATGTTTATTTTATAATACTGATACAGGCGCATTTAGGGGTCTTCTGGTTTAGGACAAAGAAAATTATGTAATGCTGTTATGCTGAGTACCGTGAGCGGGCCACGTGTGACAGGGATTAAAGAGAGACACATAAAGAGAGAACTCCTGTATCATGTACCAAACCCAAATTTTCCTTTAAGAGCAAAAACACACAGGCTTATAAGCAACTATGCTCACCGGTACGGAACATAGCTGCTCATTAACGGGTTATTTTTTCCTTCTTTGGCCATTCAAACTGCGCACCATAGATAAGTCCTGCCCTATCTTTTGCGCACATACTATTAACTGCGTGCGGGAAAGATAGGGCAAGTCCTATCTTTTCTAGCCTGTACTATTAATGAGGGAGAATCCCGCTAATGAAAGCGAAACCATTGAAATCAATGCTTTCGTTTTGCCCCGTTATGCGGCTGTGATCATTGCGGCTGCATAACGGGATAAAATCACGCCCCCGTGAAGAAGCCCTAAGTCTGTGTTCACTCATGTTTGTTTTCCTATATACTTGATGTGTGTTCACTGATATATACTTCACTTGAAAGGCTGCAACATATACCACTGTATAGTCATATAGGTGCATTCTTGGCCTCAACTTCCACATATTCTGTGTTGTACACTTTTCTTTGCTGTACCATGTTGTATAAGAACGTTTAGAAGATAGTTTTTTACTGTATAGAAGCCCTAAAGGTATACCAATGCATACCTGCCTGGTCTATGCAGGAAGGACACTGTTTTGGCCTGCACTATGTTTGGCGTATGTCGAAGCTTTACTGGTGCATAAAACAAACGGTGAGATAATGAGGTGTGAACAGAGTCTTAAAATGTTTAGCAAATTGATACATATTTCTGTTTATTTTATTAACATACTCTTTGCTTATTTTGCTTAGCTGCATTTCTAGCTATATTCTTCATTTAAGAAAGATTGTAGCTACAGTAATAATAAAGCATAGAAAACTATAAAGAATAGATTTAGCTCTAATTGACTTTCTTTTCTCAATTATGTATTTTAGAGTATTGGGAAAACAGCTTGTATTTCCAAAGGATGAGGGTTTTCAGCACTTCTTGGGCAGGAATTCAAGTTCCTCATCTTCAAGTTCATCTGAAAAATCCCAAAGAATTACTAAGAGCTCCAGTTCCTTGAGGCAGTAAGTAGAAGAAACTTCTGATTGCAGTGTGATCTTTTGAGAACAAGAAGCTGATCCTCTAATTCTGCCCTAGGAACACATCCACTTGAAATGCTTAGAAGCATCAAACATTCTGACTTATCATGTTTTATAAATGTACCTACAATGTTATAGCACAGATGTCAAACACAAGGCCCACGGGCCGAATCCAGTCCACCACCTATGTGGATTGCCGGCTGTGCTTAATAAAGGGGTTTTCCAGGCAGTTTCTGTTGGGACAGCACAACAGTTATGTTAGGAGAGGTGACAAGTCCTCTTTAAAGGGACCCTATCACCATGGAAATGTAGTCCATTGTTATAAAGCAGAAGGAGCTTAGTAGATTGATATGTAGTTTTTTGAGAAGAGATTTTGTCTCCTATAACCTTTATTTTAGTCATATATACCTCTGCTCGTTCTGAGGTTAGAGGTCCAATCGGTGGTCTTATCAATGATTGACATCTATCTCTGTATCTGTAGTCAAACATACTGCATTTTCATGGTGACAGGTTCTCTTTAAGACATGGATAGAAATGTATTAAGACTGGCATTTTAAACACCAGTCTTCATATTATTTCCCCCGGTGTACAATGCACTTAATATATGAAGAGGTGCACGCCTCTTCATTTATTAGGCGCATCTCAGCACCTTCGTGCGCCTACGCCAGGTCCAACCTAGCGCACACTTCTAGTATATAATTTATGCTAGTTTCTGGCATAAATTATACATATAGGTGTTGGTCCTGGACAAACATATTACACCCTAATAAAGAGCATCCCCTTTTCAGCAAAGTGGGAGAAAGTGGCAAAGACTGCCAAAAGTTGCAACATTATTGTGCAAGCAAGGCTTGTCCAAAGCTTTGTGATTGTTTTGCACTGGAAACTGGCATAAAATGTTTCGTGAGTCTCCCTTATGGTGTTTAAACTGCCCATAGTGGTCAAATGTACAGTATGTTCCAGCAGTAGTTTACTTGTACATTAAAGGGGTTGTCTCGCGAAAGCAAGTGGAGTTATACACTTCTGTATGGCCATATTAATGCACTTTGTAATATACATCGTGCATTAAATATGAGCCATACAGAAGTTATTCACTTACCTTCCCTGCGCTGGCGTCCCCGTCTCCATGGCTCCGTCTAATTTCAGCGTCTAATCTCCCGATTAGCTTGGATGCAAGATGTAATACGGGTGGGCATGGAGACGGGGACGCCAGCGCAGGGAAGGTAAGTGAATCAGGAGGCTGGAATCGGCACGCGTGATGGGGCGGAGCTACGCGATGATGCGTAGAAGGGGGCAGAGCCAGAACGCCGCTCGTGCCGGACCGAACAGAAGCCAGAAGACCCTTCTGCGCAAACGCGTCTAATCGGGAGATTAGACGCTGAAATTAGACGGAGCCATGGAGACGGGGACGCCAGCGCAGGGAAGGTAAGTGAATAACTTCTGTATGGCTCATATTTAATGCACGATGTATATTACAAAGTGCATTAATATGGCCATACAGAAGTGTATAACCCCACTTGCTTTCGCGAGACAACCCCTTTAACTTGTTGTATGCATACTAGTACTATATTGAGAAAGCATTAACAGGTCTATTTGATATCAAATTTATTTCAGACTTTGTGTATCTGGATCACGAGTTGTCCCTACGGTGTCACCAATACAAAGAACGGATGAGTCTACATCTAGCACAAGTTCCTTGGGGTCTGAGTCATCGGTTTATTCATTCCTGGAGGAGGAGATCTATGATGTGGAAGGCACTATCGAGGAGTACCTTGCCTACGACAGCAGAGATCAGTAAATAGCACATTTTCCTATATTTGTAAATTAAGAGTATGGATATTTTAAAACATTATACATAATTTTTAATGTGAACCGTCTCCAAATAACAGATGATTGTAAGCTAAGGCTTCGGCACAAGTTCCTCAGCTTTAGATCTGAATCTGTGTGGAGTTTTTGATGCTTAAGAATTATAAAATGAAGTGTTCTTCAACCATTAGTGATGATGAAGGTTTGGATCAAAAGAAAACACAGCTTCACCAAAAGAGGACAAAGCGTGGCATTCCTCCAGTCTCCCCTAATGACTGCATCAAGGACACAGTTGCTGCAGAGGTGTTTGATGATACTTGGAGGACTATAGTGGATTCCATGCAAGAACTCCTTATTAAAACATGGGAAGTTGGATCAGGTAAGGCAATGAAAATTGGATTTGGAATTAAGAATCCAAAAACTTTGATTTGATTGTTCATTTTCTGAGGTATTCAAGAAAAAAAATGGCTAAGGGCGTGTGCACACGGTGGAATTTTTCAGCGTGAATTCTGCATGTAAAAACCTCAGCAGAAATCCAAAGCGAAGTCGACAATTTCTGATACGAATTCTCCATGGATTCATACGTTGATTTAGCCTTGATAATGGGTAAAATCCATGTGTTATTTCTAGTGCGAGTCCATACAGAATTCATGTGAATTTTGTCGTGCGAACCCGGCCTAACCTCCCTGCCACCTAAATAGCTCAGTTGTATTTTTTTTTTTTTATTTCACCCCACTTAAACATTGTTAAAAGTTTTTCAGTACATTGTATGGGAGAATAAATGATACCATTAAAAAACACAACCCATCCCGCAAAACACAAATGGCTCTTGGAAGGCAGGGACGAAAAGATAAAAATAGAGAATAGGAAAATCTCTGGTCTTGAAGGGGTTAGATTATAGGTACTGTACCTCCAAGGTAAGGAGGAAGGTAAACCTAAAACTTCTTGTGGTATCCCCAAGAGCAAAGTGAGTTTTTTCTCCAATTGTACAGTCCAGTCAGATATAGCAGTGCTTCAGTAGCTTGGGTGAGATATAGCGCAGTTAAAGTATCCTAAGAATAGGCCAGGACTGTAGGATAACATACAACAGAAATGTATCTTGGAACTTCGGGATCCAGTATGTTATTGTCAAAGTTCTGAGTTTTTCCCATTTCCAGAATAAGTGTGGATTAACTCCTTAATTGACAAGTAAGGATGAAATTACATTTTTTAACATACTTTCCTTAGTCAATTTGCCAGAGTATATCATAAATAAAAAGGTAAGTAAAAAAGGAAACAAAAAATCATGTCAGTGAGTGGAAAGAATAGCACAGATGTTAATAAAATATCCTGAATATCCTAAGGATATGCCACCAATATTAGATCCTTGGTCTCCAACTCTAAGCTGCCCATCACCTGTTTGAAGGGCGAGTACCTTGTTCTCTTCTTTGTTTGCCAGGAACAGCTCTGTATTTTTAATGGCAGCTGTACCTGATATTACAGTTCACTACTTCATCCTGTTCAAGTGGATGGTACTGATCTGTAATACCAAGAAGAGCCATCATTATGCATCTTGACTTGCACTGGCTAGAGGAGGATGTAGCACTTACCGGAGCACTGTGGCTCCTTGAAACAGCTAATAGCCAATCAGCTGGCTGCTGAGAGTTGAACCCCTATAAATATAATATTGATAGCCTATCCTGAGGAAATCTCCTGGAAAACCATTTTAGGTTCTTTATTTACTAGTTAAATATTAGCAGAGTTTCATATTTAAAAAAATAACATAGAATTTCAATATAAAACTGTCTAATTCTCTTGGGGATGGATTGTAACTAGAGATGAGCGAGCACCAAAATGCTCGAGTGCTCGTTACTCGAGTCAAACTTTCAGTGATGCTCGAGAGTTCGTTTCGAGTAACGAACCCCATTGAAGTCAATGGACGACTCGAGCATTTTTGTATATCGCCGATGCTCGCTAAGGTTTTCATTTGTGAAAACCTGGGAAATTCAAGAAAGTGATGGGAACGACACAGAAACGGATAGGGCAGGCGAGGGGCTACATGTTGGGCTGCATCTCAAGTTCCCAGGTCCCACTATTAAGCCACAATAGTGGCAAGAGTGAGACCCCCCCCCCCCCCCACTGTCAGCATAAAGATCGTTCTCCTCTGCCACAGCTGTAACAGCTGTGGCAGAGAAGAACGATGTTAGCCCATTGAATTCAATGGAGCCGGCAATACAGCCGGCTCCATTGAAAGCAATGGGCTACCGGCGATCGCGGGATGAATTGTCAGGAAGGGGTTAAATATATAAGCCCTTCCCTTCAATTCATCCAGAAATGTGTAAAAATAAAAAAAATATATATACTCACCTGGTCCCGGCAGACGGAGTTCAGCGCGGCCAGCAGCAGTCCTCCTGAACTGCTCTGAAGAGCTGTGAGTAGTATTCAGCAGCCGGGGATTTAAAATCCCCGCCTGCTGAATGAGCTGCCTCTAATTGGTCACAGCCTGACCAATCAGAGGCAGATCTCACTCACACACCCATTCATGAATTTAATAATGGGTGAGTGAGTGCTGCCTCTCATTGGCTCAGCGGGACCAATCAGATTTAATTGAGATGAGTACCGCGTGGTGCTCGTCTCGAATAACGAGCATCTCGAGCACCCTAATACTCGAACGAGCATCAAGCTCGGACGAGTATGCTCGCTCATCTCTAATTGTAACTCTTGCATCATTGAAAATGTTGTAGTACTTTATTGTTGGACATCAGCCTGTGTGATATTATTTTATCATTAATGACACTATCAGTGGACTTTATACTACATCGTATACTACAGCTGTTCCAATGACTCTTTAAATTTCATTATAACTACAGTAAAATTTCCAATTTCAGTGGAAATTAAGCAAACAGAAAAGATCCATAATTCTTCCAGCCACTATCTTCAGCTTCCCGTTCCACGGATGTCAGAAACAACAGGCGTTCCTCCATCGCGAGGCTCTGAGGCACGGAGCATTTCATTTGGTGCTTATGTTTTTACACCACAGGTACACACTATGATGACAACTTGTTCCTCCCGCACCCCCAGCCTGCCCTCCACCCTAATATGTCACTGTACCTAATATTGTGCCACATATCATTTCCTTTCTTCTGTCTTGCAGTCAAGTCGTAATTTCAGTAATGACTTGAATGGAGTAATGACGATACAAGCTAAACCTCTACAGCAACGCCATACTGGACCGGTAGAGAAGACACAGTATGTACTGCTCCTTATATGACACTTTAAGCTGCAAACACTACATAGGCAGACGTAGCAGAGCTGAATCTGTGAATTGTGTTTCTTCTCTGCAGCACAATAGCTCACAGTTTACAATAAGTTAACAGGCTATTTGCAATCTATTGGAAAGCCACAGATAGCAATAATGAATTGTGTTGCAATTTCAGTTCAAATCTCCTAAATCACAGAAATTGCAATAAACCGAAAGTGCAGTTTTAAAAAAAATAAAATGTATTCATTCACACTATTTCATCTCATAATTAGGCCATATTCACATATAACAAAACAATTGTGACCACGTGAAGCATTGTATTCCAATGCATTCATTTACACGGGTGATTATCAGCCATGTTAAAACGTCCGGCCAGCAAAGATAGAACAGCAGCAGCCAAATACGCCGGCCGATGCTTTAACTCTGCTGGAAAAGATAGGTTTTGTCATATCTTTCAGGCGCGATCAGCTGCCGGCTCCCATAGGCTTCTGTGGGAGCTGCCAGCAAAGGGAGGGGAGAGAGAGTTTAGGAGCGGCTCGCACTACTAAACCATGTCAGCTGGCTCAATTTAACTAATAGAAGCTATGCCACTAATAGAAGGAACTCTAGATTGCAGCATATATACACCGCACCCGGAGACTGCTATGTGGCCTTTGGTGTACAAATGCACACTAAAATACAGTATGCTGCATTCTTTTTCGTACGGTCAGTATGTGCATGCAAACACGAACAGTGGAAATTAACCCATTGATATCAATGGATTCTATTCTCTGCATATTGGGCACACAAATACGCCCATGTGAAGGAGGCCTTAACCCCTTCCCACTCCAGGGCGTAAGTTTACGTCCTGGCAACGGGGTACTTCCCGCAACAGGGAGTAAACTTACGTCCTGGGGATACCACGAGATCACTTATGATCTCGCACTATCCCGCAGCGGGAGCCGGCTGTCAGTCATAGCCAGCCTCCCGCTGTAACAGCGGGGGTGCATCGGAGATGCGCCTCCCCGCTGTAAACCCCTTCCTTGCTGCGATCTATGTAGATCGCGGCATGGTAGGGGTTCACAGAGGGAGCGCGCTCCCTCTGTGACGTCACCGGGCTCTCGCGATATAATCGCAGAGAGCCCGGCTGCTTGCCATGGCAACAGGACGCCAGACACTGGCCTCCTGTATTGCCATAGCCTGTGATCGCTGTATAAGCGATAAGGCATAGCAGGCATGGCATGGCATGGCATGATCATCAGTGCTATACTGTAAGTGCCCCAGAGGGACACAAATTGTGTAAAAAAAAAAAAGAAAAGAAAAATGTAAAAAAAAGTAAAAAAAACCCATATTAGCATAAAAAAGGTTAAAAAAAATTAAAACCCCACATATTTGGTATTGTCGCGTCCGTAACGATGCGTACAATAAGCTGCACATGCTTTTGACTGTGCATGGAAAAAAGCCTTAAAAAAACACTAAATAACTGAGGCAAAATGCTAATTTTTAGCATTTTGGCTCCCAAAAAACGCAATAAAAGTGATCAAAAAAGCCGTATGTACCCCAAAATGGTACCAATTAAAAGTACAGCTTGTTGCGCAAAAAATAAGCCCTCATAGAGCTCCATACATAGAAAATTAAAAAAAGTTACAGGACTTTGAATGCAGTGATTTAGAAAAAAAAAAAGATTTCCAAAAAAAGGGTTTTTATTGCAGGAAAGTGGAAAAATCTAAAAAAAAAAGTAAGAATTTTGGTATCGTTG
Source organism: Eleutherodactylus coqui (assembly GCF_035609145.1). Classification (NCBI taxonomy): domain Eukaryota; kingdom Metazoa; phylum Chordata; class Amphibia; order Anura; family Eleutherodactylidae; genus Eleutherodactylus; species Eleutherodactylus coqui. The sequence goes on along the minus strand of NC_089843.1, from coordinate 98,224,751 downwards.
TAACCGTACCGGCCCGGAGAAAGCATGGATTGTGTAATTTATGCTGCATGATTAACGCTGTAAAAAAAACTAAAATCTATGGCAGAATTGATGCGTTTTCTCTCCCTGCTATCATAAAAAAAAATAATAAAAGTTTTATAATATAGGTTATGTACCCAAAAATAGCACCATCAAAAACTACAGTTCACCACACAAAAAACAAGCCATTATACGGCCGCGTCGACGGAAAAATAAGTTATGACTTTTGAAAAATGGAGAAGAAAATCCGCCAAAAATCGTTGCGTCCTTAAGCCCAAAATAGGCCATGTCATGAAGGGGTTAAACACCAAAAGAGCTTTTTGTCCCACATCTGGTGGGTAGCAGCAGCGTCTGTGAGGGGAGAGGGAATCCCAGGATTTAGAGTTTTTTAGTGTGGTGCGGCTGCACAATCCCACCCAAAAGTAGACTCTGAAGAAATGTGATGAGGGCACTACTTAGAATGGGCCAAAAGAAGAAAATAAGTGTTTCTGAACTGTGGTGGCATTGTGTGGACAACATAGAGAGGCGCTTAGAGTTACTTTTTATTATCTCGGAAAACCCCTTTAACAATGCTCAGGAGGAGGCCCGTGTTGAAACCTTTGCATTGGGCCTGCCAGTTTGTTAAGACGGTCTTGCCTAGATGCATTACTTAAAATATTATTGTACAACATGAATTGCCCATTAAATTATCATGCAGGAAAGTAATGATCTATTTTATTTTATTTTAAGTGAAGAAGATAAAAATCTAGCCGTAATGCCAAGAGTATTTAACTCCGCACGAAACCGACTTGGGAGATCAAGTGACAACAGTATTTTTTCATCCTCTCGGATTCTCCACACTCCTTCTAGGAAAACACACACTCAGAGAAGACTGCCTGCACTTACCTTAGACCCAACGCGGTCTAAAACACCCAATGTTTACAGTGATGAAGTCCTCAGGGGTACAAAGCTGTGAGTATGTGCAGGGAACATCCATCTCTTGGTATTGCTGAATGACACATTTACAGACTGTTTGTATTCTGTTTGTTCTGCATTGGTAAAAATGGCACATTCATTGGGGTACAGCAGAAGTCCACATATAAGAGATGCTGGTAAACCACACAAGGGATTAACCCTTTCCAATCCACTGTACAGCTCTGATTACAGAAGATGTCCAGCAGGGTATTCTTACTGTAGATTACTAGCCGCTCTGTTGTCAGGGGGCCTCTCCAGCATGTCCCATACCGCAGTACTGGCTCTAGCAAGCAGATGGCGCCATTGTATAATGGCAGAAAGAGAAAGCCCCCCAGGCAACCCTGAATCCAAAATTGGATTGCAAAGGGTTAAAATGGGGAAAAAAAATAACGGAAGTTATAATTGAGTGATATGGCTTTTACCCGAGTATTAACTGCCATGACATGTCTCTGATTCTAGTACAAACTACAGTAATATTATGACATCCTTGGTGGCACTATAAGGGCGCCCACCCACTGGCGTTTTTTTTCCCTGCGAAATTCGCAGCATTTTTTTCTCTGCAGGGGTCTATGGGACTTGTAATGTTAAAATCGCGATCGCGCAAAATCGCGATTTCGCGGTAAATTGCGATTTTGCGCGATCGCGATTTTAACATTACAAGTCCCATAGACCCCTGCAGAGAAAAAAATGCTGCGAATTTCGCAGGGAAAAAAAACGCCAGTGGGTGGGCGCCCTAATACTATAATAGTATTTATGGCTGCCAACAGCTGGTGGCCACATGCAGAGATCTCTTGAGCCACTGAGTACAGAACACCTAGGAAATAGAGCATTGAATTGGATATCATCAATAATACGAAAAGTAGTCAAATACTATGTACACTATCCTACCAAGAGTAATTGGGCACATAAGATAGAATCAAAAGTATTTATCTCCATTTGTTGAAACTTAGTGGGCCTTCTTTGACCCTAATGACATTGGATACTCTCTGTGGCATACTTTCTACTAGTGTCTGATGCACTTTACCTGGTATTTCCTGCCAAAGATCCTGCATATTTTTGGCAAGTTATTTTACAAAAGATGGACTTGGACGCTGTTCATATTTCCTGATCCGACTTTCCAGTTCATCCCAAAAATATTCCGTAGGGTTCAGGTTGGACTTTGGGCAGATGGTCCAATTGTGGAACATCCATATCCTCAAACTAAGATAAAACAGTGTTGGATTTGTGACAAGGCACGTTGTCTTGTTGGAAATATTGCTGACCATCCCCAGAGTATTGTCACATTGCCGGCAGAACATTATTGTCTAGAATGTCAAGGTACACCTCTGTGTTCATGGCTCTTGTCACAACCAACAGACTGAGACGATGCCATGTAAACCACCCCAGACCATAGCGGAACCTCCGCCGTAGTCAACTGCGGGCACAACACACTTGGGGAGTGTTCACACGGCATGCTGTTTGATTACATCAGGAGTTCCGTCACAGGTACAGAAAGTAGCACAGTGATGGATCCCCAGAACGGAACCATTCACCTGCATTGTGAAACAGGCATCACTTTGGTGTTTCTGATTGTTTCTGTTATATTTAGAGTACAGAGTAGAGCAGTCAACTATGTTATTCTATACTCAAAATATCACTGAAACAAATGGAAATCTTGTAAAACAGACTCCAAAATGCACAATGCAGGTGAATGGGTCTGTTTGGTTTCATTCTGGAGTTTTCTGCACCTGTGACAGAACCGCCTGATACAATCTGACAGCATAGTCAATAACGCTGTGTGAATGCTGCCTCAGGAAAAAGGCATTCCCCAAGCATCCTCCACACCCAGGTACATCCATCTAATTTGGAGAAGGAGTAGCGTAATTCGTCACTCCGTAGCACGATCTTCCATTGCTCAACCGTTCAATGACGACGCTCCTTGCACCATCGTAGATGGGTCGCTGCACTGCACTTCGTGATGGAAGGTTTCTACGAAGCGATAAAACTAGTATAGCCAATAGCATGCAGTTCCCATCACAAGCTATAGCTGACACCTCCAAGGGTCTGCAGCTTATGTAGCATGGTTTAGGACCCAACATGATAATAAGACACAATCTATTTTACTAATACGGCTGCCAAATACTTCTGGTAGGATAGTGTATATGGGAGTATGCAGGTGTGCCTGAATATGTCCTTCAAACCTTCCTAGTAGAGACAAATACACCATATTGATGACAAGAATAGCACAGCACACATCGCTATTCTCACTATCAAAGTGATGCAACCCCAATAAACACTATTGTAAGTTGTATGACAGATCCAGCATAAATATGAGTAGTGCCTTACCCTTATACAATGTGAGCAATGGTGGTAATGTGATGTAGTTGTAGTATGCAAATTTGATGTGGAAAATGTCCCATGGCTCTGTAAATACACTCATTGTCAAAAAATCCCTCCCTTAGAAGGAGTTGTTGGAAGAGAATAAAACTTTCTCTGTGTGATTGTAACATTAATATAAGTAAGTGATTACAATATCAAAGCAAATGGATCATTTATTGTGAAAAACTTAACACTTGAAGGGAGGCTCTAGTACCTTGTTTTATCAAAACTAGAGGCGGCCCAAGATGTGATACAGGCGAGCATGTAGGTTCCGTATGGTATCCTGCGACACAGAGGCGTAACTTGAAGTTCCTGGGCCCCAGTGCAAAACCTGTAACAGGTCCCCCAACTATAATGCTTTATGCATAGTACTTGGCTCCCTATATGGAGAGGAGAGGCCTTATGGGCCCCCTAAGGCTCCTGGGCCCAGGTGCAAGCGCATCCCCTGCATCCCCCATAGTTACGCCAGTGCTGCGACATATCAGTCCACATTTACTGTAACTGAGCCTCGAGCTCGTGGAAACTTGGAGGCTGTCAAAGTTGGCATCCCAGATAGTCCCATACATGTTATATTGGTGATAAATCTGGCTATGGGGCAGACTATGGAAGTGTGTGCGGCGGAATATTATCCTGCTGGAAAATGCCGCTTGGAAGCTGCCAGAGGGGTAAGGAAACTGATTATGTCCAGAGTCCCCAGCAGCAGCACAAATGGAAACACATGGAAGCAAAGGTGAACTTTAAGCTCCTGGGCCCCAATGCAAAACCTGTAACAGGGCCCCCAAATATAATGCTTTATTCATAGTACTGGGCTCCCTATATGGAGGAGAGAGGCTTTATGGGCCCTCTAAGGCTCCTTGAACCGGGTACAACCGCATTCCCTGCATCCTCTATAGTTACGCCCCTGCATGGAAGCAAAACCTGATGAAATGTTATTTTTATGCTAGAAAACTTCAAATTACTTCAACATAGCTATTAACAGCCTGTTAGGACTTCCGTTATGAAAATGATTTATGTGATAACCCAACTAACTTGCGGTAAAGTTTGTTGGTGCCCTCTCGGCACACAGCACCCTGGGCGATGGACCATCTGTCCTCTGCATTAATACATCCAGGTAGGTTATAATTCAAATCTATCAAAGTGGGCCCCAAATCAGTGATTAGTTACAAATCATCTTCCAAAGGGGTTGTCTTTTGTTGAACTACTCAGGTATATTACTGCATCAGAACTTGGGCCCATCACACGCCCATACTGACACTCTGATGGGCCAGTGGTATTATCCACCATTTCTTTGCATTTTGAATCCATATAGTAGTTGCATAAGTAATTTTTGCCTTTCTTTTTTTCTATTTTAGATATACTGGACTAGACAGACTGTCATCACCATCCATCCAGACCAGTAGGAATAAATTACCACCAATTAGCTCAGTGGATACAGTGGAGCAACACTTATCCGTGCCCGGATCTCGGCATTCTGCCGTACGATAACAATCTTCTCTTGTTCGAAAAGTTTTATTCAATAAAATATGTTTCTACCAACATCACTAAGAGCTCCAACACGCTTGCGTTTTTTTAACGCAAATGTCAATGGGACATTCTAATGTTAAAAACGCATCACAAGTTGGTGCTTTGCGATTTTTGTGTGATGCGTTTTTAACATTAGAAAGTCCCATTGACATTTGCGTTAAAAAAACGCAAGTGTGTGGGAGCCCTAAGTCCCATATTGTGGTAATACTGTGTTTTTTTCTACAACTTTTTGCAAAATGTGTACACAGCCTTAGGTGGAAAATATCACATTTTGGCCTTTTTTTTATTTTGGCAAGAAAAATACAGACCTCATTTAAACAGGATACATCCCAGTGCATTCAGTCTATATTTAATCCACTAGTTAAGATTAGGTTGGCACTATCAGCATTTCTATTGATGTATGCATCTTATGTGCAGTCAGAAGTTCATAGGATATACATACGCCTCTTAGCATGGAATGAAACACCTGTGTCTCTGTATACTGTGAGGTGCAAATTATTTTTCAGTTCTAGTCAATACGCAACGTTTGCAAGTAGGCTAGATCATATGTTAAATGTTTCAAATGATTACTCCTTATGTAAACATCCCCTTCTCCTCCTGAAGTGGGATCATTGCACCCCATGCAGTGAGGAGGAGATTGATTCAGAAACGCTGTCTTTTCTCCTTAGGGAGAGCACCTAGACGGAAAGTGAGGAGACTCAAAAGGCCATTCATGCTACTCTGAGTAATATGCAAATAAGCGAGATGGAATAACTTTGGCTTGAATGAATGCTGCCTTCCAATAGGTGGCACTGTGGAGGTATTATTCCATCTCCCTTATTTGAGGAGATTGAATAGAACTGCGGCTGCTCCACTCATCTTCATTGGGACTGTGGATATAGCCAATTGCAAGGACTCAGCTATTTTCATCCGCCAAATTGCAATAAATATGTGTATGACATTCCATTCAATATCCATGTCACTATTGGTGGGCTCAGCAAGCCCACAGTGACCAGAAGAGGGGTGACACAGGACCCCTATTCTCAGGATTGATGGGGTCTCAGCAATGAGACGCTCAATGATCAGATTTTTATTACCTGTCCTAAGTTGACTCTGCAAATACCTCTTTAATCTAGTCTTGTGACATCCCTTCTATAAAAAGTACATGAACATAAAGCAACTCTGTAATGTTTTTTCCTTTCCAACAGAATAGAGCAAAGCAACCACATAGCCGGGTATCTAGTGCAGTACCGGACACCACAGGACGGCGCCCCCTGCGGGAGAGAGCAGTAGTAATGGAACAGTTTTCAAGACCCAATACAACACACACCTTTAGAGTAAGTTGGCGTATACCACTTCAAAATTGGCTGAACAGTTGTATTAATGTAAAGATGGTATTCTAGTGACCACATAACATGCGGATCAAGTGGTTCATATCATAATTGTCTCATTATTTCATGTTATTTTCGATTGCTTGTGTGGAGTACATGTGATGTCTAACTGTGTGTATGACATTGCAAATTACAATGTAGATCACCTGCTTTTTAAGAGATGCAAAACTAGCAGATGCCAGTTCCGCCTGTGATGCCTGTGCTATTTGCATGGAAATCATGATCTTGTGGTGCCACCTAGGGTTCAACTTGTGAAGTGTAATGTGTCACTGACATTTACTGAGCTTCATGTTATATTGCATAGTTTCTGTTCTGCACTCAGTGAAGATTGTAAGAAAAGCCATCCATAACACATTGCAATATCATGGCACATTGTGCCAAAGCTCATGAGTCAGACTGTGCTGTACCTCTATACATTCTACATTGTAATATTGCATAGTATTGTGTGGCATATGTGAGATGTCTTTATAAAATGTAATGTTTCACTCCTAAAGTTCTTAAATATCATTTTGCATTACCGTGAATAATATATTTCTATGAAAACTGTAAAAAGCTTGGAGGAAGAACGACCAAAGCCCACTTTTTTGCATATTTAGATGGCACCTGCTGTTTTGTAGATTACGGTTGTAGAATGCGTCGGTGCCGGCAGATACTTGAAGAAATGATTACAGTTAAAGGGGTTGTCCCGCGAAACAAAGTGGGGGTATACAATATTCTGTATGGCCATATTAATGCACTTTGCAATATACATCGTGCATTAATTATGAGCCATACAGAAGTTATTCACTCACCTGTTCCGTTGCTAGCGTCCTCGTCTCCATGGTGCCGTCTAATTTTCAGCGTCTAATCGCCCGATTAGACGCGCTTGCGCAGTCCGGTCTTCTTCTTTTCTGAATGGGGCCGCTCGTGCCGGAGAGCAGCTCCTCGTAGCTCCGCCCCATCACGTGCCGATTCCAGCCAATCAGGAGGCTGGAATCGGCAATGGACCGCACAGAAGACCTGCGGTCCACCGAGGGTGAAGATCCCGGCGGCCATCTTCACCAGGTAAGTAAGAAGTCACCGGAGCGCGGGGATTCAGGTAAGCACTATCTAGTTTTCTTTTTTAACCCCTGCATCGGGTTTGTCTCGCGCCGAACGGGGGGGCTATTGAAAAAAAAAAAAACCCGTTTCGGCGCGGGACAACCCCTTTAATTCCAGAGCTGTGCAAAGAAAAGATGGTTGCTGGACTAATGATGTATCCAGGATATGGTCAAAAATTCCCATGTGTTTTTATGCCCATTGTAGCGGCGCCAGGGCCCTTTTTGTAGTTAAAAAGCAAGGGAATAGAAAATGCCATCTGCAGCTCCATACTGTACAGCTCTGCACTGTGTAAGGGGACCTTGGACTTTCTTAAAGCTCCCAAAACATAATTGCAACAATGTAGCATTGAATAATCTGTATTCTGCTCTTCTCCCATTACATGTGGACAGATACAATGATTTGCTGACAATTTGTATCAGCAGAATATCATGATTACTATAATTTGCCACAATTGGGCAATGTTTCAGATTATCGGGAATGATAAAAATGTCTTTATATAACTTCCAGCCATGTTTTCAGTTGTAGAAATGTTCCCTGCATGTATCACAGTGTCCAGATTTCTATATCATTGTATACTTTAGGGTTGTGGAACTTTCAAATTAAAGCGATCGGTTTTCAGTGAAAGTGGACTTTGATCATTCTTTCCACAGGCCCTTCATATGTAAGGCATTCTCATAAATGGCGATCCATGTAATGCATGCATGCACTGGGAGGGAGGGAGGTCCTGAGCATATACGGTAGTAGGGCATATGGATAGGGTTTCTCGAGGTAAAACAGCCCTTTTTAGTTGTATCTAAGAGTTTCTTGGCTTTTATAAAACTGTTTTGTTTTTACTGTATGTTTTAGTTTTACTTTTAAATCATCTCTGTACCTTCTGATATGTTTGTACTGTCTGTAGGAAATGCACTATACTGTTTAGGCCTCGTTCACATGGCGACAAAGTTGCTACAATGTTACAAATCGCATGTTGGCTCAGCCCATGCTTTTCTATGGGTTAATTCACACATGCGATGTTTTGTAGCATGCAACATCCCGACACAAAAACCTCACAGGTTCCATGATATGCACACGACTCGTGAGGTTTTATAGGCCATGTTTCCCTATGGAGCCTTCCTCTCTGTTGCATTGCATCACACGAAAAGGCGATTTTCGTGTAGTGTGATGCAACTTTGACAGTAGGAAATCCTACTGTGAAGGCCCTAAACTAAACTCTAACTACATAAAAAAAAGAAAAAGTATACATCACCTTAGAAGCGCTGTAAGCCCAGCTGCATCTTCTCCCCGGTCCCCGGCACTATTATCCTTCATCTCTTTTGGCCGGGAATTGAAAAATCCCTGCCTCCTGGAAGTGTTGCCTCTGATTGGCTGACACTTAGCCAATCACAGCCAGTGCTCGATGAACCAAACACAGCCATTCATTGAACACTTGCTCTGATTGGCTAAGCGGCAGCCATCACAGCCAGCACTTCCAGGAGGGGGAATTTTTAAATCCCTGCCAAGAAGCCAGAGACTGTGAGGAAGCTTTAGCGGTGCTGGACAGTACAGCTAAGGTGATGTATACTGTTTTTTTTTGTTTCATTGCAGCTAGGGCTTATTTTCAGGGTAGGACTTATATTTCAAGCCTCCCTGAAAATCCTCGCATGTGGTGCTACAAAGTCACATGACTTTGTAGCATTACATGCGACTGTGTAGCGCAACAAATTCGCGGCATCACCGTTAGAAACCACAGGGATATCGCACGGATCAGCGATGCGATATCACTGCAATTTTCTTGCGACAATGCTGTGTCACCTATGTGAATGAGGCCTAATGCAGAGAAATGTTGTCAGTTAATTATTATCCACAAGCGTTTATATTTAGTTACAACTTTACTATTTTTATACCAGTCAGAGATATCGCACAGAAGATCTTTTACTCCTTTGGATTTTGCTAACCAGACATGGACAGGACATTCTTTTATGACAAGTAAGAGATCATCTCTTATCTTTAGATTAATGTTACACTTTTTCTCTTTATAAACGGACCCGCTACTGATTTCAACCTTTTCTGACCACTTTACATACTAAAGACAAAAGGGTATGTTTACTGAGGGCCTGTCATCACCTATAATAAGCACCATAAACTATATTTATGAGCTTATAGGACAAGGGCCGAGGAGTCAAGGGATGTGCTTCTTATACTTACCTGGCTCCCCGTTCCTTTGTTGCCAGCGCTGGAAGTTATCACTTGGTCTGTCCATCAGACTCTTCTCTGAAGTCAGTGCATAGAGAACAGTGTATGTGCATGCTCATTGACTGCAAAAATTAGTCCGATGCATGGACCTCCTGCCAAATTCTAGGACTGAGAGCAAGGGAATGGGGAGCCTGGTAAGTATAGAGCGCATATCTCTGGACTCCACAGCCCTATCCTATAAGTCTATGAGCTTAGTTCATAGTGCTTATAGGTGATGAAACGTTCCCTTTAACACTTTACTGATATTGCCGTAATCTCATGAATGGGGATATATTAATCATTTTAAATACACAGAGCAGTGTGCTGGTATAAAGTCCAAGTCTACAGTGCTAACTGTAGTGTAAAGTGCATGATATGTAATCATGAGCAAGAAGCCAAATGATACGGTCCTTAGCCAAGTGTTAATTACTAGCGTTATGCTTCTCCTGATGGTGCAGAGTTTCAGTTACCTTATATCACTAGTGTCATTGGTGCTTAGGAGTATCTGCAGCAGCAAATACTGTACCTAGGGAGCCACATATGAGGGGCCTGAGAGAGTGTATGCCACGGTTTGGGAAACACAGCTACAAATCATTAAGGCTATTTTCACATAGCAGGGAAACTTATGCAAGATTTGTCAGTTGCGAGATGCAGAGATCTTGCATGAATATAACCCCCATTCTTTTGAATCGCTGCACGCCCTATCTTTGTGTGTGCTTTCACATCGCATCTCCCATTGTTGGGGCCAGTGGCAGTATCGCACCACGTGCTAGGTGCATAGGGTGCGATGCGAGGTTTCTCCATAGAAAACTATTGGAGAAGCTCTGAGATCCTCCGCCGGGTCAGTTAGCCACGCAGAATGATTGCTACATACAGTGATGCAAGTTGTTCTTGTTATAAGAATGTCTCGCATCCGCAGGGAAATCGCATGTTGACGAGCACGATATCGAGATGTGATTCACGGCCCGATATTGCACTCGCCCATGGAAAGTTAGCCTAAGTGATAATGAGCGCCCATTTATCCTTCAGCTCAAGAGCCTTAACACTTCTCTACATACCTCAAATCATAGATGACAAAGCATGGTGCCTATTTCAAGTCTTGTTGTAATCAATAGATTTTGTAGTACGTGCATTTTCCCTGTAATGATATTTTGCAGTGCTTTTTATCAGGGTGGACTTTATACATTGCCCTTGTTCTCCATACTGGTTTGATAAGAGTTCTGTTTTGCTTCGATAGTTGCTGTCATACGTTACAAACATGAACCCCTTTCATTAAAGAGGAGGGTTAAAGTTCCATTTAAAGATAACTAATGCATCCAGCTTCTACAGGGAACCATCTCACAGGTAGCAGCGCCATGTACAAACATACTAATATAAGAAAAGCAACAATATGCAGTTATATCGCCAATGTTATATAGAATAAATATAGTATCGTCTAGGAGTCTGCTGCTGTTGGCCAAGTGGAAAACAGTAAAGTATAGCATGCATGTAATTCCCCACGAAGCTCTAAGGTTATGTTCACATGTAGTGTAAATGCTGCCAATTTTCTGCAGCAGAATGTAGAATATCTACAGCACTTTACAGTTCAAGCAACGTGAATTTCAAGAAATCTCGCCCACATGCTATGGAGTAAATCCGCAGCATAAATTGACTTGTAGTGTGGATTTTAAGTCAACAGCATGTCATAGTACCATAGTATGTAAGGCCAGAAAAAGATATATGTCCATCCAGTTCAGCCTATTACCCCTCAATGCTAATTTATGCTATGAGCTTTGAGCACAGATGCCACCCTTTCAAATGTGCAGGTGTAATGTATGGTGAGTCTGCGCCAAACTTTTCAGCAATTTCCATGTGGAATTTGAGGCAAATCCAACAACAATTATTTATTTCAGCTACAAAAAAAGATGCAATCAGCCGATGAAGCAGCTTTTGCTCATTTGTAAGCTGACTGTTTGTAACTTTACACGATCTGATGTGCAGGGAAAGGTACATTCGTATGAATGATTGGCCCTAATCCCATGCTGTACCTATACAGTAGGTTATTGTATTTCTCAAATTAGCTACTGGTGGACATTTGGGCCTCTGCAGTGTAAATCCCATTAACCTCCCAATGTTATAAAGGACTGACAAGCATCTAAAAAATCAGCAGAGCTCCTGGGATCTACTTTACCGCCTGTCCGTTTGATTCAGTAATTCTAGGCTTGTCAGGTATAATAAGGATAGACGTTTCAAACTTTTAACAGTGGTAAACCACCAGGTGCGGAGCTTTATGGTAATCTTGGGGTTCTTCAGTTTTTAAATGCTGCAGATTTGGTGGAATGTTTTACTTACTCTGGATAAACATCACCACACATGCACCCCCTACTTTCTTTCCTATCAATGGCTTGAATGGAACCTGTCAGGTTCCCACGGCACCGTGAATTATGGTCCTATTAGGGGACGTGACAGGGAGCTGTGTGATATATTTTTTATACTCACCCACTCCCACGATCCAGTGCTGTCACCCAGTGAAGATTGAGTGGTGCAGGAAAATCTGTCTCTTTACAGAGTCCCGTGCGTGTGCTCTCCCATAGACTTGTATAGGAGAGCGCGCACATGGGACTTTAAAAAAGTAAGATGTAACTTCAAATGGAGACACTGCAGGAACTAGGGAGCAGGTAGATATAAAAAAAATACATCACTCGGCTCCCTGCCACGGCCTCTAACAGCGCCAGAACTTAATTTACTCGTATGGTGCAGTAGGGACCTGACAGGTTCCATTTAAAATGAAAATGAAATTGATAGTTGGTCAAGTAGTATTTTATTAATCAAGTAAATAATCTACAAAACTTTTTATTTATTTATTATTCATTTTTTTGCACTGTGTGCTTTTTTTAAATACATTGTTTCTCTTTTCACAGATTTACAGTATCAACCAAAATCTTTTCAGAGGAACCCACCAAATTCAAGAAGAAAACTTCCAGTGCCATCTTAATAAGGAGTGATAAGGGACAACAGGAAATGTTGCTTTGTATATTTGAAGTCACATTTAAACCCATTCTTGTGCAGAACTGTCACAGATTTTCAGTGATTTAATCGTTTGCAATAAATAGGGTGAATTCTCTTATATCTAAAACATACCGATTTTGCCTCAGAAAACATCTGGCACATGAGGACTTATCCCTACAGGTCCCTCAGGAGAAACCATGCAAGTTATGTGCAACTAAATTATGCACTTCTGAGTTCTGAAACGTCTAATATCATACTGCATTACTGTACTTATCCTCTCTCACAGCTTCTGTTCACCCTGTATGCCAGGTTACATCAAACCAGATGAGTATCTATGTACAGTATGTACAAGAGCAACCAGTATTCAGTGCCTTAGGGGCTATAAGGGATGAAGCACTTACAGTATGTCACTAGGTTTTAGGTGATTGATTTAACTGAATATTGCTTTTGCTTACTAAATGGCTGACTACAGTGTACTGACTACATTAAACTTAAAGTAGACTAAACTTTTTAAAAACTTTTCCCATGTCATAGTGACTTGTCAGAAGTTTTGATTGGTGGGTGTCCCGGGGCTGAGATTCTCACCAATCGCTAAAATGAACAGGCAAAAGAGCTCAGCTGTGTATTGTGCCCATTCATCTGTCATTGGGATGATTGTATGGACCCCAGGGATTTTCTAAGGAGCCGGTACACTGCTCTGAACAGTGACAAAAACATCCGAACATGCAAAGTGTTCAAATGAATACCTCTGCCCCTTTGTTTTAACCCTTTCCAATCCAATTTGTATCCTGGTTTTCCTAGGGGGCTTACTCTTTTTGTGCCGTTACACAATGGTGCTATATGTTGGCTAAAGGCAGTACTGCATGAGGTGGCACATTAGATAGGCTCCGACAGCGGAGAGGCTGGCAATATACCGTAAGAGAACCCCGACGGACGTCTTCCAACATCGGGGCTGTACAGCCTTAAATCGTAATGTCTTCAGATGTCAGACAGTGGATTGGAAAGGGTTAACAATAGTAGAGTTCCCAGCACCTCAACTTCCATGGATTAGAACTTCTGACATGTCAGTTGGACATTTGAGATGATTTGCAAAAGTTTACTTAACCTTTAATTTTCTACCAATATTGTGCGTAGCAAAATTCCCCCAGGTAATTCAGGCAAGCCAAGAGTAAGTGAGGGATTGGAACTATAGAGAAAAGGAAAATCCAGGTCCTTCCTACCCATCTCCACCACTGGAAGCCACTATAGCCATGCCTGCCCTACAAGTGGTAAAATCAAATATCCCTCTTTTGTCTTGCAAAGAAAATAAGTGGCAATATCAGATATCTTTTATATGCTAAATGTGATCTGATGTTCTTCTTATGAAAAGATTATGTTAAATGCAGTAGATCTGGCATATAGGCTATATGGTTATTGGTTATATTCCAAGTAGAATATTTCTTAGGGATCATAAAGTATAGTATATATACTTAAGGAGTTTTCTAGGACTATCCCATTAATGACCTATCCTGAGGATATGTCATCAATAGTTGATTGGTGGGGGTCTGCTACTCAACTGACTGAAAAGGCTGTGGTGCCTGGGTGGGTTTCACGACCTCTTCTTAGGGCTGTAACGTCACATTCATCATTACATGGCTTAAGAGCAGCTCAGTCCCATTCCAGTGAATAGCATTAAGCTATAATACCAGGCACAGATGATATACAATGCACTGTAACTTCAGTTAGCTGATTGGCAGGGATCCTGAGCAGTGGATCTCTGCTGATCAACAATTGATGACCTGCCTTGAGGATAGGTCATCAATAGTGTAGTACTGTAAAACCTCTTTAGGAATTCCCTTTTGTATTAGACTGACTATGATATTGACCATAGGGACAGCACTGGCAAAATACTTGTCAATGACCAGATATAGGCCTTGTTCAGACGGGAAACTTGGCTAAATAAATGCATCGCTTAGCTCATGAGTCAATGGCCAAAGGTCAGAAAGAGCAGAAGGGCATAACACACTGTAAAGAGATGCATCAGGCTGATTTATAGTTACTGCTCAACTGATTTAGTGCATATGAAATATAGATGCCTTGTCTGAACATAGTCACTGAAAAAGACTAAAACTTAACCTTTATTAAAAAAATTACTAAAATCTAAAAAACTGACATAAGTACAGATTAATAGTCACATGCATTATACTAGCTATTAAGGCACTATGACTTGACAAATAATCTCAAGGGGCCTGGATATAGTACTCTCTCATGTAAGTTATTTATCCATCCCTAGTGTATTTAAATCCCCACGGGATCTTGTTGGTATTATCATTGGATATATTGCCATATGGTGGAATAATTTTTTACTCCATACTCTATCACCTGATGTATGGGTTAAGTGCTTATGGCTAATTCCCTATTAAGGGCTAATGGCCACGGCTGGATTTCCGCTGCGTTTCAAACCCAATAGCTCAATGTTCACGCTGCGGAATTTCACCGCAGAATTCCGCAGAGTGAAATAAACTGCGGCATGCTCTATTGGCCACGGGAAATGGAAGCCGTCCATCACACTATACTTCCACTCTAGCACAGCGGAAGTATTGCGTAATTATGCACACACATCTTGGCGGCCGGTTAGGCTGCTGCTAGTCATCCTTAGGTAGCAATAGCCATCCTGATGAATCAGCCCCAATGATCTAAGGGCTGATGAAACGTGTAAATAGGCGGCTTCCCTTTTGGGCAGTAGATGTTTGATATCATCTGGTTAGCTCAGCAGATAAAATTGAGGAATATTTTGACATCTTGATTGCTCCCTTCATTCATGGTCAGCTGATGCCTGGACAGTGGACTATGCATTTATGGGGGATCATTGGGTCTTATATATGGAACTACTCATATGCACTTGGCCCAAATATCAGGTGAAAGTGGATGGAGTAATTTATTACCCAATCATATGGCAATATATCCAATGACAATATCATAAAGATCTGATTTTAATGCTATCTCATCTAGATCATAAAGTGTCATTGGCTATTAGCAGTTAGTTAGAATTTATCACTCCTATTTCACCCTTGAATTTGCCGCTACATAGTGCTCATACTTTATGATTTAACTAGATTTGAGCTGAGCTTTCATATAAGTTCAGCTAATACAATTGAGATATATCTAGACATCTTAATCATTCCCTTCATTCATGATCAGCTGTTTCCAAGGACAGTTGGCCATGCGTTTATGGGGGATCATTGTGTCTTAATAGGGAATTAGCCATAAGCGCTTAACCCATACATCAGGTGATGGAGGATGGAGTAATAAATTATTCCACCATATGGCAATATATCCAATGATAACACCAACAAGATCTGATGTTAATATTAGGACTAGAGATGAGCGAGCGTACTCGGAAAAGCACTACTCGCTCGAGTAATTTGCTTTATCCGAGTATCTTCCTGCTCGTCCCTGAAGATTCGGGTGCCGCTGCGGCTAACCGGTGAGTCGCAGCGGGGAGCAGGGGAGAGCGGGTGGGAGAGAGGGAGAGAAAGATCTCCCCTCCGTTCCTCCCCGCTCTCCCCTGCAGCTCCCCGCTCCGTGCCGGCACCCGAATCTTCAGGGACGAGCACAGCGATACTCGGATAAAGCAAATTACTCGAGCGAGTAGTGCTTTTCCGAGTACGCTCGCTCATCCCTAATTAGGACATCTAGATCAACAAATGTCATTGGCTATTAGGAGTCATTGAAATCTATGACTATCTATATGTGCTGTCTCATAGTGTTTGCACTTCATGATTGAATAAAATCTGAGCTGAGCATAAACAGGCTGTATTAAGAAATTTTACACAGTCTGGTGTATTGATGCAGTATTTTATTTAAAATATCTATACAAGGGACCTGTATCTTTGATGTTTGAAACAAATCATCACATGATACAGATCATGGAGTGGTGATGAATATACACTCTACATATCTCCTATCCCGTGGGGATTTAAATACACTAGGGATGGATAAATAACATAACATGAGAGAGTACCATATCCAGGCCCCTTGAGATTATTTATCAAGTCATAGTGCCTTAATAGCTGGTATAACACATGTGACTATTGGTTTGTACTTATGTTAGTTTGTCCGTTTTTTAGATTTTAGTAACTTTTTAAATAAAGGTTAAGTTTTAGTCTTTTTCAGTGACCCTATTAATTTTGAAAGACTTTTCTCCCATGGTGATTATTTAATCCTTGTCTGAACATGACCTAAAAAAACTCACACAGAGGTGTTTTAATAAAGTTTCAGTTTCCTAGGAGTCCCGCGCACTCTATGGCACCATTTGTCTATGAATTTGTTCTACAGGGGGACATCAAGCAGTGTAGAAGACAGCCTTTAGTGATGAAAGCATAGGTGATATACGTTATGATTCATGTAATGGCTAACTGTCATACACGTAATTGGCTTGTAATTGAATGAACCCTACGTAGCAATGTAAAGTGATGCATAATACTTGGAATGCACTTTAAATGCTGTACAAAGCACAGAGAATGTATTGTTTCATATACAGTTATGTGTGAGGGTAATTTATAATGTGTATAATCAGAATATATTTTTCTATCAGTACAAGGATGTAATGTACCCAAACAGAAGAATAGTAATATGACTGTAGAATTTGACTTCCGACTCGTATAGGTATGATTACCAATAATCCTTACCTCTGTAACAAACCAATACTACTCAATAGACAGTACATGTGGTTCTTCTAGAATGAGTTTATTAGATATAGTAAGAGAAACGTTACTGAGAGCCTTCCTTGCAATCCTGATTTCTGAGATTATCTTTTGGTGACGAGGTGCAGTAAGATCTTGCATTTTCTTTACAGCGCTCCCCTGGATTAGAGCCATGAAAGTATGATACATATAATATTCCCTAATATTATGTTACTATTGGCCTTGCTGCCTTTCGTCTTAGTTGTGCTCTCTGCCATGATCAGCAGGGCTGTGCACAAGTGCAGACACATTCATTCTGAGCGTCTCCCTATAAATGTAGACATATAAATGTTTTCAAATCCCATTCTCATACTCTGCAGCTACTAACTAGATATTCACTTTTATTTATTTTAAATGTGCTCAAAAACTCATAGACTGGTAGAGTTGGAAGGGACCACCAGGGTCATCGGGTCCAACCCCCGGCTCAGTGCAGGATTCACTAAGTCATCCCAGACAGATATTTGTCCAGCCTTTTTTGGAACACTTCCATGTCGATACTGCTGTTAGTATCAACAATTAAAACGGTTATCCAGGACTTGTACTATTGATCAGGGGTGTAGCTAAGGGCTTGTGAGCCCTGGTGCAAAAGTTCAGTTTAGTCCCTTCTCCCCCCCCCCCCCCCTCTTGCAACTACCCTTCATGGCTGCTGAAAACTCTGCAAAGAACTTTATGCTGCATCACTGGGTCTTCTATGTGATCCATCAATGCAGCCCTAACAGCCAGGGAAGATGCTAGCAGTGCGACTTTCCCCCTCCTTTCCCTTAATAAAAAAAATAAATATATATCTATATATATATAATATGGTGCGTGATGTGCAGGAGTTTCCATAGACTCCTATAGGAGCAGGATAACACGCACCACGCACCTCCGATCATGTGAACAGGCAATTTCACCACAAATTAAGATCGGGAATTAATAGCTAGAAATCGCCAGTTTACACAATTTTCATACAGTTAGCTGCGATTTTTTTCATGCGCCTATTCTGCGCTAAAACTACTCCCGTGTGACCAAGCCTAATGCAGTCACCATATAGTAGTCAGACACCAGTTCTACACAGTAAGGCCACTCTCACACATGGCATCAGCAAAACGACACGATTTTTACCGCAGTTTTCATAGGCATGTCGCAGCATTCACAGTGCTTTTTAACGGACCCCATCATTGTAATGGGTGATTAGGTGCGTTTAATAGTGCAAAAACATTCCAAGATGGAGCAGACAACACTCGAAAATCATGGCGTTTTTGAGCACTGATCTGCAAGGCCCCATTGAAATCAATGGAAGCGTTGTACCACAATCACCGCAGCGTTCAAAGCATTGTGGTAATCACAGTAAAAAGCGCATGTGTGAAAGTGGCCTAATAGTGTATGCAGTGCAGTTACCTCCAGTGATCATAGGTAACATCTCCACTGATTGGTGTCACTAATTTTCACTTTTATTCTCTATCTGAGCCCAGACCGCCATGAAGACTTCTCATGAAAACAATTAATCTCTGGGAGTGTAGCCCAGACCAGCTCCTCCTCCCCTGTTCTACTCTCAGTACAGTGTATGTGCTCTAGAGAGGGGGCAGGAGACATTCTGTGCTATGTTTCCAGAAAAACTATGATAGGCTACGGTACGGCAGTGTGAGTAATAGGGAAAGATGTTATCTTCCTGGCCAGAGCTTTGAGGGGAGCTGTGAAGGGAGCATTTCCCTCCCCAGGCTTGGGGGCCCAGTCGCAATTGCGACCTCTTTAGTTACATCATTGCTATTGATGACCCTTTCTAAGTATATGTCATCAATAGTTGATTGTTGGGGGTTTGCCACTTGGGATCTCTGCTGATCAGCTGATCACCAGGCTCGCTGTCAGTGTGGACAGTGCTGGAAGAAGATAGTGCTGTCCATTACAATGACCCAGTTTGGTACTGCAGTCACGACTCTCATTGAATTCAGTGGGAGCTGTTCCTGCAATACCAAACCGCACTGACAGCGGACCCAGCGATCAGCCGATTGCTGGGGACCCCAAGCGACAGACCCTCTACTGATCAACTATTAATGACCTATACTGAGGATAGACTATTGGTAGTAAAGCTCCTAGAGAACCCCTTTAATGATGCTTTTTTAATTTCCACAATCTACTGTAGAGGTTAGGTTCGTATGTGTCACTAGAAAAACAGAACTTAAACACAACCTAAAGGGGTATTCCTACCTTATATAGTGATGGCATATTGCTAGAATATGTCCGCACTTTATAACATACTGCAGATCTGTCCTCTGGGACTTTCACAGATCCTGAGAATGAAGGGCTTCAGTGTTGATGTAGCGCTGCATCGCCTTCTTAGCTGTGTTTGTACAGTGACACTCCTGCCCACCAGGCGGTGCAGGGAACTGCAGCTGACTGGGGCTGAACTACATTGCCCTGCACAACGGGTGGCCGGGGTGCTGCTGTGCAGGAAGAAATAGTGAAGGTGAAGCAGTGCTTTGGCCCCATCATTCTCAGCATCAGTGGGGGTTCCACAGCTGGGATCCCCAGCAATCATAAAATCATTGCATATCCCAGTGAGAGGAGTGGGGGTACATTTTTGCGCCACTATTATGACAAATCCCATCCCGACTACATGATAGGATGTGTGTGAACAAACCCTAAGGAAGAAGGTTTAATTTACAGCGTACACATAATACTTATGCTAACTTACATATATAGACTACGTTAAAATTATAGGTGAAGTTGAAATGTATCAGCTTGAAGGTTGAACTGTCCTTGGGCAGGACTTGGTCTGTGCAAGTTTCCAGTCTCTGGATATTTCCATTCACTGGCAGTATGCATGTGTATTGAAAATAGTGATTGAAGTACAGTGTATATTAAAAACAATGCTCCCCTCCTGTAGTACTCCTGATGAGTCACCTGTGTTCTCTTAGATGTGCGTTTCCTTTAAAAGCGAACCACTTGGAACCCTTGTACAACGGTATTTAATAACAGTATGGCGCTCAGAGATATCAAGCTAGAGAAGAAACGACTAGAGTTAGTGATACTGTGATTCAGGACCCCTATGGTGATACAATACAGGCCTGCCCGCCATTACATGAAGACAATATTAGCAGTATTCACACTGTGCAATAAATCATCTATAATCCTGACTTATTAATATGTATGTAACGATAAAGTTCTTACTGTGTCTATCATGTCTACATTCATACTACCCAACCACTGTGTCCGTACAAAATGTATATGCTTGTATTTACTTGCCAAATGATATTTTTATACCCAAATATTGAATATATTTGCCTTTTATATTATACATTATTGTCGGTTATGTATTTAGTTGAGATTTTCCCATAAACTACTACTCTGTATTACTTCGACTGTATAAAATGGAAATAAATTGTTGAGTTTTTTTTGTAACTCTTTGTTTCTGTTTATTGCCAAGAATATTTGTAGTCTTTTTACATAAGTGTAAAATTGGTCATTCAGTGCTGAACCTAGAAGGACTGAAGAAGTAATAGCAACTAGATGCTGGTACCTGGCAGACCATAGGCCATCTAGGCACATAAGAACAATGGTCCTATACCAACGTAAAACAAGTGTCTTCATAGCTGAATGGATCTGTAGTACGGCTCGCGTAGCTTCCTATGGGACAAACTGTACTTCCTCATTCCTCTAATTTGTATATATGGTGTTTTGCATGCATTTGTGAGACAAAACATTATTGCATGATTTGACACATACAGTATCAAAGTATTCTATTCTAGACACATTAGATCTAGGAGAAAATGTAGCACCTTATTAACGGAACATACAATGGCACACATGGCGCCTATGGGTTTGTAATATGGTGCAGTACAGGGAAATCCTGGATACAAGAAATAACTGAAATATCTGTTTTTTCCAGAATTTCCTGACTGCTGATCTAAATTTACGTTATTAAATTACTGCATTTATACAACACAAACTTCACTGACCACGTTGCACTCTGCAGATGCTGTTGCGTGTGACAGTCATATGGTCATTTACACATCTGATTTGGATTAAATATTTGGCTCTGCCGTTCTATGACTGCAATTCTGACTCCCCTATGTGACCACATGCAGTAGTTTTAACTTAGTAAGGGTTAACTCTTCTCTCTGCTTCTGGGCTCAGAAGTCGTGCAGCATGGGTATCACACTGGTATTGAAGTCTATGCACTGATTGGCTGTCTAGTAGCGCCTCTCTGCAGTACGGTATGGTGTTAAGTGACCATATGCCATGTATTGCTCTTTACTGGTGTCGGGGCTTCTTCAGATGGGCGCATGCACTAATACGCTCACTGCTACAAAGCGTAATCGTGCATGAACAAGTCAAAAGTCTTTTTTATTTTACTGTTTAAACTTTGCGCTATTACGCATGGTAAATAAAAAGAAGAAAGATAGGTCCTGCAGTATACTTTCTCATATATGTAAAATCCACATGTGAGAAAGAAAGGGCAAGGCCTATTTTTTCTTGCGTGTAGTAATATCGCGTGAGAATCACGCAAGTGAAAATGAAACCATTGAAGTCAATTACTTCATTTCAGCTCGTTATGAAAACACGGTCATCTGTTTAAAGGGGTTGTCCCGCGCCGAAACGGGTTTTTTTTTTTTCAATAGCCCCCCCCGTTCGGCGCGAGACAAACCCGATGCAGGGGTTTAAAAAAACAAAAATGGATAGTGCTTACCCGAATCCCCGCGCTCCGGTGACTTCTTACTTACCTTGCGAAGATGGCCGCCGGGATCTTCACCCTCGGTGGACCGCAGGTCTTCTGTGCGGTCCATTGCCGATTCCAGCCTCCTGATTGGCTGGAATCGGCACACGTGACGGGGCGGAGCTACGAGGAGCAGCTCTCTGGCACGAGCGGCCCCATTCAGAAGGGAGAAGACTGGACTGCACAAGCACGTCTAATCGGGCGATTAGACGCTGAAAATTAGACGGCACCATGGAGACGAGGACGCTAGCAACGGAACAGGTAAGTGAATAACTTCTGTATGGCTCATAATTAATGCACAATGTACATTACAAAGTGCATTAATATGGCCATACAGAAGTGTATACCCCAACTTTGTTTCGCGGGACAACCCCTTTAAGCCTTCAGGGTGAGCCACCCCTTTGGACAGCAGTTGAGGGCGGCTCCATGTTATTTTTTTGGTGCACTGTGTGTTCTGCACAGAACCCTGAGGAAGCTCCTGTCCTCACCATAGAAAGTGATTTACATCTTCCAGCAGCTCTTTCTGGCTTTTATACATAAGGGCTTGCTTTAGGTGTATTAGTTATCTGCTTTATTTTCTTTGATCTCCATTTTGTATTACTTTTAGATGACATTTAGGGGCTTGGGAACGAAATACGAGTTTTCAACATATAATGGTCATTCTACAACCAAGTAATATTGCAGGCCGAGAGACGACAGCCTACAGTTTTTACCAGCTGCAAAACACAAGCTATGCAATACATGTTTTATGGAGTAAGATTCCATTTTGACCACTTGGCACTGCTACCGCTTAGTTTTTTTTATCCATGCCTTCTAGGACCATAAATAGAGATGAGTGAACGTGCTCGTTTAGGACAATTACTCGATCGAGCATCGCTTTTTTCGAGTAACTGCCTACTCGGGCGAAAAGATTCGGGGGGCGGCAGGGTGGAGCAGGGGGTAGCAGGGGGGAACAGGGGGGAGAGCTTTCTTTCTCTCTCTTTCCCCCCACTTCCCACCGCAACCCCCGGCGCCCCCCGAATCTTTTCATCTGATTAGGCAGTTACTCAAAAAAAGCGGTGCTCGATCGAGTAATTGCTCTAAACGAGCACGTTCGCTCATCTCTGACTATAAACTTTTTGCCTTCAACATAGTAATACTAGGGCTTGTTTTTTTGTGGGGCAAATTGTATTTTTTTAATGAAGCAATCCCCCCAAAAATTATACATCCTCGGGGGTAGAAAAGAAACTTTGCCTTTTTTAGTCGTGTCACAGCATAATAAATAAAAACCAGGGACGCGTTTCGGTTGGCGTCCGACCTTGGTCACCTGGTTTTTATCTATTATGCTATGACACAACTAATAAAGGCAAAGTTTCTTTTCTACCTCCGAGGTTGTATAATTTTTGGGGTGATTGCTTCATGTGAATATCGTGAAGGACTACATGATCTGTCCCGGAGGTCTGAGAAACAGCCGCATCGCTGAGATTAAGTGTGTAGAAAGAATGTGGTGAGCATATATATTTTTTTCTTGCTTTCAGTATTTTTTTATTGGTACATATTAGAGATGAGCGAACGTGTTCGTCCGAGCTTGATATTCGTGCGAATATTAGGGTGTTCGGGATGTTCGTTATTCGCAATGAACACCATGCGGTATTCGGGTTACTTTCACTTCCTTCCCTGAGACGTTAGCGCGCTTTTCTGGCCAATTGAAAGACAGGGAAGGCATTACAACTTCCCCCTGTGACGTTCAAGCCCTATACCACCCACCTGCTGTGAGTGGCTGGGAAGATCAGATGTCACCCGAACATAAAAGTCGGCCCCTCCCGCGGCTCGCCTCAGATGCCTTGTGAATTAGATGAGGGACAGTGCTGCTGGTATCGGAGCTGCTGTAGGGAGAGAAATAGCAGTTAGTGTAGGCTTCAAGAACCCCAAAGGTCCTTATTAGGGCCAGTAATACCTGTGTGTTGGCTGCTGTTAGCAGTGCCTTTTTTTTCCTCAAAATCGCCTCTGCAGAGCGTTGCACCTGGCATTAGGGACAGAAGTGTTGGATAGGCAGGGAGAGTGTTAGGAGTGAGTGTAGCCTTCAAGAACCTCAACGGTCCTTTCTAGGGCCATATTTAACCGTGTGCAGTACTGTCCAGGCTGCTGTTAGCTGTGCTGCATATTTTTTTTTCTCAAAATCGCCTCTGCAGAGCATTGCACCCTCCATTGATACTACAGGGAAAGAATTGTGTAGGCAGGGCCACAACACAGTTATTATTCATTGAATATACGCAGTGGGTCCTTTTGGTGTAAAAAAAGGGAAACGAAATCTATTTGTCCTGCCTCTGTCCGTCCTAAGGGCTGTGGACACGTGTGAGCTGCGTGTACAACGTTAAAAAATCAGACGCACCCAGCTACGGTTTACTGCTGGCTTCGCCATTTGCTTTCCTTAATTGGGAAAAAAATACCTGCTCTGCCAGAGTTAATAACTCTGCTACCCTCAAGTTCTGTGACACATTAGCAGGGACATAGCACAGTTATTAAACTTAGATTATTCATTGAATATACGCAGTGGGTCCTTTTGGTGTAAAAAAAGGGAAACGAAATCTATTTGTCCTGCCTCTGTCCGTCCTAAGGGGTGTGAGCTGCGTGTACAACGTTAAAAAATCAGACGCACCCAGCTACGGTTTACTGCTGGCTTCGCCATTTGCTTTCCTTAATTGGGAAAAAAATACCTGCTCTGCCAGAGTTAATAACTCTGCTACCCTCAAGTTCTGTGACACATTAGCAGGGACACAGCACAGTTATTAAACTTAGATTATTCATTGAATATACGCAGTGGGTCCTTTTGGTGTAAAAAAAGGGAAACGAAATCTATTTGTCCTGCCTCTGTCCGTCCTAAGGGCTGTGGACACGTGTGAGCTGCGTGTACAACGTTAAAAAATCAGACGCACCCAGCTACGGTTTACTGCTGGCTTCGCCATTTGCTTTCCTTAATTGGGAAAAAAATACCTGCTCTGCCAGAGTTAATAACTCTGCTACCCTCAAGTTCTGTGACACATTGGCAGGGACACAGCACAGTTATTAAACTTAGATTATTCATTGAATATACGCAGTGGGTCCTTTTGGTGTAAAAAAAGGGAAACTAAATCTATTTGTCCTGCCTCTGTCCGTCCTAAGGGCTGTGGACACGTGTGAGCTGCGTGTACAACGTTAAAAAATCAGACGCACCCAGCTACGGTTTACTGCTGGCTTCGCCATTTGCTTTCCTTAATTGGGAAAAAAATACCTGCTCTGCCAGAGTTAATAACTCTGCTACCCTCAAGTTCTGTGACACATTAGCAGGGACACAGCACAGTTATTAAACTTAGATTATTCATTCAATAGAGGCAGTGGGGCCTTTCGTTTTCAAAAAAGGGAAAAAATTATATTTGGCCTGCAGTCTTGCGCCAATTTATTTCCTGCCTGTGAAATCAAATCACTGGTAATACAGCATGCTGAGGGGTAGGGGTAGGCCTAGAGGACGTGGACGCGGCCGAGGACGCGGAGGGCCAAGTCAGGGTGTGGGCACAGGCCGAGCTCCTGATCCAGGTGTGTCGCAGCCGACTGCTGCGCGATTAGGAGAGAGGCACGTTTCTAGCGTCCCCACATTCATCGCCCAATTAATGGGTCCACGCGGGAGACGGTTATTAGAAAATGAGCAGTGTGAGCAGGTCCTGTCCTGGATGGCAGAAAGTGCTTCGAGCAACCTATCGTCCACCCGCAGTTCTGCGCCGTCCACTGCTGCAAATCCGAATCCTCTGTCTGCTGCTCCTCCTTCCTCCCAGCCTCCTCACTCCACTACAATAACACCTGCTAAGGAGCGGGAACACTCCCAGGAACTGTTCTCGGGCCCCTGCTTAGATTGGGCAGGAGTGGTTCCTCTCCCACCAGAGGAGTTTATCGTCACTGATGCCCAACCATTCGAAAGTTCCCGGGGTCCGGGGGAAGAGGCTGGGGACTTCCGCCAACTGTCTCAAGAACTTTCTGTGTGTGAGGAGGACGATGACGATGAGACACAGTTGTCTTGCAGTGAGGTAGTAGTAAGGGCAGTAAGTCCGAGGGAGCAGCGCACAGAGGATTCGGAGGAAGAGCAGCAGGACGATGAGGTGACTGACCCCACCTGGTGTGCAACGCCTACACAGGACAGGTCTTCAGAGGGGGAGGCACGGGCAGCAGCAGGGCAGGTTGCAAGAGGCAGTGCGGTGGCCAGGGGTAGAGGCAGGGCCAGACCGAATAATCCACCAACTGTTTCCCAAAGCGCACCCTCGCGCCATGCCACCCTGCAGAGGCCGAGGTGCTCTAAGGTCTGGCAGTTTTTCACAGAGACGCCTGACGACCGACGAACAGTGGTGTGCAATCTTTGTCGCGCAAAGCTCAGCCGGGGAGCCAACACCAACAGCCTCACCACCACCACCATGCGCAGACATATGATGGCCAAGCACCCCACAAGGTGGGACGAAGGCCGTTCACCGCCTCCGGTTTGCACCCCTGCCTCTCCCCCTGTGCCCCAACCTGCCCCTGAGATGCAACCCCCCTCTCAGGACACAGGCACTACCGTCTCCTGGCCTGCACCCACACCCTCACCTCCGCTGTCCTCGGCCCCATCCACCAGTGTAGTTCAGCGCACCGTCCAGCCGTCGCTTGCGCAACTGAGCCTCCAACCGGGCATGGTCGTGTGTGACAACGGCCGTAACCTGGTGGCGGCTCTGCAGCTCGGCAGCCTCACGCACGTGCCATGCCTGGCCCACGTCTTTAATTTGGTGGTTCAGCGCTTTCTGAAAAGCTACCCACGCTTGTCAGACCTGCTCGTAAATGCGCGCCGGCTCTGCGCACATTTCCGCAAGTCCCACACGGACGCTGCCACCCTGCGCACCCTGCAACATCGCTTTAAGCTGCCAGTGCACCGACTGCTGTGCGACGTGCCCACACGGTGGAAATCTACGCTCCACATGTTGGCCAGGCTCTATGAACAGCGTAGAGCTATAGTCGAATTCCAACTCCAACATGGGCGGCGCAGTGGGAGTCAGCCTCCTCAATTCTTTTCAGAAGAGTGGGCCTGGTTGGCAGACATCTGCCATGTCCTTGGTAATTTTGAGGAGTCTACCCAGGTGGTGAGCGGCGATGCTGCAATCATTAGCGTCACCATTCCTCTGCTATGCATCTTGAGAAATTCCCTGCAAAGCATAAAGGCAGCTGCTTTGCGCTCGGAAACGGGGGCGGTGGAAGACAGTATGTCGCTGGATAGTCAGAGCACCCTCCTGTCTATTTCTCAGCGTGTAGAGGAGGAGGAGGAGGAGCATGAGGAGGATGAGGAGGAGGGGGAAGAGACAGCTTGGCCCGCTGCTGACGGTACACCGGCTGATTGCCTGTCATCCTTTCAGCGTGTATGGCCTGAGGAGGAGGAGGAGGAGGAGGAGGAGGAGGATCCTGAAAGTGATCTTCCTAGTGAAGACAGCCATGTGTTGCGTACAGGTACCCTGGCACACATGGCTGACTTCATGTTAGGATGCCTTTCTCGTGACCCTCGCGTTGCACGCATTCTGGCCACAACGGATTACTGGGTGTACACACTGCTCGACCCACGCTATAAGGAGAACCTGCCCACTCTCATTCCCGAAGAAGAAAGGGGTTCGAGAGTGTTGCTATACCACAGGACCCTTGCGGACAAGCTGATGGTAAAATTCCCAGCCGACAGCGCTAGTGGCAGAAGGCGCAGTACCGAGGGCAAGGTAGCAGGGGAGGTGCGGAGATCAGGCAGCATGTACAGCACAGGCAGGGCAACACTCTCTAAGGCCCTTGACAGCTTTCTGGCTCCCCAGCAAGACTGTGTCACCGCTCCCCAGTCACGGCTGAGTCGGCGGGGGCACTGTGAAAGGATGGTGAGGGAGTATGTAGCCGATCGCACGACCGTCCTCCGTGACGCCTCTGCCACCTACAACTACTGGGTGTCGAAGCTGGACACGTGGCCTGAACTAGCGCTGTATGCCCTGGAGGTGCTTGCTTGTCCTGCGGCTAGCGTCTTGTCGGAGAGGGTGCTTAGTGCGGCTGGGGGAATCATCACAGATAAGCGTACCCGCCTGTCAACCGACAGTGCCGACAGGCTAACACTCATCAAGATGAACAAAGCCTGGATTTCCCCAGACTTCTCTTCTCCACCAGCGGACAGCAGCGATACGTAAGCAATACGTAGGCTGCACCCGCGGATGGAAGCTACGTTCTCTCTCACCATCCAAAACGGGGACATTTCTGCTTCATCAATCTGTGTCTAATATTCCTCCTCCTCCTCCTGCTCCTCCTCCTGAAACCTCACGTAATCACGCTGAACGGGCAATTTTTCTTAGGGCCACAAGGCTCACTCATCTAATTTTTCGAAACAATTTTTATATGTTTCAATGCTCTTAAAAGCGTTGAAACTTTAACTTGAACCAATTTTTCGTTAAACTGGGCTGCCTCCAGGCCTAGTTACCACTTAAGCCACATTAACCAAAGCGATTAATGGGTTTCACCTGCCATCTTGGTTGGGCATGGCCAATGTTTACTGAGGTACATTAGTACTGTTGGTACACCAATTTTTTGGGGCCCTCACCTACAGTGTTATCATAGCAATTTTTATGTTCTTCGCCTGCACTCATGGTACAGAAGTGTGTGTGGGGTTGGCCTACACTTTAGCTACATAAATGTAACTTGGGCCTTGGCTATACTAAGGCTACTGAAATGGAACTAAGACTGCGCTCCCACTATACTGCTGCTTCAGAATTGTTACTGGGGCCTGTCTTGAGTGCTACTATTGCTGACATGGAACGAAGACTGCGCTCCCGCTATATTGCTGCTTCGGAATTGTTACTGGGGCCTGTCTTGAGTGCTACTATTGCTGACATGGAACGAAGACTGCGCTCCCGCTATACTGCTGCTTCGGAATTGTTACTGGGGCCTGTCTTGAGTGCTACTATTGCTGACATGGAACGAAGACTGCGCTCCCGCTATACTGCTGCTTCGGAATTGTTACTGGGGCCTGTCTTGAGTGCTACTATTGCTGACATGGAACGAAGACTGCGCTCCCGCTATACTGCTGCTTCGGAATTGTTACTGGGGCCTGTCTTGAGTGCTACTATTGCTGACATGGAACGAAGACTGCGCTCCCGCTATACTGCTGCTTCGGAATTGTTACTGGGGCCTGTCTTGAGTGCTACTATTGCTGACATGGAACGAAGACTGCGCTCCCGCTATACTGCTGCTTCGGAATTGTTACTGGGGCCTGTCTTGAGTGCTACTATTGCTGACATGGAACGAAGACTGCGCTCCTCCTATAATGCTGCTAGTGATATGTTAGTGGGGCCTGTCCTAATGCTACGGCTGAAATGTTACGAATTATGGGCTCTGCCTATACCGCTGCTAATGGTATGTCTCTGGGGTGTGGAAACAGAGGCTTCCCAAAGACATGATGGCGGCGAGGCCATTTCCCACCAACGCGGTTACTGTTAAGGTGCATATAACCACGGACACGTGGAGAGGACACGTAGTGCCTCAAAAACATCCCCCTCCTCCTCCAACAGGGAAAACATTCTTGGCAAATGCCTTTGCATTGGTTCGTCTGGTGGCAGTCCAAGAATTTCACCTTTACCAACACTACAAGAGAGCCTCCCCACCATCCCCCCGCCACGGCCCACTTAATCCTGGCCACATTCCGAAAACCAACAAAATAAAACCGCACTACTAGGTCCGCAGTCACCACCACATTACCACCAACGCGGTTACTGATAAGGTGCATATAACCACGGACACGTGGAGAGGACACGTAGTGCCTCAAAAACATCCCCCTCCTCCTCCAACAGGGAAAACATTCTTGGCAAATGCCTTTGCATTGGTTCGTCTGGTGGCAGTCCAAGAATTTCACCTTTACCGACACTACAAGAGAGCCCCCCCACCATCCCCCCGCCACGGCCCACTTAATCCTGGCCACATTCTGAAAACCAACAAAATAAAACCGCGCTACTAGGTCCGCAGTCACCACCACATTACCACCAACGCGGTTACTGATAAGGTGCATATAACCACGGACACGTGGAGAGGACACGTAGTGCCTCAAAAACATCCCCCGCCACGGCCAACTTAATCCTGGCCACATTCCGAAAACCAACAAAATACAACCGCGCTACTAGGTCCGCAGTCACCACCACATTACCACCAACGCGGTTACTGTTAAGGTACATATTACCAGTCTGACTGGGGCATGCAGACACCTTGACAGAATGAATAGTGTGTGGCACATAGGTTCCCCATTGCTATGCCCACGTGTGCAGCTCCTGATGGCGGTGGCACAGGATTATATTTCTCATTGCTTCTGTACAGCATTGTGGGCTATCGCCCCGCCCCTTTTAAAGAGGGTCACTGCCTAGCCGTGCCAACCCTCTGCAGTGTGTGCCTGCGGTTCCTCCTCATGGCAGACGCACTTCTAAATAGACATGAGGGTGGTGTGGCATGAGGGCAGCTGAAGGCTGCGCAGGGACACTTTGGTGTGCGCTGTGGGGGGGAGGGGGGGCGGTTGGTCAGCATGTAACCCAGGAGAAGTGGCAGCGGAGTGTCATCCAGGCAGTGATTGTGCTTTGTTGTAGCTAGTGTGGTGCTTAGCAAAGGTATGCCATGCTAATGAGGGCTTTTCAGAAGTAAAAGTTTTTGGGAGGGGGGGGGGCACTCTTGCCCCTATTGTGGCTTAATAGTGGGACCTGTGAACTTGAGATGCAGCCCAACACGTAGCCCCTCGCCTGCCCTATCCGTTGCTGTGTCGTTCCCATCACTTTGTTGAATTGCCCAGATTTTCACACATGAAAACCTTAGCGAGCATCGGCGAAATACAAAAATGCTCTGGTCGCCCATTGACTTCAATGGGGTTCGTTATTCGAAACGAACCCTCGAACATCGCGGGAAGTTCGTTTCGAATAACGAACACCCGAGCATTTTGGTGTTCGCTCATCTCTAGTACATATCAATGTTCCATATAAAGTAGTGAAAAACTTTGTACTGAAAGCCAGTCTAGATGTGGAAGTAGCATCCCGCCCTAGTGGAGCACAGACAATTCAAGGGGAAATTGAGTAGTAGATCAGAGGGATGCCTGGACATCACTTACATTATAGAGATAAACTGAGACAGAGTGCTGCTGGTAGTATTTGTATACTGATGACAGTGCTGAGCCAGGCGCCATAAAACATGCAATGTAATAAAAATGATGCAAAGGTGTCTATGGCTTTTAATACATGTCATCATAAAACGGTATAAATATGGTGTAAATTCATTTGCCAAAGATCTAAATGAAATTCTTAAGTTTTGTAATTTCCTCTTTATTCGTCTTCTAGTTCTTCATATTTCTTTTTTAACTCCGACCTTTGAACATTTGACTAGACATTTGTGCAGAACTTGATAATGAGTCATACGGGAAGTTCTAATAAAAAATCAGCAACTTTTTAATCACCTGTGTACATGCACTCTCACAGGATAATAATGTATCCTGTACTATAAGGGCTCCTTCAGACAGAGACACAAAAATCTGCGCAATATGCTCCTTTTTTTGCATGTGCATTTCGCGCATGGAAGAACATGTGACATGCTCTATTTTTGTGTGCATTGGCGCACCAAGGTTCCCTATAGAAATCTACGGGAGTACAGTTAAATGTTCCAATACGCGTGCAATTCTACCTCATCCATAGAGCAAAAACACTGTGCTAAAACGTGCGCAATTGCCCATATGCTGTGAAGGAGCCCTTATGGCATTCTTTAACCCCTTAATGACACGGCCTATTTTGGCGTTGAGGACCAAGCGATTTTTTGGTATTTTTCCATCTCCATTTTTCAAAAGCCATAACTTTTTTATTTTTGCGTGGACGCGGCCGTATAAGGGCTTGTTTTTTGCGTGGCGATCTGTAGTTTTTATCGGTGCCACTTTTGGGTACATAGACAATATCGTAAATTTTTTTTTTTTTTTTTTTAATGATAACAGGGAGAGAAAACGCATCAATTCTGCCATAGATTTTTTTTTTTTACGGCGTTAATCATGCAGCATAAATGACACACTACATTTTTTCTGCGGGTCGGTACGGCTACAACAATACCAAAATTGTTATATTTTTTTTAGGTTTTTACACTTTTTTGCAATAAAACCCCCTTTTTTTGGAAATTTTTTTTTCTCTATAGCTGCATTCAAAGTCCTGTAACTTTTTTATTTTTCTATGTACGGAGCTCTTTAAGGGCTTTTTTTTTGCGAGACGAGCTGTAGTTTTTATTGGTACCATTTTGGGAAATGTACGGCTTTTTTGATCACTTTTATTGCATTTTTTGTGAGGCAAAATGCTAAAAATTAGCATTTTGCCTCTGTTTTTTAGCGTTTTTTTTTACGCTTTTTGTCGTACAAAATAAAAAGCGTGTTCAACTTTTTGTACACGTCGTTACGGACGCGTCAATATCCAATATGTGGGGTTTTAGTTTTTTTTTCCTTTTTTTTATGCTAATATTAGAAAAAGCATAAAAAAGGGTTTTTTTACATTTTTTTTTTTTACATTTTTCTTTTTTTTACACTTTTCTTTTCTTTTTTTATACTATTTGAGTCCCTCTGAGGGACTTACATCACTGTGCCTATGATTGCTGTCATAAGGCATGGCAGAGCTACTACTTGTACAGCGATTATAGGCACAGGCAATACAGGACGCCAGTGTCTGGCGTCCTGTTGCCATGGTGACAGGCCGGGCTCTCGCGATAACATCGCGAGTTCCGGCCGGAGACACACAGGGATCGCGATCCCTCTGTGAACTCTTTCCCTGCCGCGATCTACTTAGATCGCGACAGGGAAGGGGTTAACAGCGGGGGGCGCATCTCCGATGTCCCCCCGCTGTTGGAGCGGGACGCCGGCTGTGACTGACAGCCGGCTCCCGCTGCGGGATAGCGCGGGATCTTATGTGATCCCGTGCTATGTCCAGGACGTACCAGGTACGTCATGTTGCGGGAAGTACCAGGCTGCCATGACGTACCAGGTACGTCCAGGAGCGGGAAGGAGTTAACTGCTTCCCACGGAGCATAACTTAGACCTCATGCCCACGGCTGGGTTGGATTTCGACTGCGAAATCTCGCAGCAGAATCAGACTCGGCAACCCAAAAAGACTCTATACTCACCTGTCCCAATCTGCTGTGAGTGTCTCACCCAGCGAGCCGGCGCACATGCGCAGTGCAGAGCATGATGCTCTGGCTCTGAGCTGTGATATGGATTCCAGCAATACTTTCACAGCACCCACTGCGCAGAATATCGCAGGATGGATGGCTTCCATTGACTGCAATGGAAACTGTCCGTGCGATTTTCCACACAAAATAGAACATGCTGTGATTCTCCCCCACGAGCGGAAAATTGCAGTTAATTTCCACACGTGGGCAGCGGAGAAGCTTTTAACACAGCATATCTATGGCCGGTCATTGCTGCAGAATACGCGGCGGGCGTCTGACCGTAAATTCTGCAGCAATAATCCGTCCGTGGGCATTAGCCCTTAACTAAGCTGAAATAAAATATACGTTTTACAACACTCTATAGAAACTGAAACAAAATGTAGAACAGTAATAATAATAATAATCTTTATTTGTATAGCGCCAACTTATTCCACAGCGCTTATATAATAAAAAAAAATGTAACAAAATAAATCATGTTTATTATAAAAGACTACAACTGGAAACTTTCTTGCTTTGACATGAAGGTAAAGAACAGTCTGGTTAAACATGATATACTGTCAATATACTGTTTTGTGGCCTCAAATGGAAACTGAACGTTCTGGGTTTTCCTGTTGGATTATGCTAAGTAGGTCCAGTGCAGAAGGTGTAAGTACGCAGTGATATGTGATACTGGAGGTAGGGCCTGTCTTGACAATGTAGTGTATCCGCCCGCCCCTCCTTGTGTCATTGTCAGGAAGCACTGGCTGAATGCTGACTGGCTGTGTATGTAACCAGAGGAAGCAGAACAGAGGACTCTGGGGATCCTATAAGTAACACCAATAATCAACATCAGTCTCTAATC
This sequence comes from Eleutherodactylus coqui, assembly GCF_035609145.1. Lineage (NCBI taxonomy): Eukaryota > Metazoa > Chordata > Amphibia > Anura > Eleutherodactylidae > Eleutherodactylus > Eleutherodactylus coqui. Next base: position 98,190,782 of record NC_089843.1, on the reverse strand, counting down.
ACTCCCTGGTTACTGCTGTGCAGGGATACATGGAGCTGCTGTCCGGAGGAGTGTTCACGCCAGTCTTGGCTGCTGCAGCTGCTGTCCTGCTGACCCTTCTGCTCTTCTCTATTGTCCCTTTCTTCACTGACTATATTCGGAAATGGAAAATCATGATGCCAATCCCAGGAATAGGTCCCAATATTCCTCTGCTGGGGAATTCACTAATGCTGAAGCCAGGTGGTGGAGGTAGAGTATAGGTGGTAAAACACCTTGCTGTTGCTATTTTATAAATGTAGCAGAGTTGAATTAGTCATTTAACCCTTTGAAGTATATTGTTTATTAGAATTGTCTAAAATAATGTAGTAGTCCTACATAAAACCACATACAGGTATGTCAGGATATGTTCTGACAAACTTAGTTCTGTTCTGTATGATATGCAATAAAACTAACATTATATGCACTGCATATAATGATGCTACACTGCATGTAATAATACTTTTACTGCATATAGTGTCAATATCATTGCATATATCTGAAGAATTGTAGCGTTGGTCCCATGAACTTTACTGTAACTTTGGGTAAGTTCAGCTCTGACCATGCTGTACATCGTTATTTACCATTGTTGTGAAATCTGTGCTCTCACCTGGAGTAGGAGTCCCCATTTTCTATGTTTTCACTTTGAAAATAGTCATTAGAATTAGAGATGAGCGAGTATACTTGCTAAGGCACATTACTCGAGCGAGTAGTGCCTTAGCCGAGTATCTCCCCGCTCGTCTCTAAAGATTCAGGGGCCGGCGCGGGTGACAGGTGAGTTGCGGCGGGGAGCGGGGGGGAGGGGGGGAGAGAGGGAGAGAGAGATCTCCCCCCTGTTCCTCCCCGCTCTCCCCCGCCGCTCCCAGCCGGCCCCCGAATCTTTAGAGACGAGCGGGGAGATACTCGGCTAAGGCACTACTCGCTCGAGTACTGTGCCTTCGCGAGTATATTCGCTTATCTCTAATTAGAATACAAAACCCTCTAGTGGTGCTTGTGCTCTTAACAGCAGCAAATTAACCTTAAAAATGTTGAAAACATAAGTTTTTATACCCATATGTAAAAAAGTAATAATTAAAGAGCTTCTGTCTCTATAAACTTTTAACTGTTATACTTAGTGACATAACTTAAAGCTTCTGGGCCCAAATGCAAAATCTGCAACAGAGTAGCCACCTTCCTTGTGATATTTACACTCATTGTCAAAAAAATAAAGCACATAGAAGGAATTGGAATCAAATGAAACTTTGTGTGATTGTAACATTGATATAAATAAGTGTTTACAATATCAGAGCACAAGGATTTCTTAAAATAAAAACTGAACACTTGAAGGGAGGCTCTAGTACCCTGTTGTAGTGCCTCTAGTTTGAATGCAAAATGTGATACAGGTGGGCAAGGAGGCATATTGGTTCCATATGGTATCCTTTGGCGTATCGCTTCACATTTGCCCTAACTGAGCCTCTAGGTCATGCAAACCTGTAGGCTGTTGAAGCTGGTGTCCCGAATGGTTCCATACATGTTCTAATGGTGATAAATCTGGCAATTGGGCAGACCATGGAAGTGTGGAAATGTTGTGGATACATTCCTGTGACCCCCTTGTCATGTGCGGCTGAGCATTATACTTCTGGAAAATGCCACTTTGAAGCCCTGCCATGAGAGGAACATGTGACTGCAGGATGTCCTGAACATATCACTGAGCTGTCATTGTCCCTCATACCACTACTAGAGGTGACTGACTGTCATATGTGAAGGCCCCTAGATCATCACACCAACAGTGGGGGTACTGTGACAATCCACAACAAAGGCAGGATTTGGGTGCTCACACCTTCGTCTCCAGACATGAACATGGTCATCGTCAGTGCCCAAACTAAACCTGGATTAGTCACTGAAGACAACCTGGTTCCACTACGTTGCAGTACAGTTTTGTTATTCACGACACCACTGCAAATTGAGGCAGTGGGGGGTGTCAGAGGCAGTACAACATAATGGGCATCATGAGACCAATGGTCTTCAGCCAAGCGCTTGGAAATGGAAATGGTTCCGACAGACGCAGGGGCCTGTAATGATAGTGCCACATGTCTCGGATCGCGGACAACAAAACAGTTTGTACTACTTGTGCTTGTTGGACGAGCAGATGATACTCTTTACTGGTGATCTGTCGAGAGCATCCTGAGGCCGGCCACCTTGTGTGTGTGCCCTCACGCATCCACTGGTCCCAACACCTCCTAGCAGTTTGATCAGAATGGCCCAGGTGGCAGGCAATTCATCAATACAATCATCCAGCTTCTCGCTATCCAATATTGTGCCCCCTCTCAAACTCTGTTAACTGCAAAAAATCTCTGATTGCGTTGTAGAGGTGGTCAACAAGCTCTACACAAGCGGAAAAAGAGGTCACTAGTACATACAAAGAGCTTCTGGGAGACTTTTTATAGGCCAAGGGTGGAACTACTTTTAGGGCATCAGGTAGCAAGACTGTTCATGTAACTCTAAGCATTTACATATCTGCCTGAAATGTAACTGCACCAGAGTTCAAGATTGCCAACCTCCTTTTCAATTTTTTCTAAACAGTAGGGCTAAAAATCAAGGACGGCCCATAATTTCCGTGACATATGTGCCCATATACCCTCACGTCATGCCCTCCATGAAATACCCTTGAATCACAAGGACTCCAAAATTAAAGGGGTTATCAGTAGTTAAAAAGTATCTTGTAGCAGCAGAATATGGAACTTTTCCCATGAGATGGAATAGACTGCATGACTCACCCGAAGCCTCAGCAAATTCCACACCAAAATCAACAAGCTACCTGCGGATTTTAATACAGGATTGAAAATGGATTAAAAACTGCCTGAAATCTGAAATTCTGCATCAAAAACTGCATTTAGACCTGCGGATTTTGGTGTAGAATTCCATAGCTGCGGATTTGGCTGTGTCCTGCGCCGCCTAACAGAGGCATATGGAGTGGAAGCAGTTAGCTCCGATCACTGTGTAGTGGCCAGAGCTTGTAACTGCAAGTGCAGCTCTATTGAAAATTAATGGGTGCTGCACCTGTAGCTACAAATACGGGCCACTGCATGGGGGTCAAAGCAGCCCCTCAGGCCATTTCATTCAAATCTGTGCTGCTCTTCCAGAATGCTGCCTGTTTGCACTAAGCTCATCAGTGCATGCGCAGTGCAAATCTTGCAGAAAGTTTCTAAAAAGCTATTGCCAGTACAGCCAGTAGCAAAAAAGAGCAGTTTTTTACAGACTGTGAATTGCGCATATGCCCAAGTGAAACAGGATGAAACGTAACCATTGATTTAGTTTTCACTAGCAGGATTCTTGGGCATTAGCACTACGAGTGAGAAAAGAGGGCTTGCCCTAGGGTACGACCTATCTTCCTGATTTTTTTTCAAACTTACGCGCAATAGTGCATCCTTTGAAAAGTAAAGAAAAATCCCACTGGTCCATGTCCTAATACACTCCGAAGCGGCAAGTGTATTAGCGCATGGACCCAACTGTTAATGGCAATTGTATTGGAAACCAGTGTACCTGTACAAATAATATGCAGATAGCTCATTCAAAGTGGCATGGAAACCTCTGTGCATACATCACATACCCAGTATGGCTTTATCAGGACTGTCTTCTGATGATTTATGTAGCTATTGGGTCTCTGCTGGAGTGTTATAGGGCTTTTAGCAACTACTTTGGGGCTGTGTCATTTACAGTAAACACTCAGAGTTGGCTTTGGTTACTTTGGCAGCACAAAGTCAGTAAGTGGAGTATTTGCAGATGGGATTTTTGTAATCTTCACATACCATTGCAAGGAATGTTGTATCTTGTAAAAGAATACACTTCAGAATACTGTAAGAATATGAAAGAACTGTTTTCCAAATAAAACTACGAAAAAGGTTTCATATGATTGGTTTCCTTTTGAGATTTGTGTAGCATTTTTAAAAAATAAATTATAGACTACACTATGTACAAGAAAAAGTAGTCCTGAATAACACTGGAAGTATACAAAGTAATCAAAGATGTTGTCCAATTGTAAACTATTGATGGGCTATCTGCAGGATCCTTGCCAATCAGCTGATTGCCAGGTTGGTGTGGTTGTGTTCTGACCTGATTTCTGCAGGAAGCAGACAGCTGCATTCCCACTGCAATAGTAAGGGTTGGTATTGCAGTGCAAGTTCCCATTGAAATGAATAGGTTTTTTGCCTGTTATACCAAGCCTGGACACTGTAATGGAAACAGAGCTGACTGCTTCCTACAGAATGAGCTCAATGCTTGAGCATATTTGCCCAGCAAACAGCTGATCAGGGTATTAGTGTATCTTGACGCCACCAGCAAATACTGATGCAGTCAAGATTGACAGGGGGGTGAGGCTCCCTGAAGCGGATTGGCTGCAGCGGTGGTTAGGAGCCAGATCCTGGCAGGCCACTAAAGAAGTATTAGAAATTAATACAGGGGGCCAGCCTGCTGACACGCAGCCCCTCCCGGCGGTACAGCACAAGCTGGCCACCCTCCTCCCGATGTCACTGTAAGCTAGCGGCCGGCAGCAGGAAGCCAACAGCACAGGGACGGAGAGCATGTGACAGCTGGCAGCGGCAGAGTGCAGGAGGACAGAAGGAATCCCAGTGCTGCGCGGAACACTCCGCTGTGTAGGCGCCGGAGCACAGCGCCGTGAAAGACACAGGGAACTGGGCTCCCTCAAGGCAGCAGCGGCGGCCAGCCCCTCCCGGCAGCAGACCACAAGCCGGCCACCCTCCTCCCGATGTCACTGTTCGCTAACGGCCACAGGGGCACAGAGACACTGACAGGCGGCACAGTGCAGGAGCGCAAGAGGGATCGCAGTGCGCTGCGGGACACTTGCCCCTGACTGACATGGCACTCTGCTTCTGCCCCTCATCCACTGAATAAGTTAATACCTAACAGGGATGCAGCACAGCGCCGGGAATGCCAGAGGCTACGCGGCTCACTCACCCAACAGCCCGTTCTGCCCCTCATCCAGTGCAGCAGCTTCCAGGACCTTTAGCTATTCTGCCAATCGGGAGCTAGGGGTGTGAGAGGGGCATTTCTCCTTCCGGTGGCATCAAGATACACGAATACGACTGATCAGCAGGGGTATCTTCTATTGATGTTCTATCCTAAAAACAACTAGACAACTCCTTCAACGTCAATTCGTACTGATTGTGTCAAGAACAGACTGTCCAGTGATTATGCTTGTATTTCTTTAATAAACCTTTAATATAAATCTCCTAAATGTTATTTTTCAGATTTCTTTAAGCAAATAATTGAATACTCTGAGGTGCTGAGACACATTCCGCTGATAAAACTTTGGCTTGGTCCCATACCTTTCTTGGTCGGCTACCATGCAGAAACCTTAGAAGTGAGTAACATATGGGTTCATGATTTTTGGTAAATAGTTTAAAAGCAAAAAGGAAACAACCTTCTGATAATATTAGAATGATTTTATGTAATCTTCATGTTGTTATTATTATTCAAAGACAAACGAGCTGTTTTACAACTACGGTATAAAAGAGGAGGATCTGCCAATTCTCCTAACTCTGATGTCCTTACTTCCTCTAGCATTTTCAAGAGGGCTGTAACCGGAGGTTACCTTAAGACCAGTTGTCACTCATGATGCCATTATTCCGTCCTCTGCGGCGGATCTCCTAGATGTAATAAAATAGTCCACACACGGTAACTTTCTGAACGAGAACCAGGAACGGTCAACTCTGTCCGTTTACTGCAAACTTCTGAACTTAAATTCCAACAAATAGTCCTGGTACAGATACGAGGGGCTGCTGATAAGTCTTTGGCTTTACCCAGAAAGAAACGAGATAGGAAAATGAAACAACATTTATTCCACATACTCTCCACTGATGTCAACACACTTCTTACATCAGTATTCCAAGTTCTGTAAGCCTTCCACAAAGAAGGATTTCAGTTGTGCCTCAAACCAGTCATCCGTAGCAGCCGTGGCATCAGAAATGATGTGAAATTTGGTACCCTTGAGGTGTTTCTTCAGGTTTGGAAACAGATGATAGTCGGAGGGAGCTAGATCTGGTGAATAAGGTGGATGGTCAACCAGCTGGAAGCCTAGCTCCACCAGTTTTTCCGTGGTCGCTTGTGCAGTGTGAGCGCAGGCGTTGTCTTGCAGGAACAAGATTCCTTTGGACAGCTTGCTGCGCCTTTTGGCCTTCAGAGCTGCCTTCAATTGGTCCAAAAGTTCAATGTAATACCTTGCATTGATGCTGGAACCATTTTGAAGGTAGTCCACTAGCAGCACGCCCCCCCTTATCCCAGAACACAGACGCTATCACCTTAGTGGATGATTTTTGCACCCTGAACTTCTTTGGGTGAGGAGAACCACTGTGCCTCCACTCTTTTGACTGCTCATTGGTTTCAGGGTCATACAAATAAATCCAGGTCTCATCCATAGTGACCAGTCAATCCAGGACAAAATGGACAAATGGACTGGGTAGTTTTCACTTGCATGCTTTTCTGATCTGTTGTCAAACATTTGGGGACCCGCTTTGCAGATAGTTTCTTCATGTTCAAATGTTCATGGATGATGACACAAACACGTTCCCGAGAAATCCCCATGATGTCTGCTATTCCTTTAGCAGAAATTGTCCGATTCTCCAGTATGAGGTTGTGCACAGCATTGGCAATCTCCGGAACAACAGCCTCTCTCGGTCGTCCAGGATGTTCCTCATCATTGGTGGTGGAGTGGCTCATTTAAAATTTGGCAACCCAGTTCTTAACTGTAGAATATGAAGGGCATTAATCCCCCAATGTCTGCGACATATCACCATGAATATCCTTCACAGACTTGCCTTGCAGAAACAAGAATTTTATCACTCCTCTTCTCTCATTTGCTGTGAATATCGCCATTTTGTTTTCCCGCGTGCCTAGATCACTGTTGCCATAAGCTACAAACACAAAATTTTGAAAACATATATTAGACACATAAGGCTTTCATGTGATGTAACATTCGTTACCATAGAAGGAAAAAAGAACACAAAACTAAAGATTTATCAGCACCCCGTCATATAACAAGGCGAAGTGGTGCAACAGGGAATATTATCGGGGTATTTGGACAATCCACAGTCCAAGTTATCTGTGTGTTTCCCATTCCTGGCAATCTCTCTCTACCAGTCAACACTCACTGTGCTGTTTCTTTGTCCCTTCGCTATGGAGCAGTTTGTTTCACTCCCAGCGCTCACCAGAAGCACCGAGGATTCCTGGATTGGTTATGCCCAGGCTGAGCATCAGGCCATCGCTCGGTCTACTCCATGTTCCACACGCAGACCGACTTGCCCCATGTGCGGGTGTCAGACTCTCCAACCCTGTGTCTGACAGACTGACTGCTCTCAGATTCTCCCCACTTCTCTCTCATTGCATCCTTGCAAACACATAGGCATACGGCATGAGCACATGACCACAAACAATACACACAAAACGTTACATTTTCTAGACAGGACAGAGCATACCAGACGTTAAGGCCTCCTTCCCACGAACGGATTTCCGCCGCGTAATTCGCGGCGAAAATCCGCTGCGTTGCACGCAGCTATTAGGTTCTATTGAACCTAATAGCTCAATGCTCACGATGCGTAATTCCACCGCGGAATTACGCACCGCGATTTCTCCTGTCCTCACCCGCAGCATGCTCTATTTTCTGCGGGTGAGGACGGGCTGTACGCACTGACGGCTTCCATTGCAGTCAATGGAAGCCGTCCGTTCACGCTATCTCCCGCTGTAACCAGCGGGAGATAGCGTGAAAAAACGCTTTCCCGCCCACCGCCGCGCGTCATCTGACGCCAAATGACGCGGCCGGCCGCGTCACGTGACACGGCTGGTGACGCGAGGGCGGTGGGCGGTGACGGGCGGTGACGCGCGGCGGTGGGCGGGGAAGCGATTTCACGCTATCTCCCGCAGGTAAGTATAGGGGCTCTGGGGGGCGCCGTGACGGGCTTCACAGCGGAATATTACGCTGCGGAGCCCGTCACGCTCGTGGGAAGGAGGCCTAACCCTTTCAGTCCTGCAAACATTCAATATAAATAAATCTGATGCATTCCACAAACAAGATACTGACAACACATTGACACAAGACAGACATGACATTATGGAGGGGCCCTATTAACTCTGGGCCACAACATTAGATCCTGTCCTACCTTTCTCACACATAGTATTAACTACATGCGGGAAAGATAGGGCAAGTCACATCTTTTCCCGCCCGTAGTATCAATGGTTGAGAATCCTGCTAATAAAAGTGAAACCATTGAAATCAGTGGTTTGGTTTTGTCCCGTTAATCACAGCCGCATAACGGGACAAAAACACACCCATATTTTTAAGCTCTAACACATATATTTTTGTGCGGATTTTGACATGAATTTGAAAAGGTCTACACTGAAATTTGCACTGAAAATTAGTATAAATTCATATATAAAAAATTTATACCACAAGTCAATTTATATTGTGGATTTTTTCTGCGGTGTGTGGATGAAACCTCATCCTCACTGCTGCTACTGTACACTGCTGCCAGCCAATTTCCACTGTAGAAAATCTGCAGCATTTCTGCTACATGTGAAAGAAGCGGGAATCAAAATGTGGCACATCATATCTTTGGGCATGCCCTTGCACCGCCTATTGTTCGCAATAGAGCCAGCGGCAGCATTGCACTGCGTGCTAGGTGCAAGTGAGTAAAAAAGGCAAGGTCTCCCCACTGAAAATATTATCCCCTTCACCCCCCCTTTTACTGTTTTGCTATAGTTCTTTAAGTGTAGTTCGTTTTTTCCACTGAAAATTATCTAACATACTGGTTGAGTATATTTGTAAGTCTTACTATGAGTCCATTGTGGACAAGATGGCGGTAAGATGTGATACTTGTATATTTTATGGCAATGGACTGTTTTGTATAGAGAAATGAAAAAATACCAATAAAAAAGGAGAGAAAATAATGGGAGACACTCCTGGTGTATTGGTTTTAGCTTTGAAAACTTCCCATATTGCGCTCCCCACTATGTGAATGCCCCGAGAATGCGAGGCGTTTCCATGTCAAAACCGCCTTGCATCAGTTCGGGGGCGGTTCTCTCATTGTTTTCAATGGAAGATCTCGCATTGCGTGCACCTAGCATGTGACGCGATGCTGCTGGCTCCATGGGCGGTGTAATGCGAGAGCATGCAGAAAGATAGAACACGGCGCAATTTGTTTCCTGCATAGCATCACTTTGCAGTGCTATGCAGGAAAACATTGCTCATGTTTAAGACCCTATTAAAAAGAATGGAGATTTTCCGTTGTGGAATACATTGTGTTCTTGTGATATGACGTGGCTTCTTTATTAACAAACAACAACCGTGTTTTTTAAGCAGATGCTGAGAGTTTCTACAGCGGAAATGTAGCGGAAAAAAAAACTCAACATAACTTTTATTTGCTGATTATGGTGCAATTTTTAATGTTAGCCGTTGATATCTATGGTGAAAATCTATGCGCAGTTTCCACAACATAAATAGACATGCTGGAATATTGCATTCACTCGCCTTGTGCTGTAAACGCTGCAGGATTTCCAGAGCCATTCCTCCAGCAGAGATACTGCAGCGCTTGCTGCCCGAGGGACGATGGTCTTTGCTACACTTTGTCACCTCCGTAATACTTGTTCGGAGACTCATGAGGTCCCTTACACCTGTTTCCTTGTGCTTGCATAAAAACAGTGGTAATGGAAAAAGAACAATTTCCCGTGGGTGAACATAGATATGCTAGGACTTGGCAGAAGCACAACTCCACTAGCAAGAAAAGGTCCAGGGCTTTAATACGAAAGGAAACAGATATCATTATTCATCACAAGGCCTGAAATAGTTTAAACATAAAATATATAGTGGCAACATAAACAGAAAATTTTAAATTTGAAAAACTTGAGAAAAAGCTTGAGGAAGGCCACTTTTAGCCGAAACGTAGCTTGCTTATTTGTTTTTAAGGACCATGGATTAATAAAGTTTTTAAAATTTAAAATTTTCTGTTTATGTTGCCACTATATCTATTATGTTTAAACTGCCTGTTGGAGTTCTAAGGTTCGGACTCTTGCTGTGGCCTGCATTTTTCCCACCTCACCTTCTTAGGAGCTAATAGAGTGCCGCTGTAACACTGCATTTGCATAAGGCCTGAAATAGTTACTTACCGATATTTGTCAAACATCTGCTAGTTTTGAGACTCCTCATGACAGGATTGTGTCAATAGTAATGAGTGACAGCAGAACATGCTGGGAAATCCTGACTATTCATTGTGCAATGAAAATGAATGCAAATTCTTAATCCTTTCTTAGTTAAATGAACCGAGACACATGAACTGAAAGTGGAAGGTATAAGTTGTAAATAAGTAATATGGTGACTGCAACAGGTCATGCGATGAAACATCGTAATACTGCCCTGCAATCTCACAATATAATAGAAGACCTACAGGTTGCAAAAAATGTATCCTCAGTGGATTTTCTGTTATTTGCAGGTCAAAGACATGGCAACTTGTGAGTCACCATGTGAATGCATTGACTTCTATGAGTCATTTGTGTGCGCCAAATTTGTGCGTGCCTTATGCACAGAATAGAACCCATTGATTTCAATAGGTTTGTACACATACCCGTATTTTGAGCTCATTTCAGGTGCTCAAAAAAAGATAGAACATGCTCTACCTTCCTGCATATTTGTGCATCAAAGGTCCCAAAAGAAGTCAATAGGGGGTGCTTAAATGTGCGCACAATATGCAAGGAGATGCATGAAACTTTACATAATTGGATTGGAAAAATGAAAAAAAAAATTAGTACCATGTTAGCTAGTAGAGCAAAATGTGATTGTTCTCAGTAAGGCCTCCTACACATGAGTGGATTTGCATTGCAAATTCCGGAGTGGGATTCCGCCTACGGATTCTGCAGCAAATCCAGCCCATAACATGCTATGACAATCCGTGATTTCCTGCCCACAAGTGGAAATCGATTGCGATTTTCCTCTCGCGGGAAAGAAATCGCAGCATGATGCAATTTTGTGTGGGCTACGCACAGCCAGCTTGCATTAAAGTTAATGTAGGCCGTCCGTCCTGTGGACATTCTGCAATCATCATTGCAGAATGTTCGTGGGAGTTGCATTATCGCCATAGTGACGCCGTAGCTTTCCTCTGTACTGCACATGTGCGTCGGCCGTCACATTTGCAGCAGAGGGAAAGATGGCAGAGAGGTGAAGCTTGGGTCACCGGACGGGCACTGGGTCGAACTCCGTTGCGAGAATCCCGCTTGCTGGGTTCCACCTGCATGTGTGCAGGTGGCTTTAGAGAGACCAATTAATCTTGTAGATATGATACCTTTTAATGGCTAACAAAAATGCATGATGTTATTGCGAGCTTTCAAACCTACTTAGGGCTCTTCCTCAGGTATAATGGAACAAATCTAAAGACGTATTTAATATATACACATGATCACCTGGGAAGACACACACATGGTGTACTTAATTTGCACAAGATAAATACCAGAGACAGGATAAAATGTCAAAGATAGGATTATTAGAACTTAGATAAATACCAGAGATAGGATAAGAGGGCACAGGCATGATTAACAGCACTTAGATAAATATCAGAGAGGGATGAGCATAAATAATTAATATAGTGACAAGATATGTGAAAGTTTATCATCTCTAAATTGAAGTTAGGGGGACAACACCAGGCCAACGTGTTACCTCTCTTCTGGGTTTCTCATATCTCATAGTCTCCACTGATGTAGAGACCCCCCTCCGAGATTCATACCATTTCTGATAGTAATAAAAGGTGGTTATAAAGTTAAATTCCCAAATTCTTATGTCACATTGGGACTTAAAATTGCTTTTAAACTGGGAGTTGTAGGTCACTACTAGAGATACAAAACCGTTTTCTTCCTTCTCTGTGTATTGGAGTAGTTGATTTCTGGGTATCCTGATGGCACTGGTTATTTGATCATCAATTGAGGTGGGATGGTAGCCCTGATTTAAAAAAGTACTTTTAAGGTGGCATAAATGTTCCTCTCTGTCTGTTCAGTGGGAGCAGATTCAGTTGTATCTGATGGCCTGGCTATAGACGATGGACTTTTTGATATGTTTAGGATGGGGACTGTCCCATCTGAGGTATCTCGGAGGGGGTTTCTACATAAGTGGAGACTATGAGATATGAGAACCCCAGGTAATACCTTGGCCTGGTGTTGACCCCTAACATCAGTTTAGAGACTATAAACTTTCACATTCCTTGTCACTGGACTAATTATTTACTGTTATGCTCACCCCTCCCTGGTATTTATCTAAGTGCTATTAATCCTGTCTGTGCCCTTTTATCCTGTCTCTGATATTTATCTAGCGCAAATTAACTACACCATGTGTGTGCCCTCCCGCGTGATCATGTGTATATATTAAATACGTCTTTAGATTTGTCCAATTTTGTCTGAGGAAGAACCCTGAGAAGGTCTGAAAGCTTGCTATAACATTATGTATTTGTGTTAGCCATTAAAAGGTAACATATCTACATGATTACTTGGTTTCTCTTACTTAGAACAATCACATTGGAAAAATAACACATGTGGAACTCATTAGACAAATTAGCCATTTCAATTGGTGTGTCTTTGCCTATTGTGGGCAGAAAACTTGCAGTAAAGTACGCTGACTTAGGCCTAGTGCCCACAGCCGTGATGGGCTCCGCAAGCGGAATTCCACAGCAGAGTCCGTCATGGCACCCCCCCAGAGACCCCATACTCGCCTCTGGATCCGCTGCCCGACGTCCCGCATCCCTTGCCAGCGTGCATGCGCAGTTCAGCAGATGACGCGCTGGCAGTGTCATGTGACGTGCTGGCAGTGTCATATAATACGCCCACAGCATCACATGACGCGCCGTCCGCGTCATATGATGCGGGCATGGGTTGGCAGGGAAGCGTTTTCACACTATCTTCCACTGTGCTACAGCGGAAGATAGCGTGACGGACGGCTTCCATTGAATTCAATGGAAGCCGACCCCGCGTATGCCCGCAGCAAATAGAACATGCCACGGGTGATTACGGGTGCTTTCACGGGGCAGATTTCCACGCTGGAATTCCGCCCCATGAGCATTGCGCTATTATGTTCAATAGAACCTAATAGCTGCAGGTCAACCTAGCGGATTTTCGATGCGTGATACGCGGCGGAAATCCGCCCATGGGAATTAGGCCTTTGGCTGTAGACCCCTCCTAAAAACCACCTGACCTGAGCCAAACTTGTGTATGTCCAAACCTGCTCTAGTTTAGAGGCACAGTAACAGCAATTTTATCAAACACTAATATGTTACTGCATGGAGACTTTGCACTATAAAGAACAGTTACCTCACCCCCTTTACAAATATACGCACCCATAATAAGAATGAATATCCTGATTGAACCGTAGAAGCTATAGTGCTGAGAGTTCAGATTGGTAGACTTGGGTCAGGTCTGGACGTTTGTCTGTAATACGGCTGCATACGCTTGTGTGAAACACTGTCCTAATTATGTCCAACTGAGACTTAAGAAGCCATATACATATTTAAGGGGACTAATATTAGCAATATATGTATTAATTAAAAACAAATAGAAAAACATTTAATTTTTCTAATCCTTTTTTATTTTCTGATTGTTAATTTTTTTGTTCTTTTGTCTTTACATAACTTTGGGGATGGCCATGTTTCCTGAGCTGCATTTAACAGCATTTAGAGAGATGCTTTACGACTCATGTGCCATTCACACAATGGATAGGAGGGAACCCATTGTCTTGTATGGGACACTGTTCTGGACATGTTTTGTGACCTGTGCAGAGGTCAATTTACGGGGAAGAGAGGGAGATCCGTGGGGAAATTCCATGTTGGCGAGTGCGATATCAGGCCCTGAAACTCGTGATATCACACTAGCCAGTATGAAATTAGCCTTAGTGAAATTACTGCTGCAAAGCTTTCTGTAAGGGCTCTAAAAAAAGAAATGAGAATGAACCCATTGAAATAAATGCCTTCCATTCTCTGCGTTTTGTGGATGGGATTTTTTAGTGCGCAAAAATGTGATAAAATGCGCTCATCTTAGGGAGACCTAAAGATCAGGAAGTATCAGGCTAGTTTTGGGCTCTGCAATCAGTGTGAAAAATGCAGGATTTTAGGATTTTTAAAAAATATAGATTGTGACCGAAAAAAATCCCCAAAAATTCATTAAAAGTATGTGATTTGTATAATAGATCATTTCCTGATGACACATTCCCTTTAAGCTGAAGGTTTGCTGCATTTGTACCCTGTCTACAAAAACGTTTTTAAGTGATTAAACAGATGGCTGTTTTTTAGTCCCGTTTTGCGGCCATGAAAATTACGGCCGCATCACAGGATAAAGCAAAACCATTGATTTTAATAGTTTAGTTTCTACTACCTAAAATCACATGCGCGCCCAAAACACCCAAAGTGATTTAAAAGGCTATTTAGCCTAATAAGGTCCAGATGTGTTCAAATTTAATGGAATTGTGCAGCGCAATTGTGCATTTGGCCGCTCATCTGCACACCTCCCATAGACTTCCATGGGGCCTTCAGTCTCTGGGCATATCTGTTTTTGGACAGCCAGAAGAATACTGTGACCTGCAGAGTGCCAACTGTAAAGACACTGTGCTCCTGGTTTGGCCATGTCCATGAGGTTTAGAGACATTCATCATGAGCTCTGCACCATTATAAATAGCTGCTGCTTACATTACTGATACATTATACTTGAGACATTATTAATACCGTAAATCGCCCACTCACATCAAGTGATTCAGCTGTTTTTCTGCTAGCCAAACCCAAAGCTGTTGCAATCTGGCAGAATGGCCAATAGGGACCTGGGCAACTGATAGCCAATGGGGAAAGCCAATGAGTGGTTGTCAAGAGGAATAGACGTCACCTTTTTTTAACTAGGGTTCTTCAATTAACTAAATCCTATTACTATAAATACAAATTTAAAGATAAATGCAATTAAATATAACCTTTAGCACTTTACCGCTGAGGAGCTGCCAGTGACCTGCTCAATCCCCACATATGGCAGCAAAATTGTACTCCGCATTACAGCATATCTCACACATGCTGTCATGCCCAGTCCACCTGTTTTGTCCTTTTTAATATTTCCTGTGCCGTTGCGAAGCGATGTAATAGAATGTTGATTATGCGCCCAAAGAGAACAATAAGGTCTCTTATGCGCGTAATGTGCCGCAAAATAGAACATACTGCATTCATTTTTGTGCTTGCATATTATGCAATTACTACACGCATATGTCAGCCGAACTTTGTATGGCAATGTATTTGATTGCCTAAGAAATACAGCGCACACGTAATACACAGTAAACATACACTTGTATAAGCCTGGCCTAAGGGGCTACAAACAAATATTCACTTAGTCCAGGAAATAGGTCATGTTTGGAAAGCTTATGCCAAGGGGCTAGATCATGTTTAAATTTGTTTTGCGGCTGTATGCTGCGTGGTTTAGGTATGGGTATGGGTACAGGTTGGGGGAGGGGCCAGCTGAACTTTTGCACCCAGGCCCTGAGCCTTTAGTTACGCCCCTGGCATCGTATATAAGCCAATTAGAGCTGCGTCACAAGTACAAAAAAAAGACAGGCAGAGTAGTGACCAGCAGCAGTGTGTCTTAACAGGGCCAGAGGCAGCAGAAATGTCAGAGGCTGTAAACGTAGCGTAGACCCCATGCAGCAGAGATCCAAAAGAGGGCCCTGATGACCAGGGCTGAAAATGGAGGGCTGTCCATATCCTTAGGGGGAACTGCTCCACAGCACCTGGGAGGACAGGGAGTCTCCCTTGGCACAATTGCTTGACATCGTGGCTGCATTGTTTAAGAGGATAACACTACACAGTGGAAACCAGGGGCTATATTTGAGAGTGGTAATTTTCCCTGAGACCATAGTATGTAAAATCCTTAGCTAAGGTGGGAGATCAGGGACTCACTGGTACTATGTCACTTTCGTAATAAAATATGTGCCGCCTCAAGCCTCAGTCTGTTGGTTGCTGCGCCATCCTGAACCTGCATGGCACCACCACCCCGCTGCATATATGCTAGGTCGCACCTTGCTTACATTTCTGAGAAGGCGCATGGAGGTTGTTCCGGGATACAGTCAATACATGAAGAGGAAATTGTACAAAGCCCAGCATCAGAAATGTTAGGCTTAGTAAATTTCCCCCTTTTCCTTCCCGATCCCAATCCTTGTTCAACTCTGGATGCCACTCCACTGGGACCTGATGTTGTCTGACATTGGGAGCCTGACTGCACCTTCTCACACTATGTCCTGATGCTGGATGGTATCATTACCCAATACAGTGATGTCCAGAGCTGAGCAAGAGCCAGGAGCAGCAAGGGGAAGTATACTATTTAATGATTCCCCATAAAATGGATGAGTTGATATGTCTGAGTTTAGTGCAGTCCAATGGTATTATTGTACATTATTGGACTCCAGTGAGTTAGTGACATTCTATAGTCATAATACAAAGCTTAGAAAGTAAGGGGGCAGGGAACGCTCCATCATACTGCTACTTACCCATTTTTGTTTTCTGTTTTCTAGCCTTTACTTAGCTCTTCAAAACACATGGACAAATCATTTGCCTATAAGTTCCTTCATCCTTGGCTGGGTTTAGGTCTTCTAACAAGGTAAATATACACATTCTTTTATGCTGTTAACTTCAGTATCTGCCACCTGCATAGATAGAAATGCACCAGCAATGCTTCCTTTACATGGTTCCGGCTTATTTAAAGGGGTTGTCCCGAGCCAAACCCGCAAAATTTTAAATCTGCACATTCCCCCAGTCACCCCCCGGCATAAAGCAGCCCTTTAAACCGTTTAAAAACCGCTTCCTACTTACTGTTGAGATGAAATAATAACTTATAAAGTTCAGCAGCTAAGATGGCGCCTGTGTTGTCCCGTCCCACGGTGCATCGCGCTTCCAGGAGGCCTTCATGCGGTCCAGCAGCAGCGGCGTTCTGGCTCCGCCCCCTTGTACGCGTCATCGCGTAGCTCCGCCCCCGTCACATGTGCCGATTCCAGCCAATCAGGAGGCTGGAATCGGCACATGTGACGTGGGCGGAGCTACGCGATGATGCGTACAAGGGGGCGGGGCCAGAATGCCGGCTCATGCCGGAGCGAAGAGATGGCAGAAGACCCTTCTGCGCAAGCGCGTCTAATCAGGAGATTAGACGCTGAAATTAGACGGCACCATGGAGACGGGGACGCTAGCAACAGAACAGGTAAGTGAATAACTTCTGTATGGCTCATATTTAATGCACGATGTATATTACAAAGTGCATTAATATGGCCATACAGAAGTGTATAACCCCACTTGCTTTCACAGGACAACCCCTAATCCAGGGATATCATAGGGACAGTTTACAGTTTACATGTGAGTAAATGATTTCCTGTTATTCAGTCTGTCAGGGTATATTCAGACACATTCTGCACCAAAAATCTGCAACATATTTACAGTACAATGCTTGTGGTGGAGACCTACGAACATCCTTCTACACATTGTGGAACGTCCTTATACACCTTATGTAGTTTTGGGCATTCTGCAGATTTTCAATTATGGAAGTTATGTCCACAGATTTGTAGTGGATTTATATATATATTGGGGGGAGCTGGGGTCAGTCGCCTGCGGATTGCCGAAGGGTCACGGTCACTATCCCTGCCCAGGGTGTCTAGAGGTTGTCCAGCTCTTTAGACTAGAATGACGGTCCCGAAACTGGTCCACGCCGGACCTCAGCCTCACAGTCCTGATGGCTGCTCCTACAGCCATCCACTGTGGCTAGCAGCCAGCATTCCCCTGAGTGTGGCAGGAATTTATTCTTTTATCTCCCTTCCTGCCATGCCCACGGTGTTAACCCTCTCTTTTAGTACCAGAAGGCCTGTCTGCAGCTCCCTGCAGGCCATCCTGTGTACTGCACTCCTAATATATATATATATATATATATATATATTAGGAGTGCAGTACACAGGATGGCCTGCAGGGGGCTGCAGACAGGCCTCTATATATATATATATATATATATATATATATATAGGCCTGTATACATGCACCACTGTATACATGCATATGCATGTATGTGTGTGTGTACGTGTATATATATATATACACACACACACACATACATGCATATGCATGTATACAGTGGTTTATGTATGTCATGGATCTAGCTTCTTTCTGGGGGCTCTAAATGTATCCCAAGATGCCAACCATGTATAAATCTGTAGAGGAACGTAAAAAATATTGAGCTTTTTGCAAGAGTAGTGTAGGAGATTTTTGGGGGATGTTGGAGGGCTTTCTGCAGACCCACATGCACTGAGCTGGCAATAGAGAGAGCTATGTCTTTCCTGCAACACAGAAATCATGGTAAGTGTGCTGTCCTTCAGTGTTAGTAGGTTCTCTTTAATACAAGGAGTAATATTGTAGTGTTGGCACTCAGTTCTAAATAGGATTATTTAGGACATCTAGTGATTGCATTATAAACTGCAATTTTCATGTCAGCATGACGTGACAAAATCATGCCCATCTGTTAAAGCCTTTAGCCCTTGCATCAGTTCAATACTGTATGTCATGACTCATTTTATGTATGTTTCCTCTGATTTCTAAGCACCGTCAGATATGTTGGTGCTAAATAAATAAAGATTATTATTATTTTAAGCAGACCTCTCAGCGAAAATTTTTAAAAAAGATCCTTTATTTAACATACTTTAAAAATGTGAAAAAGTCTTTTTTTTCTTTTTTAAATTCTATATTTTCATAGTGTTTTCTTTGTATTTGTATAAGGGCTCTCGCACACTTGCGTTTTCCTTGTGCGTTTTTATCACGCGATATCGCTGCGTTTTTTTAACGTGATTGTCAAAGGGACTTTCTAATGTTAAAAACGCATCACAAGTTTGTGCTTTGCAATTTTGTGCGATGCATTTTTAACATTAGAAAGTCCCATTGACAATCGCGTGAAAAAATGCAGTGATATCGCGTGAAAACAATTCGCAAGAAAAATGCAAGTGTGCAGGAGCCCTTACTTCGACATACAGTAAATTCTGCTGAGATTTCAGTAACAGCAATCAAATGGATTATTTTATGTGAGGTAATCCCTAAGGCCTCATGTCCACGGGCAAATTAAGAATTAAAATCCGGAGCATTTTTCGCGCACGCGGATCCGCGCCCCATAGGAATTCATTGACCACCCGCGGGTAGATAAATACCCATGGATGGTCAATAAAACTGAATTAAAAAATTTCTGGAGCATGAAAAAAAATGGACATGCTCCATTTTAGTGCGGATCACGCGTGCGGGAGCTCATAGAGCACATAGCGCAATTGATCTCCTGCATGAAAAATAAAATACAATTACAGTGCATCCGCACTGCATCTGCAGCCCAAATCCGCGGTACAAATCCGCAGCGGATCTGATTTTCCCCGTGGACATGAGGCCTAAACGTCTATCAGGCATGCCTAAAGCTGCCCATTTTCTGTAATGAAAAACAAAAAATCATTGGCATATAGGTCTGAAACCTAAAATACCAGGAGGTTTATGAATAATGGCTCTTTGTTTTAGCTATTGACACAATAGCAGCTATTAATTCTGAGCCGAGATCGTTGATCCCCAGGAAGTTATCAGATGAAAGTGAAAATTCTCCAGCACTAACTTAAATAATCCTGTTACATGATATTGAATATCTTAGCAGTATCCAACAAGCAAATAACCATGACGCTTGGATTATCAACTGGAAATAGGAGAGTAAATATGCATGGCATACAGTATATACACCGTGATAGACTGTGTTAGCACGAATTCAGATTGATCACTATACTCAGTTGTGGGTATAACCTGAGATGATTGACAGGCCAGTTACTTGAGCTAGCATTTTGATAAGTGTAGTCAATAAGGATATAGGCCTGTACAAGTCAGAAGAAAGGGACTCTTTTCCAGGATTTGGGCCACTATGATTTTTTCTTGCATGGACCTTGGTAATGCTCCTTCCACCATAGCCTCCTGAAAAACCTGCAACAGCTGATGTAACAATGTATCTGCAGACTTTTATACAGTCCCACTGGAGGTCCATTTGAAACCAGAACTTCATTCTTGGCCATTGAAGCAACTGCCTCCTGTAACTCTTTTAGCTGTAGCGGGCTATCCATTAAGTTTTGTTCTTTTCCAATAAAATAGGTCATCGCTCAGATGTTCTAAGCTCTGTTTCCTGATATATATACTTCAAAAATGAGATTTAAGTATTATAAAAATGATGAAAGATAGGGAGAATGTAATCTGTATCATATACTGTTGCTGCCGCCGAATGCCTCACAGCTGATATATAAAATGAGACAACTTGCATTTTAGCAATTTATGCCAACAATGCGCTGCTTTCTTTCCTTACTCAATACCTTCAGTAAGCAAACAGCCTTTTTTTAGCAGCCACCTCCAAAATGTCTGTATTGCGCTGTATATGTCTTGGCCTTGGCCTTGGTCTGGAATATCCTTTTGCTTAAAAATAACACATTGATGATTTCCGGTATTTTAATTTTTTTCATATTGTTATCATTTATTTTTGGCTATTATGAACTTCCAGCACTGGAGAGAAGTGGCGTATCAGAAGAAAGATGATAACACCGACATTCCACTTTGCTATTCTTTCGGAATTCTTGGAAGTTATGAATGAGCAGTCAAAAGTGTTGGTGGAGAAGTTAAATAGTCGTGCTGGAAAGGGATCTTTTAACTGCTTTATGGACGTAACTCTTTGTGCTCTGGACATAATATGTGGTAAGTCAGAGCCTTGATGAACATATTAAAGGTGGTTCTCTTGTTTGTCACTTGGAGGTAAGCATTAATCAAGTGTTTATGATGTGTGCTGTTGATACACATAGGTGGAGTCTCGGCTCATATCTTACCTAGCCTATACACTAGGACTTACCTGTTCCCCTAAATAGATAGCATCAAATGCTAGCCATCCATAGGGACAGCCATCTACATTTCTCTATGACCACCTTAAATGTTTTTACTATTGTATTTGCACCTGAATAGACCATGGTAATGTTTAGACATTAGAATTAGTGATTGTAAGGGTAGTTTCTAGAGATGAGCGAACGTACTCGTCCGAGCTTGATATTCGTGCGAATATTAGGGTGTTCGGGATGCTCGTTACTCGTAACGAGTACCACGCGGTGTTCCGGTTACTTTCAGTTTCCTCTCTGAGACGTTAGCGCGCTTTTCTGGCCAATTGAAAGACAGGGAAGGCATTACAACTTCCCCCTGTGACGTTCAAGCCCTATACCACCCCCCTGCTGTGAGTGTCTGGGGAGATCTGATGTCACCCGAGTATAAAAATCGGCCCCTCCCGCGGCTCGCCTCAGATGCCTTGTGAGTTAGCTGAGGGACAGTGGTATCGTGCTGGAGCTGCTGTAGGGAGAGCGTTAGGAGTTAGTGTAGGCTTCAAGAACCCCAACGGTCCTTCTCAGGGCCACATCTAATAGTGTGCAGTACTGTGTTAGCACTGTATTTTTTTTTTTTTTTCAAAATTGGATCTGCAGAGCATTGCGCCCTGCAATAGGGACAGAAGTGGTGGTTAGGCAGGGAGAGTGTTAGCAGTGAGTGTAGGCTTCAAGAACCCCAACGGTCCTTTCTAGGGCCACATCTATCCGTGTGCAGTACTGTCCAGGCTGCTGTTAGCAGTGTTGCATATTTTTTTTTTTTTCTCAAAACCGGCTGTGCAGACTACAGGGATAGAATTGTGTAGGCAGGGCCAGAAGACATACATTATTCATTGAATAGACGCAGTGTGGCTTGTCCTTTGAAAAACAAGGGAAAAAATTCTATTTCGCCTGCCTCTGACAGTCCTCAGGGCTCTGGGTACGTGTGTGCTGCGTGCAGAACGTTAAAAAAAATCAGACGCAGCCAGCTACGTTTTACTGCAGGCTTGCGCCAATTTTTTTCCTGCATGGGAAATCCCTGGTCTGCTGGAGCGAATAACTTTGCATCACTGCAGTTCTCTGACACATTTGCAGGGCCACAACACAGTTATTAAACTTAGTAGTATTCATTGAATACACGCAGTGTGGCTTGTCCTTTGAAAAACAAGGGAAAAAATTCTATTTTGGCTGCAGGCTTGCGCCAATTTCTTTCCTGCATGGGAAATCCCTGATCTGCTGGAGCGAATAACTTTGCATCACTGCAGTTCTCTGACACATTTGCAGGGCCACAACACAGTTATTAAACTTAGTAGTATTCATTGAATACACGCAGTGTGGCTTGTCCTTTGAAAAACAAGGGAAAAAATTCTATTTTGGCTGCAGGCTTGCGCCAATTTCTTTCCTGCATGGGAAATCCCTGATCTGCTGGAGCGAATAACTTTGCTTCACTGCAGTTCTCTGACACATTTGCAGGGCCACAACACAGTTATTAAACTTAGTAGTATTCATTGAATACACGCACTGTGGCTTGTCCTTTGAAAAACAAGGGAAAAAATTCTATTTTGGCTGCAGGCTTGCGCCAATTTTTTTCCTGCATGGGAAATCCCTGATCTGCTGGAGCGAATAACTTTGCATCACTGCAGTTCTCTGACACATTTGCAGGGCCACAACACAGTTATTAAACTTAGTAGTATTCATTGAATACACGCAGTGTGGCTTGTCCTTTGAAAAACAAGGGAAAAAATTCTATTTTGGCTGCAGGAAATCAAATCACTGGGAAACCAAATCACTGGGAAATCAAATCACTGGTAATACACCATGCTGAGGGGTAGGGGTAGGCCTATAGGACGTGGACGCGGGCGAGGACGCGGAGGCCCAAGTCAGGGTGTGGGCACAGGCCGAGCCAGTGCGGTGGCCAGGGGTAGAGGCAGGGCCAGACCGAATAATCCACCAACTGTTTCCCAAAGCGCCCCCTCGCGCCATGCCACCCTGCACAGGTCAAGGTGCTCTACGGTGTGGCAGTTTTTCACAGAGACGCCTGACGACCGACGAACAGTGGTGTGCAACCTTTGTCGCGCCAAGATCAGCTGGGGAGGCACCACCAACAGCATGCGCAGGCATATGATGGCCAAGCACCCCACAAGGTGGGACGATGCCCGTTCACCGCCTCCGGTTTGCACCACTGCCTCTCCCCCTGTGCCCCAACCTGCCACTGAGATCCAACCCCCCTCTGAGGACACAGGCACTACCGTCTCCTGGCCTGCACCCACACCCTCACCTCCGCTGTTCTCGGCCCCATCCAGCAATGTCTCTCAGCGTAGCGTCCAGACGTCACTAGCGCCACAGTTTGAGCGCAAGCGCAAGTACGACGCCACGCACCTGCACGCTCAAGCGTTAAACGTGCACATTGCAAAATTGATCAGCCTAGAGATGCTGCCGTATAGGCTTGTGGAAACGGAGGCTTTCAAAAGCATGATGGCGGCGGCTGCCCCGCGCTACTCGGTTCCCAGTCGCCACTACTTTTCCCGATGTGCCGTCCCAGGCCTGCACGACCACGTCTCCCGCAACATTGTACGCGCCCTCACCAACGCGGTTACTGCCAAGGTCCACTTAACAACAGACACGTGGACAAGCACAGGCGGGCAGGGCCACTATATCTCCCTGACGGCACATTGGGTGAATTTAGTGGAGGGTGGGACAGAGTCACAGCCTGGGACCGCTCACGTCCTACCCACCCCCAGAATTGCGGGCCACAGCTCGGTGGTGGTATCTGCGGCGGTGTATGCTTCCTCCACTAAAGCACCTTCCTCCTCCTCCAACGCAACCTCTGTCTCGCAATCAAGATGTGTCAGCAGCACGTCGCCAGCAGTCGGTGTCACGCGGCGTGGCAGCACAGCGGTGGGCAAGCGTCAGCAAGCCGTGCTGAAACTACTCAGCTTAGGAGACAAGAGGCACACGGCCTACGAACCGCTGCAGGGTCTGACAGAGCAGACCGACCGCTGGCTTGCGCCGCTGAGCCTCCAACCGGGCATGGTCGTGTGTGACAACGGCCGTAAGCTGGTGGCGGCTCTGCAGCTCGGCAGCCTCACGCACGTGCCATGCCTGGCCCATGTCTTTAATTTGGTGGTTCAGCGCTTTCTGAAAAGCTACCCCCACTTGTCATACCTGCTCGGAAAGGTGCGCCAGCTCTGCGCACATTTCCGCAAATCCCACACGCACGCTGCCACCCTGCGGACACTGCAACATCGGTTTAATCTGCCAGTGCACCGACTGCTGTGCGACGTGCCCACACAGTGGAACTCTACGCTCCACATGTTGGCCAGACTCTATGAGCAGCGTAGAGCTATAGTGGAATACCAACTCCAACTTGCGTGGCGCAGTGTGAGTCAGCCTCCTCAATTATTTACAGAAGAGTGGCCCTGGTTGGCAGCCATCTGCCAGGTCCTTGGAAAATTTGAGGAGTCTACCCAGGTGGTGAGCGGCGATGCTGCAATCATTAGCGTCACCATTCCTCTGCTATGCATCTTAAGAAGTTCCCTGCAAAGCATAAAGGCAGACGCTTTGCGCTCGGAAACAGAGCCGGGGGAAGACAGTATGTCACTGGATAGTCAGAGCACCCTCCTGTCTATATCTCAGCGCGTTCAGGAGGAGGAGGAGGAGCATGAGGAGGATGAGGAGGAGGGGGAAGAGACAGCTTGGCCCACTGCTGACGGTACCCATGCTGCTTGCCTGTCATCCTTTCAGCGTGTATGGCCTGAGGAGGAGGAAGAGGAGGAGGAGGAGGATCCTGAAAGTGATCTTCCTAGTGAAGACAGCCATGTGTTGCGTACAGGTACCCTGGCACACATGGCTGACTTCATGTTAGGATGCCTTTCTCGTGACCCTCGCGTTACACGCATTCTGGCCACTACGGATTACTGGGTGTACACACTGCTCGACCCACAGTATAAGGAGAGCCTTTGCACTCTCATTCCCGAAGAGGAAAGGGGTTCGAGAATGATGCTATACCACAGGGCGCTGGTGGACAAACTGATGGTAAACTTCCCATCCGACAGCGCTAGTGGCAGAAGGCGCAGTTCCGAGGGCCAGGTAGCAGGGGAGGCGCAGAGATCATGCAGCATGTACAGCGCAGGCAGGGGAACATTCTCCAAGGCCTTTGCCAGCTTTATGGCTCCCCAGCAAGACTGTGTCACCGCTCCCCAGTCAAGGCTGAGTCTGCGGGAGCACTGTAAAAGGATGGTGAGGGAGTACGTAGCCGATCGTACAACTGTCCTCCGTGACGCCTCTGCCACCTACAACTACTGGGTGTCGAAGCTGGACACGTGGCCTGAACTCGCGCTGTATGCCCTGGAGGTGCCTGCTTGTCCTGCGGCTAGCGTCTTGTCAGAGAGTGTGTTTAGTGTGGCTGGGGGAATCATCACGGATAAGCGTACCCACCTGTCAACCGACAGTGCCGACAGGCTTACACTCATCAAGATGAACCAAGCCTGGATTTCCCCAGACTTCTCTTCTGCACCAGCGGACAGCAGCGATACCTAAGCAATACGTATTATGCACCCGCGGATGGAAGCTACGTTCTCTCTCACCATCCAAAACGGGGACATTTCTGCTTCATCAATCTGTGTCTAATATTCCTCCTCCTCCTCCTGCTCCTCCTCCTGAAACCTCACGTAATCACGCTGAACGGGCAATTTTTCTTAGGGCCACAAGGCTCACTCATCTAATTTTTCTAAACAATTTTTATATGTTTCAATGCTCTTAAAAGCGTTGAAACTTTAACTTGAACCAATTTTTCGTTAAACTGGGCTGCCTCCAGGCCTAGTTACCACTTAAGCCACATTAACCAAAGCGATTAATGGGTTTCACCTGCCATCTTGGTTGGGCATGGCCAATTTTTACTGAGGTACATTAGTACTGTTGGTACACCAATGTTTTGGGGCCCTCACCTACAGTGTAATCATAGCAATTTGTATGTTCTTCGCCTGCACTCATGGTACAGAAGTGTGTGTGGGGTTGGCCTACACTTTAGCTACATAAATGTAACTTGGGCCTTGGCTATACTGCAGCTACTGAAATGGAACTAAGACTGCACTCCCACTATACTGCTGCTTCGGAATTGTTCCTGGGGCCTGTGTAGGCTGCTACAATGACTTAAATGGAACTAAGACTATGCTCCTCCTATACTGCTGCTTCGGAATTGTTCCTGGGGCCTGTGTAGGCTGCTACTATTACTGAAATGGAACGAAGACTGCGCTCCCACTATACTGCTGCTTCGGAATTGTTACTGGGGCCTGTGTAGGCTGCTACTATTACTGAAATGGAACTAAGACTGTGCTCCCCCTATAATGCTGCTAGTGATATGTTAGTGGGGCCTGTCGCTTATGCTACGGCTGAAATGTTACTAATTCTGGGCTCTGCCTATACCGCTGCTAATGGTATGTCTCTGGGGTGTGGAAACAGAGGCTTCCCAAAGACATGATGGCGGCGAGGCCATTTCCCACCAACACTGTTACTGTTAAGGTGCATATAACCACGGACACGTGGAGAGGACACGTAGTGCCTCCAAAACATCCCCCGCCACGGCCCACTTAATCCTGGCCACATTCCGAAAACCAACAAAATAAAACCGTGCTACTAGGTCCGCAGTCACCACCACATTACCACCAACGCGGTTACTGTTAAGGTACATATTACCAGTCTGACTGGGGCATGCAGTGTTGGCCGGAGCCCACCTGCATTAAGCATGACATTACTACCTCAGCTGTGTTGGGCAATGCAATGGGATATTTCTATGTACCGCCGGTGGCTTCCTGGCACCCACCCATGCTGTGGGTCCACAGGGAATTATAAATGCATCTGTTTCCACTTGTAAAGAACCCCAGTCTGACTGGGGCATGCAGTGTGGGCCGAAGCCCACCTGCATTAAGCACGACATTACTACCTCAGCTGTGTTGGGCAATGCAATGGGATATTTTTGTGTATCGCCGGTGGGTTCCAGGCACCCACCCATGCTGTCGGTCGACAGGGACTTCACAATAGGGAGTTGTACCTGCCTGTGTCTATGAATTAAAAAGCCCGGTCTGACTGGGGCATGCAGAGACACCTTGACAGAATGAATAGTGTGTGGCACATAGGTTCCCCATTGCTATGCCCACGTGTGCAGCTCCTGATGGCGGTGGCACAGGATTCTATTTCTCATTGCTTCTGTACAGCATTGTGGGCTATCGCCCCGCCCCTTTTAAAGAGGGTCGCTGCCTAGCCGTGCCAACCCTCTGCAGTGTGTGCCTGCGGTTCCTCCTCATGGCAGACGCACTTCTAAATAGACATGAGGGTGGTGTGGCATGAAGGCAGCTGAAGGCTGCGCAGGGACACTTTGGTGTGCGCTGTGGTGGGGAGGTGGGGCGGTTGGGCAGCATGTAATCCAGGAGAAGTGGCAGTGGAGTGTCATGCAGGCAGTGATTGTGCTTTGTTGGAGGTAGTGTGGTGCTTAGCAAAGGTATGCCATGCTAATGAGGGCTTTTCAGAAGTAAAAGGTTTTGGGAGGGGGGGGGGGCCCACTCTTGCCGCTATTGTGGCTTAATAGTGGGACCTGTGAACTTGAGATGCAGCCCAACATGTAGCCCCTCGCCTGCCCTATCCGTTGCTGTGTCGTTCCCATCACTTTCTTGAATTGCCCAGATTTTCACACAAGGAAACCTTAGCGAGCATCGGCGAAATACAAAAATGCTCGGGTCGCCCATTGACTTCAATGGGGTTCGTTACTCGAAACGAACCCTCGAGCATCGCGAAAAGTTCGTCCCGAGTAACGAGCACCCGAGCATTTTGGTGCTCGCTCATCTCTAGTAGTTTCACATCTGCCTCAGAACCTCCAGCCGGAGTTTCCATCACAGATGCATCTGAAAATACCGGAAGAAAAAGCGCTGTATGCAAGATAGCATTGCAGAGCTATCTTGAAGGAACCCAGGGTGACATACTATCTTTTGGAATAAAGAATCTCTAAACCAACTACCTGCCTCATGGGCACCTAATTAAGGGTTATCACAAGTAAAGTTGGACATAGAGGAGTTCTGCCTTAAACAAGCAGTCTCCTCACAGAAGTAATGACTCCAGATTTCTTCCTGTACCGCTACATTAATCTCTTCATGTTTACCTAGAAGCACAGCTTTTCTTTACACATTGTTATATTTACCATAATATTAATTAATGGAGTCTGCCTGGCGCTGTTTAGTTCCATCCAGAGACGGAGCCGTTCGGCTGCGTGGATTCCCCTCTCCTGCTCCCCAAACTGAGCAGGAAAGCAAAATCCCCAACACAGGTGTGAATGCACCTTAATGCTGACAAGATATTTACTGACCATACCACAAAAATATTACTAGTTGGTGCATCTAAATGTGACAAATATTGCATATAAAGTAAAACATACAACACCCATCATAATGTATACAAGAGAATTATACATAAATCACGCTTTACAAAAATATACATATTCTGATTTGGTGTATCATTTCCTGGTCTATGCGATAATACTTGGTACTACAGGAGCCCATCAATCTTTCATATATTAAAAATTGATATTTCTGCTACTTAATATTTTCTGTACATGATTTCTGCTCCATAGAGACAGCCATGGGAAGGAAAATTCAAGCACAGAGCAACAGTGATTCGGACTATATCAAAGCTATATATGAGTAGGTATTATTTATATGATTAGACTTGAAGGAGTTGTCTCACTTCTAGCAGTTTTGTTGCAGGTAGCAGGCAGCTCTGTACATTGCTTAGTAGCTCGGCTTGGTACTGCAGGCTGAGTCCTATTGAAGTTAATGAAACTCAGCCTGCAGTACCAACCTGGGCCACTGGGCAATGTACAGAGCTGTCTGCTTCCTGCAGCTAAACAGCTAGAAGTGGAACAAACCAATTTCATGTTGAAATTGTAACATTTCATATTTAGTAGTAAAAACACAAGACAGCAGCTGAGGTTGATGCCAGAAGAAAATCAGATAGGCCAGAACGTCAGCATTTAAAAATGTGCAATTTGTATTCCAAGCCAAACATACATAACAACATTTCAGCCTGAGCTTGAGAAGGATTTACTTCTGGGACAAAACATTGCTGTGTATATTTGGCTTGGTATTAAACATGCACATTTTGACATGCTGAAGTCCTATCCGATTTTCTTCTGGCATTATACTCTTTATGGATTATACAGACACAACTAGGTAAGAGCCGAGCGTCCTGTCCACCCCTTCCTGCCCCTTCCCCTACGACTAAAGATGATGTGTATCTTATCCACTGCACCATAAATCAGGGGGTGGAGAAAGGAACGTGGCTGCCAGTCCAATGAATACAGAATATTCATAGTAATGAGTCTGCTATAATCAGTTAGTGTCTATTGCCCAAACATTACATCTTTGTTCATTCTTGATGATACGCAATTCTTTTAATTGATGAACTGCGACTTTGTTGCAGTGATACTTTAACATGTTCCTTATATCAAACATGTATTTTATTTTTTCCATTAGGATGAGTGATTTAATACATCGGCGTCAGAAGATGCCCTGGCTGTGGCCAGATTTTATTTATCATAAATTAAATGCTGGAAAAAGACATAACAAAAACTTAAACATTCTCCATTCATTTACTGACCAGGTTAGTTATCTTGCCATGCATTACGTTTAAAAAGTAATATTGGTTTAGAAGTGTCTGGGTAACTATTTTAGGGAATTTCATTATCTGCAATTATCTTATATAATTGGCTAATCTGAATAATCTAAAACTAACATACTTTATGCTCAGTAAACAAGCTATAGACAGATGTAATGGTTTGATCCAGGACCCAAATTTTTGCAGCTAAATTTTATCTTAGTGCTCTAGTTCACGTAAAATGAAATCTGGAACAACTTTGCTAATAATTAGAGATGAGCGAGCGTACTCGGAAAAGCACTACTCGCTCGAGTAATTTGCTTTATCCGAGTATCGCTGTGCTCGTCCCTGAAGATTCGGGTGCCGCTGCGGCTGACAGGTGAGTCGCAGCGGGGAGCAGGGGAGAGCGGGCGGGAGAGAGGGAGAGAAAGATCTTACCTCCGTTCCTCCCCGCTCTCCCCTGCAGCTCCCCGCTCCGTGCTGGCACCCGAATCTTCAGGGACGAGCACAGCGATACTCGGATAAAGCAAATTACTCGAGCGAGTAGTACTTTTCCGAGTACGCTCGCTCATCCCTACTAATAATCTTAAATGGGTTTTTCAAGGAAAATACTATTAATAATGACCTATCCTCAGGATAGGTCATCAATAGTTGATCGGATGGGTTCTCACTATCCCAGCCATGCCCTCTCCAATCACATGACCCGTATACTCCAAAGCAATTCAGAGGTGTTGTTATAGATGCCACGGTAACATCAAGTTCTACATTCACCATGATGGGTTTGCCAGATAGAACTATTATTTGTATATTTTTTCACATTCCAGCAGGGTAGTCCCCTACAGTAGAGAACAAATGCAAACTAGTATGACTGCAGAATCAGACTACACAGTTTGCTGTATGTTACCTGTTACTACAGAGGGGCATAGGTCTGTAGGTGCTCCTTTTTCATTGTAAATTCTTTGGAGCAATAAAAATTAGGTTGAAAATATGTAGCTAGTCTTTAACTATCTTCTAATATTAAGAAATGTAGAAGATAGCATTACTGTATAGAGATGCAAGGTGGAACCTCCCAGATTACTATAGTGAAAAAACATGCGTTGCTGTACAAAGTACTATCAATTTGGATTTGCTTAAAATGTTCTCTATTTCAGAAGCTCCCTTAATGGAAGGTCCAGCCTCTATTATACTATGTCAAAAGATAGTTAAAGCCAGAGCTTCATTTTATTGTTATAGCCCCGGGAAAGTACAAGACTTTCAAAAACCTTGTGGCAAATTATATCTCACAGTAATAATATCAGAAGTGTTATTATCCTCCCCTTTTATACTGTGAAGAAGGTGAAAAATTGTTCTTCCCGAGATTGTTATTGTAAAATAAACACTCATTGTAAAAAAAAATCAAGCACCTACAAGGAGTTGTCGAAATTAAATGAAACTTTCTATGTGTGATTGTAACGTTGCCATAAATAAGTCATTACAATATCAAAGCAAAAGGACATTTTTTGTAGAAAACTGAAAACTTAAAAGGATGCTCTAGTACCCTGTTGGACCGGCTCTAGCTTGGATACAAGATGTGATACAGGCAGGCATGGAGACATACAGGTTTCGTATGGTATCCTGTGGCATATTGGTCCACATTTGCTTTAACTGAACCTGTAGATCGTGCAAACTCATAGGCTGTTGAAATTGGCTCCCTAGATGTTCCAATACATGTCTCTTTGGTGATAAATCTGTCGACTGGGCGGGCCAGTGTGGCAATGTTGTGGGAACATTCCTGTGATACCCTTGTTGTATGTGGCCGAGCATTATCTTTCTAGAAAATGCCTTTTGGAAGCCACTATGAGAGGAACACATGTGGCTGCAGGATGTCCTGAACGTTTAGCTGGGCTGTCATTGTCTATTTTATGCGATGTCCTCCCAGACCATCGCACCAGCAGTGGGGGCAATGTGTCACTTCATAGCAAAGGCAAGATTGAAGACCTCACTGCTAGGTCTCCAGACACGAACACAGCCAAAATCAGTACTCAGACTAAACCTGGATTCATTGCTGACTCTGTAGCAGTCCAGTTTCATTGTTCATGACACTACTGCAAACAGAGGTGATGGCGGGTTCATGTCAAAGGCAGTATACATAATAGGCACTGTGAGGCCAAATGTCCTTCAGCCAAGCACCTGGAAATGGCTCTGACAAAAACTGGTATACGTAATGATGGTACCATCCTATTTCTAGATGGTGGACAATGAAAAAGTTGGAGCTGCTCATTCTTCTTGAATGATCAGACGATCCGCTCTACTGGTGGTCTGTTGAGGGCTTCTGAACCAGGTCGCCTTGTATGCATGCCCTCACACATCCACTGGTCCCAAAACCTCCTAACTGTCACGGAACTGGGGTCCGGGTACTGGAAGTCCCTAAAAGCTACCCGCAACTCCTGTGCCTACCTACTTGCCCCCCTGGGCTAGGCCCCAGGGCGACAACTGGGCGGCGGTCCCTATACTCACTAGGGAAGCGGGGCAGGGGGTCAGACTTACAAACAAATACAGAGATAAACAGACACAGAGGCAAGTCAGGAAGTCCGGGTCGGCAACAGGAGAATCTGCGGTACCAGGGATTAGGCGAGGTCAAAGTCAGGTCCAAAAGCAGAGGGTCACAACGGGAAATCGGATCAGAAATATGCAGGTGTAGCCTGGAGACAAACATACACTGGCAATGCTGGAAGGAAACAGGCATGTTTCAATGCTGTCAGAACTCCCGCCCCAGCAGCTGATTGGGGCGGGGAGCCTGCCAGCAGCCAGACCCAGACCTAGGTCAGCAAGTGCAGAGACCCAGACATCTAGCAACGAGTGCAGAACATGCTAATAGAATGTCATGGCAACAGGGACGGCATCGCCGCATCCCCAGCAACCCGATTACCCGGGCGCTGCCTCCTGAGCACAGGAGCGTGCGACCGGAGCCAATGTCTGGGACCCTGGCGGCCAGGGGAGGTCACCAAGACCGGGATTCCCCTGCGTCGCACTCAATCAGCTCGGGTGATAGGATCGGTGGTGCGGGCACGGAGACCCCGAGAGCAGGGGGTCCTGAAACTAACAGTCTGGTCAGAACCTCCCAGGTGGCGGGCAATTTGTTGATATGACCATCTAGCTTCTCGCACTCTAATAATGCACCCCCTCAAACCCTGTTAACTGGGTGAGATCTCTTGTATTGCATCTTAGAGGTGTCTAGTGGTCAACAAGCTCTACACAAGCAGAAAAAGAGGTCTACTACACACAAGTAGCAAGACTGTTCATCTAATTATGCCACAGTTTGAATCATTTGCATATCTGCCTAAGATGTAACTACATGCCAAGTTTTGCAGCAAAACAACAAGTCCTTCTAGGTGCTTGATTTTTTTTCTTGACAAAGAATTATGTGGACATCATGTGTAAGTCTATGCTGTGCAAGAACATCTTTGGCTGTATATTTGGTACGTTTATTGCTATGTACAGTTGTCCACTGGTTGCATTGTATTAAACTTTGGCATTTACTATAGCTAAGGGTATTTGACTCGAAAGCAAGAGGACTCCTGACATATTTTGATAGCTAAAATATAGACATCAATGAACTATACTTATCTTAGATTCTTGGTTACAATCATAATAATTTGTCAACAGCCATTGAAATATTATGTTTTTGTGCTTTTAGACAATTTTAGAAAGAGCACAAGAACTGAAGAATGCTAAAGCCAAGGCGGAAAAAGGTGATGATAATGACAGTGGAGAAGCTAAGCAAACCAAAAAGAGAAGAGCATTCTTAGATATGCTTCTAGAAGCAACAGATGACGCAGGCAATACATTGAGCCATTTGGATATCCGTGAGGAAGTGGATACATTCATGTTTGAGGTAAAAGCGTGTTATGTGATTACTGTATTATTCTCTTTGTCAAGCT
This sequence comes from Eleutherodactylus coqui, assembly GCF_035609145.1. Classification (NCBI taxonomy): domain Eukaryota; kingdom Metazoa; phylum Chordata; class Amphibia; order Anura; family Eleutherodactylidae; genus Eleutherodactylus; species Eleutherodactylus coqui. Next base: position 98,157,299 of record NC_089843.1, on the reverse strand, counting down.
ACAAATGTAAAGTGATACCCATAACATTTGCAGTATGGCATGCAATATTTTCTCTACTTACCTATTTTGTATAGTGTGGAAATGATGCACAAAAAAGACAACACTTTCCGAACTGGCCATGCCAAACAAACTTAAGAAATCACTTATTTGGGAGAGAGAGAAAGAGAGAGAGAGGAAAAAAAAAAAAAGCTCGGCACCCGGCGGGTGAATTGCAAAAATGCTTGGGTCAGCCATTGACTTCAATGGGGTTCGTTACTTGATTAGAGCTCTCGAATATTATGAAAAGCTCGACTCGAATAACGAGCACCATAGCATTTTGGTGCTCGCTCATCTCTACATATGACCCATTCATGTCTAATCACAAGGTGCTTTAGTGGTGAAAGCGAACACATGTTTCATGCACAAAGTACATCAAAACAAATTCGGCATGATACAAACCCCAAAGAGCTGAAAGCTGATTTATGTGGGATCAGGGGTTCCTGTTACCTCCAAATATCTGTTTGAGAGCATACAATATAACAAATGGCTGTCTAAAGCCAGAAACCTCCTTATATGAAATGGGGCAGCATGGTACTTCTCTAATAAAGAGCATAAAGAGATTGTAAGATTTATTACATTAATGCTTTTTTTCAATTACACTCACGTAGTTTTTGTTTTCTTTTTCACCCCTTCTTTTTTGTATTTTACATGTCCACGTTAGGTGAAGTTAGGACTCCCTAAAAAGTTAAATTAGAGACCAATATACTGTATATTCATCTATGCAAAAATAATACCGAATGATACCAGTTGTCTAAATTAATTAAAATAATCAATGGTTGATACTCTTATTTTTAGTATTTATAATTCAAATACCTTCACACAATTTTACATTTGAAAAATTTAGCAATCTTCCAAAACTGTTTTAAGGGGAAAATGTCAGGAGGATTTAGGATTGTGAACCGCCACCAATCTGGTATCAAAGATGGTTGACAATCCTGCCCTTGTGTCTTCACGCTGATGCAGTATAATACAGACAGAGAACTTTGAAAACAGGGAATGCTATATTCATAGAATCCTAGAATGGTGGAGTTGGAAGGGACCTCCAGGGTCATCGGGTCCAACCCCCTGCTCAGAGCAAGATTTACTAAATCATCCCAGACAGATATTTGTCCAGCCTTTGTTTGAACACTTCCACTGAAGGAGAACTCACCACCTTCTGTGGTAACCTGTTCCACTCATTGATCACCCTCACTGTCAGAAAGTTTTTTCTAATATCTAATTTGTGTCTAATTTGATACCTTAAAAGAATCATCAGTGCCAGGTCCAGCAGCATCCAGTGCATGTGCAGTGGAACGAGGAGTATTAGCCCTGACTTGCTCTCTGCACTGCACATGTGGCAGATGCCATCATAGATGGCTTGTGATGATATTTCACAGTTTGAGGCTACATTCACATGGGGAAGCTCTTGCCAGCGTGTAATGTTCATGGTGATGCAAAGCGTTCTTAATTAAAAATCGCATTGCTTCTGTGAAATTGTGATCCTCATGCATGAGTTTTGCATTGCATCACACTTGCATGCACATCGCGCGGCATGCGAGTACCATGTAATGTCTTTTAAGGTCTCATTGAAAACAATGGATAAGCGATTCCGAGTGCATCCCTAAAGATAGAACATGCTGCGAGAAGAAAAGTAGCCTGTGTGATTTGAATCCAGAGAATGGATTTCATATTCATGTGAGTTTCTTGCTCATTGCATCACACAAAACTCGCAAGAGAATATCGTTTACGTGAATAAGCCCTATGGCCGGATTCACATGAGTGTATTTGTGCATGCAAAATGCAGAAAATAGAACGCATTCATTTCAATAGGTTTGTTCACATGCACGTATTTTGCGTGCGTATTTTGGTTGCACAAAAAATATGCAGCATGTTCTATTTTCCCTGCGCTTTTGCACCGGGAAACAGAGCATATGGTTCTAATTACACTAATTGGCCATTTCAATGGCTGGGACTGTAGTTGTGCATTTTTTGTGCATGAAAAATGCGCAGGATTTGCGTGCACAAAAAGTACAGTAAAAACCACAGTTGTGCATGCACATAAGCAACACCCAGAGCCAGAGAATACAAGGGCATCATCGTTAATGTATTGCCATTCTGGATAGTACTGTAGGTTGGTGGCGATTTCTGGCTCTAAATACCCCTGACAGCTTCCTTTTAAAGGCAAAATAATAGATACTGCTGGAAATTATAACATGAAGTAGCAAAAGAAAAATATTAGCAATAACTTGTTAACCTATGCAATTGGATATTTTATTATAAACATTTCAATACCTCCGTTTAAATGATATTATGGTGCAACAAAGCATTAACATTTGTACATTTTTATGTTCAGGGTCATGACACCACAGCCGCTGCACTTAACTGGTCCTTGTTCTTATTGGGTTCTCATCCTGACAATCAGGAAACGGTACACAAAGAACTAGATGACATATTTGGTAAGACTGTATTCCATAAAATTATCCTTAGGCCTCGTTCAGACAAGCATGTATTTGTAAATATTGCCCACAGGGAGTCTCCTCATCACTAAGCACTGCCACAGTGTTCAGTAATGATGGTAAATATTCCCCTGCCATAACTGTCACAGCTGTAACAGCTGTGGCAGAGGATTGCAATATTCTCCCATTGCTTTCAATTGGGCTTCCACTGCTGCCGGTGGCCCCATTGAGAGTAATGGGCTGCCGGCAACCCCTGCAGTGATTTTCGGGAAAGGGCTTTAAATATAAGCCCTTCCATGAAAATCATCCCTAGCTTGTGTAAAAAAGTAAAAAAATATATATACTCACCTCTCCTCAGCTGTTGGGGCTCAGCGCGTCTAGCCGCTTGTCCACCCGACACTGTACTGAAGCTCTTTCAGCAGGTGGGAATCTAAGATCCCCTCTTCCTGAAAGGGCTGTGTCTGATTGGCTGAGCGCTCAGCTAATCACAGGCAGCGCTCAGCCATTCATTGAATGACAGCTGAGTGCTGCCTGTGATTGGTCACAGTGCTCAGTCAATCACAGGCAGTGCTCAGCCATTCATTGAAATAATTGAACTCATCTCTCTCTACTGCCCTAACCAATCTCTCTGCTCTACTAATGACCTTAGACTAAATTCAACTCCTCCCAATTCAAAGATTTTTCCTGAGCCGCACCAGTTCTCTGGAACGCGCTACTCCAGACAATCTGGCTAATTTTCAACAGCCACAGCTTCAAGTGTGCCCTAAAAACAAATTTTTTTAGGGAGACCTAACATATTCCCTAATCTAAAGTCTTCCCCATCCACCCTGCTTCTACAATCTTGTTTGGAAGCCTGAGCCCCTTCTTCCCACTGCATCCCTCATATACCCCATCCCCTACACCTCTTATCTGTATATTCACAAACACAGCTGGAGATTCACTGACACAGCTTTATGTATATATGTATAGTATCCTATGTGCATACTTCCTTATTGTCTGTAAACAAAACCCTCTCCCCTATTATTAAGTTTCGCATCAGTTTAATACTGTATGTCATGACTAGAGATGAGCGAGCACCAAAATGCTCGGGTGCTCGTTACTCGGGACGAAAATTTCGCAATGCTCGGGGGTTCGTTTCGAGTAACGAACCCCATTGAAGTCAATGGGCGACCCGAGCATTTTTGTATATCGCCGATGCTCGCTAAGGTTTCCATTTGCGAAAATCTGGGCAATTCAAGAAAGTGATGGGAACAACACAGCAACGGATAGGGCAGGCGAGGGGCTACATGTTGGGCTGCATCTCAAGTTCCCAGGTCCCACTATTAAGCCACAATAGCGGCAAGAGTGGGCCCCCCCCAACAATTTTTACTTCTGAAAAGCCCTCATTAGCAATGCATACCTTAGCTAAGCACCACACTACCTCCAACAAAGCACAATCACTGCTTGCTTGACACTCCGCTGCCACTTCTCCTGGGTTACATGCTGCCCAACCCCCCCCCCCCCGCACGACCCAGTGTCCACAGCGCACACCAAATTGTCCCTGCGCAGCCTTCAGCTGCCCTCATGCCACACCACCCTCATGTCTATTTATAAGTGATGCCATGAGGAGGAACCGCAGGCACACACTGCAGAGGGTTGGCATGGCTAGGCAGCGACCCTCTTTAAAAGGGGCGGGGCAATAGCCCACAATGCTGTACAGAAGCAATGAGAAATATAATCCTGTGCCACCGCCATCAGAAGCTGCACACGTGGGCATAGCAACTGGGAACCTATGTGCCACACACTATTCATTCTGTCAAGGTGTCTGCATGCCCCAGTCAGACCGCGTTTTTTTATAAATAGTCACAGGCAGGTACAACTCCGCAATGGGAATTCCGTGTGCACCCACAGCATTGGTGGCTCCCTGGAACCCACCGGCTGTACATAAATGTATCCCATTGCAGTACCCTGGACAGCAGAGCTAACGTCAATTCAAATGCAGGTGGGCTTCGGCCCACACTGCATGCCCAAACCTGACCGGAGTTTTTAATTCATAGACACAGGCAGGTACAACTCCCTATTGTGAAGTCCGTGTGGACCCACAGCATGGGTGGCTCCCTGGAACCCACCGGCAGTACATAAATATATCCGATTGCAGTGCCCAGCACAGCTGAGGTAATGTCATGTTTAATGCAGGTGGGTTTTGGCCCACACTGCATACCCCAGTAAGACTGGGGTTCTTTAGAAGTGGACACATGCAGTTACAACTCCGTGTGGACCGACAGCATGGGTGGGTGCCAGGAAGCCACCAGCGGTACATAAATATATCCCATTGCAGTGTCCTGGGAAGCAAAGCTAACGTCAGGTTTAATGCAGGTGGGCTTCGGCTCACACTGCATGCCCCAGTCAGACTGGGGTTCTTTAGAAGTGGACACATGCAGTTACAACTCTGTGTGGACCGACAGCATGGGTGGGTCCCTGGAACCCACCGGCGGTACATAAATATATCCCATTGCAGTGCCCAGCATAGCTGAGGTAATGTCAGGTTTAATGCAGGTGGGCAAAAAATTAATTGGATTACACTGTAGGCAAGGGCCCCAAAAAATTGGTATACCAACAGTACTAATGTACCTCAGAAAAATTGCCCATGCCCAACCAAGAGGGCAGGTGAAACCCATTAATCGCTTTGGTTAATGTGGCTTAATTTGTACCTAGGCCTGGAGGCAGCCCAGTTAAAATAAAAATTGGTTCAGGTGCAAGTTTCAATGCTTTAATGAGCATTGAAACGTATAAAAATTGTTTAGAAAAATTATATGACTGAGCCTTGTGGGCCTAAGAAAAATTGCCCGTTCGGCGTGATTACGTGAGGTTTCAGGAGGAGGAGCAGGAGGATCAGGATGAATATAATACACAGATTGATGAAGCTAAAAGGTCCGCGTTTTTGATGGTGATAGAGAACAATGCTTCCATCCGCGGGTACAGCCTACGTATTGTTTAGGTATCCCTGCTGTCCGCTGGTGGAGAAGAGAAGTCTGGGGAAATCCAGGCTTTGTTCATCTTTATGAGTGTAAGCTTGTCGGCACTGTCGGTTGACAGGCGGGTACGCTTATCTGTGAAGATTCCCCCAGCCGCACTAAACACCCTCTCTGACAAGACGCTAGCCGCAGGACAAGCAAGCACCTCCAGGGCATACAGTGCGAGTTCAGGCCACGTGTCCAGCTTCGACACCCAGTAGTTGTAGGGGGCAGAGGCGTCACGGAGGACGGTCGTGCGATCGGCTACGTACTCCCTCACCATCCTTTTACAGTGCTCCCGCCTAGGACCTCTAGGTCCTCTACGCCTACCCCTACCCCTCAGCATGGTGTATTACCAGTAGTGCAGAAACAGAACGCTGTAATTAAATGTGCCGCTTATTGGCCTGTGGTTGGAGGCTGACTTCGCTTACGGAACGCACAGCAGAGCCAGGAAAGAATTTTGCGCAAGCCTGTGGTGAGACGTAGGTGCGTATGACTGAGCTAGTGGAATTCACAGCGCAGAAGCAGTCAAGTGTCCAAAGGCCACTAGTAGGCCTTAAGTGTTTTGCTTCTATTTTTTTAAAGGCTGAGCTGAGACAGCAGATACTGTAGGCAGCGTATATATGTATACTGTTTCCCTCTAGACGGGATGACGGCGGTGATGTAACGGGCAACGCAGAGCCAGAAAAGAATTTTGCGCAAGCCTGCTGTAACACTTAGCTGCGTATTAATTAGGACTACTACCCCCAGCAGACACGCAGTACACTGAGGACGGTCACAGGCAGCCCAAATATATATTTTTTTCCCAAATTGTTTTGAAAAAGCCCACTGCCTATATAGACAGTATATCTCTTTCACCTTTCCCACTGTCCCTGCCTCACCACTACTGGCCCTATACTATGTAAAATTACTGCAGACTGTTTCCCTCTGGACGGGATGACGGCGGTGATGTAACGGGCAACGCAGAGCCAGGAAAGAATTTTGCGCAAGCCTGCTGTAACACTTAGCTGCGCATTAATTAGGACTACTATCCCCAGCAGAGACGCAGTACACTGAGGACGGTCACAGGCAGCCCAAATAGATTTTTTTTTCCCAAATTCTTTCGAAAAAACCCACTGCCTATATAGACAGTATATGTCTTTCACCTTTCCCACTGTCCCTGCCTCACCACTACTGGCCCTATACTATGTAAAATTACTGCAGACTGAGGACGCAATGCTCTGCACGGCCGATATACAAAAAAAAAAAGTGCAACACTGCTAAAAGCAGCCTCAACAGTATTGCACACGGTCAGATGTGGCCCTAAGAAGGACCGTTGGGGTTCTTGAAGCCTAAAATAACTCCTAACACTCTCCCTATAGCTGCTCCAGCATCAGCAGCACTTTCCCTGATCTATGTCAGAATGCATCTGTGGCGAGCCGCCGGAGGGGCCGATTTATATACTCGGGTGACACCTGATCTCCCCAGCCACTCACTGCAGGGGGGTGGTATAGGGCTTGAACGTCGCAGGGGGAAGTTGTAATGCCTTGCCTGTCTTTCTATTGGCCAGAAAAGCGCGCTAACGTCTCAGAGATGAAAGTGAAAGTAACTCGAACATCGCGTGGTGCTCGCCTCGAGTAACGAGCATCTCGAACACGCTAATACTCGAACGAGTATCAAGCTTGGACGAGTACGTTCGCTCATCGCTACTCATGACTGATTTTGTATCTGTCTTCCTCTGAGCGCTGTGGAATATGTTGGCGCCATACAAATAAAGACTATTATTATTTAGAGTATTATTAAAGTTACTCTAACTCTTGATGTGTCAACCAATGCATCATTTTTTCTTGTATCATAAATCTGTTTCCATTGTATTATCCTCATTAGGTCAGTCTGACCGGCCAGCGACAACGGATGATTTGAAGAATATGAAATATCTGGAGGCAGTTATTAAAGAAGCTCTTCGAATCTACCCCTCAGTGCCATTCTTCGCACGCACCATTACTGAAGATTGCATCATTAGTAAGGAACCTTAATGTAAAGAGAACCTCTCGTGTCAATGGGGCCTGCTGAATAGCTTTGCAGCCTAGGTCCTGTTAACTCAACAATGTCTTTCATTTGTTCTTACTCACCCTGGTATGGACTTTTCTTTGATTTGGCTTCCTGCCTTGTAAATGAGTCAAGTGGGCGGTCCCCACTGCTCACTGTCAATGCTTGGTGTCAGACTTGATTGACAGTGTGTGGCAGCACCATCAACGTAACACATTCACAGCACTTGGAGCCAAATCTAAGAAGAGCCTTGACTGCAAAGCTATTCAGCTGGCCCCACCAACACAATGACCTCTTTAATGGAAATGTCTGTCATCTTGTGAGTGTACATATAGATTGGAGTAACTATACAGATGCAACAAGCGCCAAAGTAATGTTTAGTGTGCCATATCTCTTTGGGTGCATTATTTGTATAGCCATTGCTTAGCAATGACTGCAGGGATACACATGTAGCAAAGGCATACTACCATAACTCCATAGTGTGCCTGGCCAGACAAACATGGTGCTGGTACCTTTGCATGAATTTGATCCTAATGGTATGTGTTGGAGGACATGAGAGCAGTACGATGCAGGCCTTCTTTTGTGCTACTGTATATACATATGTTTACAATGTAGTCATGTATATTGGTCTGTTTTACTCTACAGATGGTTATACTATACCAAAAGGTGTGAATGCATTCATTGTGCCTTATGCCCTCCATCGAGATCCAGAATACTTTCCTGAACCGGAAGAATTTAAACCCGAAAGGTTTTTCTCTGAAAATGCAAGTGGACGTAATCCATATGCATATATACCTTTTTCTGCTGGTCTCAGGAACTGCATTGGTAAGTTGCTTGTTACCCAACTTGTTTTTTAAAGCTAATGCCTGCTTTTTAACTGTTCATATAGTTGAGTAACTTTGCCAATGCTTTGTGTTAGAGCACATGTACACTGGCATGGAGTCTGTATGGCTCCTTTAGTAAGGCGCTGTACAGTCTCAGTGCACTGCTGGGCAGATATCATACTGTGTGTTTGGAGATGTTCTCTCCTACAAGCAAACTATAGAAAATGTAACTTGTTTTTTAAAGTCAGGAAGGGTATTGTTTCTCCTTAGGGAGAGCACCTAAAAGGTGAGTGAGGAGACTTGTAAGGCCATCCATGCTCCTCTGGGAAATATGCAAATAAGAAAGATGGAATGATACCTCTTCAACGCCACCTATTGGAAGGTAGCATTCCTACAAGTCAATGTCAGATCTTTTAGACAAGATTTATAACCTTGACTGGGAATTGTAAACAAAGCCAGAATACCATACACAGACAGCTGCTTTAGGGGTTTTGCCCATTATCAGTGTGCAGTAGGTTTCTAGCGTGGCTAAAACACGAAGAACAAAACCCAACTGGACTCATATACCGTACAGCCACTATATGGAACAAAAATGCACAGAAAACTCTAAAGGATATGTGAGCATTGCTGTTACCTAAGAAATTTATTTTAGTGTCAACAAATGAATAAAGTTCTTTGCGGATGGAAGCGGCCAAGGTTGTCCACCACCTGTCACATATCTCTATTATTACAAACTCTTCCGAGTGTTGTACCGAAGGGCTTCTTCAGACTAGTGTATGTGAAAATACACTTGCACCAGAGCAACGTATTTGTACAGTGAACAAGGTTGTTTGTGCGTGTCTGCGCATAAAACTGTGCTTTTATGCGCACGCAGGGCCTGTGTCATATGCGCGAGTGACCCCCCGCCTTGATATAAAAGGCTATTTAATTTACAGAGGTCCAGATGTGCTCTATTTTTCACAGAATTGTGTTGCGTATTGCGCATTTGCGCACCTCCCATAGACCTCTCTGGGGACCTTGCCGCGCAAATATGCTGTAAGACAGAGCAGGTCCTATTTTTTGTGCGTACACGAAATCTGCGCAGGCAAATTGTTTATCTGAAAGAACCCATTGACATCAATCGTTTCTATTTTTTGAGTATTGCGCACGTATATTTTACATTCGCAAATATGTTCTTCTGAAGAAGCCCTAAATTGCCTGGTAATAGGTGAGTGTCTAATCACTGCTCACCTGATTTATACATTTGTCTATAAAACATACTGTACAAAATGCTGTAAAATGCTGGATGAGGAGCAGGCTAGCCTGAAAATGAGTTGGTGTTTTTTTTACAATCAGGGTGACTACCCACTTCAGTTTTTTTTCACTGCGAAATTCGCTGAGTTTTTTTTCTGCAGGGATCTATGGGACTTGTAATGTTAAAATTGCGATCACGCAAAATCGCAATTTACCGTGGAATCGCGATTTTAACATTACAAGTCCCATAAACCCCTGCAGAAAAAAAAACGTTGCGAATTTCGCAGTGAAAAAAAACTGTAGTGGGTAGTCACCCTAAAACATGAAAAAGAAATCCCAAATGGCTACACTTCTCTCTTTTGCTGGTTTGCGATTATCAAGTCCCATGCTTACTAGGTTGTGTTTATGGTGTTGCAGTTACTAACGTTCATGTCTTGCCATGTCTTGTCATTCACAGGCCAACGCTTCGCCCTAATGGAGGAGAAGGTGGTCTTATCGGCCATTTTGAGAAACTTTACTGTAAAAGCTAGCCAGACCCGTGAAGATATTTGTCTTGTAGGAGAACTCATTCTTCGTCCACAGGATGGTATGTGGATTGAGCTACAGAAAAGAAAACCAAACCCTGCTCTATAAAACTTATGAAACAACTTAAGTGTGTGAAGACGACACCTTTTTTATCAAATCTTTATTAATTTTAAATAGTTCATTGTGTGTTTCTGGTGATGTAAAGAATATACTCCTTTAAGAGAGAAGATTTAATAATTAAGAAATTCACTAAACCTGCAGATGTGCAATATGGTACAGCTTACAGAGGCGTAACTAGAAGCTCCTAGGCCCCAATGCAAAATCTGTAATAGGACCCCCTACTTACCTTGTGCTGTTTATAATGCTGGTGTCTTTTTATGTAATGGAGGGGTTTTGGGCAGTCTAAGGCTCCAGGGCCCAGTAGCAACTGCTACCCCTGCACTCCCTATAGGTACGCCCCTGCACTCCCTATAGCTACGCCCCTGCTTACTGATATGACTACAATACCATGTACAGCCTATAGCTATGGTATACAAGCATTGCTTCTTTATTCACCTGATAAAGTTTTAATAAAGCGATACAGTCAATAGCCTGTGAGATGCGTTCTAGAATCTTGCTTATACTTTCTATGGATAGAAGAATATATTTTTTCATGTTCAATTATGCTAATTTAGAATATGCCAAATTCTAATAAAGGTTGGTAATGTCTTTTCATTTTTGTGTTATCTGTTATTACATGTGGATGGCAAGACTTCATACAAGCAAATACATGTAAAATAACATTTAAAACAGATGTCCAGTTGTAAGCTACTGATGGCCCATCAGGATAGCCCATTGGCTATAATGGCAAGTCATTAGGATAGCCCATCGGCTGTGATAGCAGATCGGTGGGTATATGCTGCCTGGAATCCCTGCTGATTAGCTGTCTGCCAGGTCGGTGTTCTCTTGCACTGAACAAATTTCTGCAAGTAGCAGACAGCTCCGTTCCCACTGCAGTGGCCAGGCTTGAAATTGCAGGCCACATTCCTATTCACTTCAATGTCTCTAATACCAAGCCTGGCCACTGCAGTGAGAATGGAGCTGTCTGCTGCCTGCAGAAATCAGCTCAGTGCATGAGTTCATTTGCCCAGGTGGTAGACTTCCATTTATCTATTAATGATGATCTAACCTGTTGCTAGGTCACTATTGGTTTACAACTGGATCATGGGGTGCATCAAAAGAGGTATTGGGGAACATGACAAGAACATTGGTCTTCCTCTTTACAAGTTAGTGGTCAGATCACACATGAAATATTATGTACTGCTCTGGGGATCGGTACTCAAGAAGGACAAATCAGTAATAGTAATAAATGGAATGGCGGACTACAATACCCAGAGGGGTTATCAAAATTGGATTTTTTGGGGGTTTAGAAAAAAGATGGTTGAGGGGCGACCTAATAACTATGTATAAATATATCAGTGGACAATACAGAGATCTCCTCCATCATCTATTTATACCAAGGACTATGACTGCAACAAGGGGGCACTGTCTACATCTATAGGAAAGAAGGTTTCTACATCGACATAGAAGGGGATTCTTTACTGCAAGAGCAGGGAGACTATGGAATTCTCTGCCTGAGGATGTGGTGATGGTGAATTTAATAAAAATTTAAGAGGAGAAGGGACGCCATTTACTTTTCTGGGGGAAAAAACGCTGTTTTTATGGCAGTTTTTCATGAGGTTTTTAAGCCAAAGCTAGAAGCTGATTCACCTGGAAGAAAAAGTATAAGACCTTTCTTTATATGTCCTATTCCTTATGATGGTACTAGTGCATTTTGTCTTCACTAGAAGTATGGGTGGAGACATAGTGAATGAGTGTATCTGCCCGGTTAACATCCCCAAGCTCCTGATTGGCTAGGGTGACGGTTTGCCGTGGCTGGAAGACTGAGGTTTGCTGTGACTGGGGGGTTAGGATTATTGTTAGGGTTAAGCTTACAGGAGTAGCAGCGGCTAGACTGGTGAAGCCGGCTTCAGGAACTGGCCGAGTAGCAGCATAAGCGGCCGCAGCAGAACAAAGATAGGTGGATGCTGCAGTTGCCACACCTGTAGCCGAGACTCACAGTGCAGTATGCGGGAGGGGACATGGGAGAGCGGCGCAGAAGGTAGAGCAGCGCAGGAGGAGTACCGGAGCACACATATTCCAATGCTGATGGGACGGCAGTGAGGAAACTGAGAGCACAGTAAGTGGGAGGCAACAAGGGCAGCAGTGGGGTGAGTGACAAAAGGCGGGAGGGGAACCCAGTGGGGAGCATTTACACACAGCACAGAACATTGCAAGCCGGTGGGGGGAGACTCACAGCAGAGGCCAGATGTGCAGATCAACGGAGATGCCAGGACAGCGGCGAGTACTATTGCCAGAAGGCAGAGTATCAGCCATTTCGCTGTTGGGGGCATCACCTGGCCCTCCCCTAGAACTCAACCAGGGCAACCCATGTCTCCATCCATTCTTCTGGTGGAGACAAGATGCACCTGTACCCCTTATGACTTGGTGGGATGTATTTGAAAGAAGGACAGTATGTTTTATTATCCTGTACAACCACTTAAACTGAGGCCTAGGCTGCCTCTGCTAACATTGAGGTGCCCAGTATGATTTTTGCGGTTCCCCAGCAAGGAATGGAACAATCAGGCCTGCCCACCGTGTTTCTGCACCACAGCACTTTCACACGTAGTCAGGTAAGACATCATCATCTGGTGTTATCCCCACTGCAGAGCTGCATTGGTAGTTTGCTGCCCTCTAATTGCAGCCTGCTGGGTGGCATTTGTATGTTATTGCTCTCTGGTTGCATCTTACTGCGCTGCTGTAGCTTTCACTAGAGCCTTCACCACATCATTCATTTTTAGTGCTTTAATGTGCTGTCCAAGTCTGAATCACCAATTGTGAGGGGATCATTTTGGGATAACCTTTGTTGAGGTCAAAGGTCATGTGCCATCTCCAAACAACATGCAGTCAGCAGCAAGGAATGGGATTCAACTGACACTTTGTATAGGCCCATTTAAACACAATGATTATCGCTCAAAATTCGCTCAGAAGCCATCATTTGAGTGATAATCGTGGTGTATAAATGTACTGCCATCGAGCACTGTTCATTCATCATTGATTTCTAGCAAGCTAGAAATCACTGAGGACGCTTATCAGTGCCTCACACTGATTTTCTCAGTGGGCGGCACTGATGGCATTCTTTCAGCTGGTATCCTGCTGGGACTTCCCAGCAGGATACCAGCTGAAAGCCCCAAGAACAGAGGAGCTGTCAGAGCTCCTGCTGTTTATCTGAGCTATCAGATCACTGGGATACCAGCTGATAATTGCAAGAACAAAGCAGCTGTTTGCATATACAAAACAGCTGCTGTTCTTGGAGTTATCAGCGGTATCCTGTTCCGCCTGCATAACTCTTTAAATAGCTAATTAGCTACTTAAGAGTAATGCAAAGAGGATCGCACAAAACTGTCACTCAAACTGTAGTTTGAGCGATTTTTGAGTGATCATCTTTCAGTCTAAATGCACCCTAAAGGCCCATTTACACTGGACGAGAGTAGAGCAACGACGCCTGACACTCGTCCCTGTGTTTCCTCGCTCATGTGTTCCTGCATGGGAGCTAGCAGAGCTGGTTGGGTCACGAAGCGGCCAGCCTGGGGCCGGGCAGTGCAGGAGATTTCTCTCCTCTCGCTCCCCCGGCCCCCTCCATTGAGATAACACAGCGGCTGTTCACTACTGAACGGCCGCTGTTTAAACTGAACGATGAGTGATGAGCTTCATCGCTGATCTTTTATGCTGCATAAACGATGAGCTCATCGCTAGAGATGAGCGAACGTGTTCTTCCGAGCTTGATATTCGTGCGAATATTAGGGTGTTCGGTATGTTCGTTATCCGTAACGAACACCATGCGGTGTCCGGGTTACTTAAACTTTCTTCCCTGAGACGTTAGCGCTTTTTTTTGGCCAATATAAAGACAGGGAAGGCATTACAACTTCCCCCTGCAACGTTTAAGCCCTATACCACCCCCCTGCTGTGAGTGGCTGGGGAGATCAGGTGTCCGCCTGATATGAAAGTCTGCCCCTCCCGCGGTTCGCTATGGATGCATTCTATATGCGCTCAATGGGGCCAGCGGCAGCAGCGCTGACCCCATTGAGAACATATAGAAGACAAATCCTTCTTCTCTGGCACGGCTGTAACAGCTGTAGCAGAGAAGAACGATGTTTGCCCATTGAATTCAATGGAGCGGCAATACAGCATGTTCCACTGAATGCAATGGTCTGCCGGCGATCGCAGGATGAATGGTCGGAAAGGGGTTAAATATATAACCCCTTTCCTGCAATTCATCCAGAAATGTGTTACACTAAAAATATATACCGGCGTATAAGGCGACGGGGCGTATAAGACGACCCCCCAACTGTCACCTTATACGCCGGTAATACAGTGGAGCAAAGAATAAAAAGCATTACTTACGTTTTTAGATGATCTGCGGCGCTCCTGCAGGCTGTCACTCCCTCCTGGTCCACGGCAGAGTATTGCTTTCTCCACGAAAGACTTTAAATCCCTGCCTCCAGAAAGACATGTGCCTTCAGCCAATCACAGCCAATGACAATGATGTCATTGAATGGCTGTGATTGGCTGTGTTTCTGGAGGCGGGGATTTCAAGCCTTGAAATCCCCGCCTCCAGAAACACAGCCAATCACAGCCATTCAATGACATCATTGTCATTGGCTGTGATTGGCTGAAGGCACATGTCTTTCTGGAGGCAGGGATTTAAAGTCTTTCGTGGAGAAAGCAATACTCTGCCGTGGACCAGGAGGGAGTGACAGCCTGCAGGAGCGCCGCAGATCATCTAAAAACGTAAGTAATGCTTTTTATTCTTTGCTCCACTGTATTGCCGGCGTATAAGGTGACAGTTGGGGGGTCGTCTTATACGCCCGGTCGCCTTATACGCCGGTATATATTTTTAGCGTAACACATTTCTGGATGAATTGCAGGAAAGGGGTTATATATTTAACCCCTTTCCGACCATTCATCCTGCGATCGCGGGCAGCCCATTGCATTCAGTGGAACATGCTGTATTGCCGCTCCATTGAATTCAATGGGCAAACATCGTTCTTCTCTGCTACAGCTGTTACAGCTGTGCCAGAGGAGGACGATCTTTATGCTGACAGTGGGGGGCACTCTTGCCGCTATTGTGGCTTAATAGTGGGACCTGTGAACTTGAGATGCAGCCCACCATGTAGCCCCTCGCCTGCCCTATCCGTCACTGTGTCATTCCCATCACTTTCTTGAATTGCCCAGATTTTCACACATGAAAACCTTAGCGAGCATCGGCGAAATACAAAAATGCTCTGGTCGCCCATTGACTTCAATGGGGTTCGTTGTTCGAAACGAACCCTCGAGCATCGCGGGAAGTTCGTTCCGAATAACGAACACCCGAACATTTTGGTGTTCGCTCATCTCTACTCATCGCTCATCGTTCAGTTTAAACAGCGACCATTCAGTAGTGAACCGCGGCTGTGTTATGTGAATAGAGGTGGGTGGGGGAGCGAGAGGAGAGAAATCTCCTGCACTGCCCCACCACCCTGCTGGCTGCTCCGTGAGCGAGCCATCACCAGTAGCTCCCTTGCATGAGCGCTGGAGCGAGCAAACACAGGGACGAGTGTCAGGCATCGTTTGCCTGACATTCGTCTCGTGTAAATGGACCTTAAGACTTTTATTTAGCATGGTTGCACAACAAAATAAACAGGGAAAAGAAAACTTGACGTCTGGCACTATTACAAGATGGCTTCTTCTCTAGGACTTCACAAAATCACAGGATTTTGAACAACCATACTTACAGTCCCAAGCACATCTACTGAGCCCAAACACACTCTGTTCTCAGGTAAGGGCTGCACACCGACCTGCTGGTTGCTCCTTAACCACGCGGCAATTTTGTTTTCATTTTCGGTTTTTCCTCCCTCCTTTTAAAAAAGCGTAACAACGTAGATGTCTGGGGGCTTGTTTTTTGTGGGACAAGTTGTATTTTTCGATGGTACTATTCAATGTACCATATAATGTAAAAAATCAAAGTGGAGTGAAATGGGAAAAAACCTAATTCCACCCTATTTGGTTGCGTCGTCTTTCTAGGATGTACAAACTGCAACAAAAATGACATGATAACCTTATTCTATGGATCAGTACCATTACCACGATACCAAATTTTTGATTTATTTCTTTTATTTTTTTCAAAGATACTTAGTATTTTGAGATTATTTTCTGCTGCCATTTCTGACAGCCATAACTTTTTTATTTTTCTGTCGACATAGTTGTGTGGATGCTCATTTTTTGCGGGACGTCCTGTAGTTTCTATTGGTACTATTTTTGAATACATACAACTTTTTGATCACTTTTTATTGCATTTTTTCTTGGAGATGGGGATGACAAAAAAAGCGCAATTCTGGTGTTCTTTATCTTCTTTTTCTGACGATGTTCTGCATATTTCAGAATTCCTTCCCTCTTCAGTATAATGATAAAAGCTTCCAGGGCTCTTTTTGGGAATGGCACTTCCCTCAAAAGGGAGTTATAGATTTAGAAATCTGGGGTGGGAATTCAGGATAAAGGCCTATTTACACGCAAAGTCTATTTTTCAAACCATTGAAAGATTAGCAGTTTTAGCGATTGTTTTGCATAAAGTGTTAATAGACTCTAATTTCCATTAACACTTTTATCAGCTTCATTTGCATGTAAATAAGCCTCCAGGAGTTGTTTGCATGGCACAGCATGTGGTCTGAGCTCTGCACACAGCTCCATTGTTCTCACACAGGCTGTCAGTAGAATACAATGTAATCTCCGACTCCAGTGCAGAACACAGCGTGCGGTCCCTGTTATCTCTCTCTCTGGCTGAATGATGGATTTTAAGCTCAGCTTAAAATCATTGTTCACCCAAAGAGTGTTGGATGGCAGTGATGATCTGCAGACTAAGGGGTTAAGAGAAGTCTGGGGGCCCCAAGATAAACTTTTGCACCCGGGCCCATGAGCCTTTAACTACGCTCCTGCTGCAGAGGCATATTCTAAGAGGTTTGCACTAAACATTCACATGATATTCCACGATATCATCACTAATGCTAACTACCGAGATGAAATCCTCAGATCCATTGTCAATCAGACTTTATGCTAGTGTAGGACAATATCTGGCCTTATGTGGCAGCTCCTGGATGATGAAAGCATTAAAGCCATTGATGGCCCACATGTTTCTCAGGCCTAAATCCAATTGAGAACTTCTGGGGCATTCTGTATCAGTACATCTGATATAAAGATATCGAAGGAGCATAGGCAAGCAATAAGAAAGCTATTTTATTTAGTTAAAAAGCAATTATGAGAACTGATTGAATTTTGGATAAAGGTCCTGATTACCAGCAACCCCTGAAGTATGAGGAATACCCAAACAAAGGAGGAAAACTTTCCCTAAGGGGAACTAGAGGGTGACAACCTCTGCCTACAAGTGGATGGCCCGCCCTTATAAGGACGCATCCAGCCCTTGTGCCTATGCCACTCACTAACCCTGATGAATGACAAAGGAGAACCACCATATGAACCACCACCAATCTTCTAAGAATGAATCTGAGCAATAAATCTCTGTATGTATCTTTGGAGCTGCTGGAAGAACCATGGATACCAGATCCAGAGATGTTTTCTACTAACTGCAGAAGGAGAATTGACTGAATTGACCAGCACAGAACCCAGGCAAGGAGGAAACTAAAAACCCTTCTTAATGGCCCCCAAGTGTACACCAACAGCTGATACTCCCATCAAAGGGACTTTCCATCAATATGGGACCCTTGGTTAACTAAAGTTAGGTGAAAAGTAGAGATGAGCGAGCATACTCGCTAAGGGCAATTGCTCGAGCGAACATTGCCCTTAGTGAGTACCTGCCTACTCGAGAGAAAAGGTTCGGCTGCCGGCACGGGTGACAGGTGAGTTGCGGCAGTGAGCAGGGGGAGCGGGAGGGGGGGGGGGGGAGAGGGAGAGAGAGATCTCCCCTTCGTTCCTCCCCGCTCTCCCCCCCCCGCTCCCTGCCCGCCGTCGGCAGCCAAACTTTTTCTCTCGAGCGGGCAGGTACTCACTAAGGGCAATGCTTTCTTGAGCAATTGACCTTAGCGAGTATGCTCGCTCATCCCTAGTGAAAAGTTTTTTTTTTTAATTTCTCAAATGTCCTCTGACCTTCTTGTATAATTCTCAGTCTCCCTCAATGATCAGGTCTCTGTGAGCTCAACACATGGTATATATTTGTAATTGCTTAAAGTCTTAGTTTTGGGTCTTTCTCATTCACATCAGTGGTGGTAGTCATTCCACGGTTTCCCTTGTACTAGTACTCACAGGTGACATCCTCTCTGATTTGTTTTTTTTTCTTGTCTTCTCCATCTGGCCCAGACCACTGTGATGACTTATTTGAGCTACAACCTATCACAGCAGAATATAACACACAGACATCTCTTTTCTAGCATAACGTCATCTTTTCTAACGTGTCATAAATATGGTATTATGCTAGAACACCTTATTTTTCAATGTATTTCAGCCAGAAAACTAGCAAAAATACATTGATAAATTTGCTCCATTATATATATACTTGCTAGAAAATACGTAAACTTTAATTATTGTGTTCTTGCTACTGAATAGTAACATTTCGTACTAGGAAACTGGCATTGTCAATAATACGTGAGAAAGTGATTACCAAGTGACACGAATAGATGAGAGAACACTTTCTTTGCTCTGTATAAAAATCAATCTTATTATAGTCTCTGATGGACAGATGCGTGGTAAACTATCTGATCTCCTTGATTAAAATGTCCTACTCTCGCTTGTTTATTTTCCTGATGAATCTCTGGAATTGAATATTTGTGCTGACGTTGTCGGTCACGATTTCTATAGCTAAACAGTTCCTTCTGTGGTGACGACTGTTAGCATATTTAAAGGGATTATCCAACCCAAACCATTTATTACCTATCCCCAGGATAAGTGATAAATATATGATCGCTGGGGTCAGATGATTGGAACTTCTAGGAATCATGAGAACAGTGCACCCTGGGTCCTGCTACTGAATGGAGTGGCAGTGTGCATGTATGAGGCAGTGCGCATGCGTGACCATTGCTCTATGCACTCCTGCGTAATTGAGGGAGATTGCAAAGTACAGCTATTATCAATCGAGACCATGGCTGCTGACTTCGCTTCCCCTGGTGGTTGCGGCCACTGTCATCTGCTACAGACACTGCATCCTCCTCCATCCTAGTCCTGCTGTCATGCACTGCGTGCATGTTCTCAGCCTGTCTCTTAAAGGGCCAGTGCACACCCAGCTTTCTAGTCCCTGAATAATAATCTGAACAGGCTACTTACCGGGTATTCTATTATACATTACTTTTGAATTCAGTGTATTTGCAGCTCTACTGTGAATCTACAAGTACTTTTTTCTTAAAAAAAGCTATATAATATTATTAACAAAGTTAAACATGTAATATAAAAAAACCTACAGGCTTTTTCTAACACCACACTTTGACCCCTTTGCCTGACACTAGGTGGATGATTTTGGTGTCGTTAGATTTGTGACCACTGTAAAAATCCTAAAATTTGAGTTTGATACATCCAGTGACCTGTTAGGGCAGCTCAAAGTTGCAATGTTACGTCTATGGGCGCACGCCTCTAGCGAGAGTAAAGCTCAGCTAAGCAGCGCAAGACACGAGCAGTGAGTAGGAGAGAGTGAAGCTGGTTTCACAATGGTGAGGGCAAAATCAGGCCGTGAATCATGGCCCTATATCGCACTTTCCACCATGTGAAAACCTCGTAGATTTGTGGCATTTGTGAAAACAGCCTTGCAACACTACAGGAAATCCCTTCATCCCCATGGGGATAAAAGATTCCCTCAGCCACGGCTAAAGGGATTTCCCAAGCCGCGGCTGAAGGAATTCGCCCAGGCATGGCTGAAGGGATTCCCCAGCAGCGGTAGAGCTCCCCCAGTGCTTTCACTGGGAGGGGAGAGGGCGAGAGGAGCTTGTGGGATTAGGATTTTATCTCCTGAGCTTTGAGATTTCATGTGTGTTATTCTATTTTTGCTCCTAACTATTTTTGCTTGGTTGGCCATTATCTTACTTGCTTTGTTATAAGACAGCTTACCTGTCTGTTGTCTGGCTCCTGTCTTCTGGTTAGCTCCCTATGTTTCTATTTGTTTTGAATTCTGTGTATTCTTCTCGGTTTTCGTATTCCCATTCCCCTCTGACTCTGGACTTGCCTTTGTGTAAGTAGTGGGGTCATTCCTTTTGGGACTGGGGCTTCGCTTCAAGTTGGGTTCTGTCAGAGGGGTTCAGTGTGTCTGATCAGTACCTCTCTGTTTGGTCAGCTCCTGCGTCTAACCCACCTGACAATTGTTTCATGGTTCACTGACTGATGCAACAGAAAAACTGCCCATAAAATGATCCACAATAAAAAATACAACATCAGCATGGCTGACAAAAAAATTTAGAAATTATATATTGTTACAGATGGAGACAACTTAAATATTTCTCCCTTAAAGGGGTATTGCCATCTTAGCAAGTTATCCACTATTTACAACAGAGGAGATAACTTGCTGATTGGTGAGGGTCTGACTTCAGTGACATCTTCCCCTGGAGCGTCCCTAAATTTTGACAGTGGTAGACATGCAAGTGTACCACTGCTTCATTCCCTCCAATGGGAACTGCTGAGTTCAAGTGCTCGGTAATCTTGAGCAGTCCTATTTACTTCAGTGGGACCACTCGAGGTTGTTGAGTGCTTGAGCTTGGCTATGTCTGGCAGTTAGCAATGAAATGAACAGAACAGTGGTGCGCTTGCATGACCACCAATGTCAAAATTTAGGACATGCCAGGGATGATATCTACGGATTGCTGGGGTCCCAGTAGTTGGATTCTCACTGATCCCCTGTGGATAGGTGATAACTTGCTGAGATGGGAATATCCCTTTAAAGGTTTATCTTTCAGCTTTTATTACTATCATATTTGTATTATTACTGATTTTTACAATTATTTACATATCACCATTTTGCAGTAACACATTATAACAAACAGCATTTATAACCTATATGGATGAGATAAGGGTGAACATTAATTTGTGCTTCTATTGCCCAGTAAATTGGACATTTAAATATTGACTCTGCACCATTGAATGTGCCTAATACAGCAGTATACAAATTAGAATATTAATTCTTCGTCATTCCATGTTAAACTATCTATATAAGTACCAGAGCGCAGTGAGATCATCACATAGCCCTGTTTATTTCTATGCTATTAAACTAGATAAGGCTTGAAGAGCTTAATGTCCAGATGTTCATGGTTGGACAGATTTAGGTGTATCAGTAGACTATAATGGTTCAACAAGGCTAATAGCCTGCTGTAAGCCATAAAGGGGCAGTCACTTTTATGTCTGACCATTACTACTTTGCAAGCATGGAAACTGAAGAAACTCTAGGACTTAATGTAATAGTAATTATGAATAGGTGGGACATTCCGGTTCACTAGGACCACTTACTAATTTTATTGTATTTCACCCAAAGTTATTTTTTTGTTTGCATAACTCCAATGTGTTTTAAAAATGAAATGAATCTTACTACCATTTCATGTGTGTCTTCTTCATGGTTAGAGACTACTAAACATATCATAATAAACATATCATATGCAAAGTCTGATCTTACTGTGATGTGTTAGGGTGTAGTCACACAGGCAAGTGTGATGTAGGTTAGTGAAAAACAGACCACTTTACAGCTTCTTCAGGCGACTATATTTGAGCTAGTTTTTGCGCACGTAAAATATATGCATGCAATTTGTAGAGAATGGAACCAATGGATGTCAATGGGTTTGCTCCCATGAACAGTTTTTGTGCATGCGCAAGAAAATTGGTCCTCCTACATCTTTCTGTGTATTGAGCAGCAACGCGCATGCAAAATGCAGGAACATTCGCAATTTGCTGTATAAATCTTTGAAAAACAAATAAGGAAAATGGAACAATACTTCTGCAGCGCCACCTATTGGATGGCAGCATGCCTTCAAATCGATGCGTAAGCCTTTATACAGGTCTGCAGAGCCATGATTGGGAATTGGAAACCAAGCCTGAATTTATACACAGACAGCTCTTGGCGTTTTTGCCCTTCATCAGTGTGCAGTAGGATCTTGGCTTGGCTAGTGATAGCCCTTTTGACGTGGGTCAGGAGGGGTAACATCACTCCTTAGGGAGAGAAGGTAAGTGAGGAGACTTACAAGGCCATCCATGCTCCTGTGGGTAATATGCAAATAAGGGAGATGGAACAATACTTCTGCAGGGCCACCTATTGGATGGCAGCATTCCTACAAACACACCTAGACCCCATTAGGCTAAATAACTTTTTAGATAGGGTTGGGGTTGTTTTGCAAGTGCATTTGAACAGACCCTGCGTCTAAAAAGTAAAGTAATATACACCGACATGCGTGTAAATCTACTTCATCAAGCTCACTGAAAATCAATGGTTTTGTTTTATCCCACTATGATTTTCATGTCCTCATAACGGAACTAAATCATGCCCATCAGAAGAAGCCCTTAAGAACGGACACTTAGATCTTAGATCATTCATGTATTTCTCATGAGTTTGCTTTAACCCTTTCCAATCCAATTTGTATCCTGGTTTTCCTAGGGGGCTTACTCTTTTTCTGCTGTTATACAACGGTGCTATCTGCTGGCTAAAGCCAGTACTGCATGAGGTGGCACGTTGGATAGGCTCCGACACGAGAGAGGCTGGCAATATACAGTAAGAGAACCCCGACGGACGTGTTCCAACATCGGAGCTGTACAGCCCTAAATCATAATGTCTTAAGATGTCAGACAGTGGATTGGAAAGGGTTACATTTATAATGAATTTGTTAAAAACTGATTGATAATGCTGATATGAATGAAGCTTTAATGAAGACTGTGGGCTGCCCGCTGAACTAATATTTGCCGCTTTATAACAGGATGAGTGATAGCGTTTACCGCAGGCAGAAAATATTCTGGATATGACCAGACTTTCTGTACTAAAAGCTCAAAGAAGGAAGGAAGCAGGATAAGAACCTGCACATTCTTCATACATTGCTTACTTCTATCTCTTTAGTAGCGAGACAGTCAATACAAGTTTTCACATATGGAGCCTGTAAGGAAGCACTCAGAATCTCTGCAGCTCTGTATTATGGGCCTGTAGGTACCCTTTGTTCTCTTAATGGTGCCTCTGTGAAGCGCTATAATATGGCAGAATAGCTCTATTTTTTTCAATTTCCCAGAAACAAAAAATACCGAACAACTTTATTGCTCTACATCAATCATCAAGGTCTCAATGAATCGCATAATTATTCTATTACACTTCTTCTGCTGACTAATATACATTTTCATCCATTGAAAAATATCCTCTAAAAGACCAGCAATTTAATGTGCCGCTTCTGACCTACATTGCGTACAGACGTATATACAGTAAATGGCACCAGACAATGGAAGCTGTAGACATTCTTATTATATGAGAGCTCACTGGATGCAGATTTCTTTTCATGCTTAAATATAATGGACTTTCATTACCAATATAGTTGAAACTGGTACTTTGTAATTAATATAATTATGTGAATGGACACTAATCATATCTGTTATTAGATATATTATAAAAGGAGGAGCAACATGTGTGGTTTACTTTTAACATTTTCCAAATACAAAGGAAACCTACAGACTGTAAATCTTAATTATACGCTAAATATAGCTGATATCTATTTCAGATGCGGAAAGTAAAATGATGTTCAGGTTTAATTCAAATTCAATTAAATGCCATAGATAATGATTGGAGATAAGCGAGCACCAAAATGCTCGGGTGCTCGTTACTCGAGACGAAATTTTCGCGATGCTCGAGGGTTCGTTTCGAGTAACGAACCCCATTGAAGTCAATGGGCGACTCGAGCATTTTTGTATATCGCCGATGTTCGCTAAGGTTTTCATTTGTGAAAATCTGGGCAATTCAGGAAAGTGATGGGAACGACACAGCAATGGATAGGGCAGGCGACGGGCTACATGTTGGGCTGCATCTCAAGTTCCCAGGTCCCACTATTAAGCCACAATAGCGGCAAGAGTGGGCCCCCCCTCCCAACAATTTTTACTTCTGAAAAAACCCTCATTAGCAAGGCATACCTTAGCTAAGCACCACACTACCTCCAACAAAGCACAATCACTGCCTGCATGACACTCCGCTGCCACTTCTCCTGGGTTACATGCTGCCCAACCCCCCCGCACGACCCAGTGTCCACAGCGCACACCAAAGTGTCCCTGCGCAGCCTTCAGCTGCTCTCATGCCACACGATGGCCTCATAGCCACACCACCCTCATGTCTATTTATAAGTGCGTCTGCTATGAGGAGGAACCGCAGGCACACACTGCAGAGTGTTGGCACGGCCACGCAGCGACCCTCTTTAAAAGGGGTGGGGCGATAGCCCATAATACTGTACAGAAGCAATGAGAAATCCAATCCTGTACCACCTCCATCAGGAGCTGCACACGTTGGCATAGCAATGGGGAACCCATGTGCCACACACTATTCATTCTGTCAAGGTGTCTGCATGCCCCAGTCAGACCGGGGTTTTTTATAAATAGTCACAGGCAGGTACAACTCCGCAATAGGAATTCTGTGTGCACCCACAGCATGGGTGGCTCCCTGGAACCCATCGGCTGTACATAAATGTATCCCATTGCAGTGCCCAGCACAGGTGAGGTAACGTCAGGTTTAATGCAGGTGGGCTTCGGCCCACACTGCATGCCCCAGTCAGACTGGGGTTCTTTAGAAGTGGACACATGCAGTTACAACTCCGTGTGGACCGACAGCATGGGTGGGTCCCAGGAAGCCACTGGCGGTACATAAATATATCCCATTGCAGTGCCCAGCACAGCTGAGGTAACGTCAGCTTTAATGCAGGTGGGCTAAAAATTACTAGGATTACAATGTAGGCGAGGGCCCAAACAAATTGGTGTACCAACAGTACAAATGTACCTCAGAAAAATTGCCCATGCCCAACCAAGAGGGCAGGTGAAACCCATTAATCGCTTTGGTTAATGTGGCTTAATTTGTAACCTGGCCTGTAGGCATCCCAGTTAAAATAAAAATTGGTTCAGGTGCAAGTTTCAACGCTTTATTGAATTGAGAATTGAAACGTATAAACATTGCTTACAAAAGTTATATGACTGAGCCTTGTGGGCCTAAGAAAAATTGCCCGTTTGGCGTGATTACGTGAGGTTTAAGGAGAAGGGGCAGGAGGAGGAGGATGGATATAATACACAGATTGATGAAGCTAAAAGGTCCACGTTTTTTATGGTGATAGAGAATGATGGTTCCATCCGCGGGTGCAGCCTACGTATTGTTTAGGTATCGCTGCTGTCCGCTGGTGGAGAAGAGAACTCTGGGGAAATCTAGGCTTTGTTCATCTTTATGATTGTAAGCCTGTCGGCACTGTCGGTTGACAGGCGGGTACGCTTATCCGTGATCATTCCCCCAGCTGCACTAAACACCCTCTCTGCTAGCGACGGCTGTACGGTGCGCTGAGAGACATTGCTGGATGGGGCCGAGGACAGCGGAGGTGAGGGTGTGGGTGCAGGCCAGGAGACGGTAGTGCCTGTGTCCTGAGAGGGGGGTTGCATCTCAGTGGCAGGTTGGGGCACAGGGGGAAAGGCAGTGGTGCAAACCGGAGGCGGTGAACGGCCTTCGTCCCACCTTGTGGGGTGCTTGGCCATCATATGTCTGCGCATGCTGGTGGTGGTGAGGCTGGTGGTGGTGGCTCCACGGCTGATCTTGGCGCGACAAACCTTGCACACCACAGTTCGTCGGTCGTCTGCACTCTCAGTGAAAAACTGCCAGACCTTTGAGCACCTCGGCCTCTGCAGGGTGGCATGGCGCGAGGGGGCGCTTTGGGAAACAGTTGGGGGATTATTCGGTCTGGCCCTGCCTCTACCCCTGGCCACCGCACTGCCTCTTCCAACCTGCCCTGCTGCTGCACTTGCCTCCCCCTCTGAAGACCTGTCCTCAGTAGGCTTAGCAAACCAGGTGGGGTCAGTCACCTCATCGTCCTGCTGCTCTTCCTCCGAATCCTCTGTGCGCTCCTCCCTCGGACTTACTGCAATTACTACTACCTGAGTGATAGACAACTGTGTCTCATCGTCATCGTCCTCCTCACCCACTGAAAGCTCTTAAGACAGTTGCCGGAAGTCCCCAGCCTCATCCCCCGGACCCCGGGAACTTTTCAAAGGTTGAGCATCGGCCACGACAAACTCCTCCGGTGGGAGAGAAACCATTGCTGTCCATTCTGGGCAGGGGCCCGAGAACAGTTCCTGGGAGTCTGCCTGCGCCTCAGAATGTGTCATTGTAATGGAGTGAGGAGGCTGGGAGGAAGGAGGAGCAGCAGCCAGAGGATTCAGAGTTGCAGCAGTGGACGGTGTAGAACTCTGGGTGGTCGATAGATTGCTGGATGCACTTTCTGCTATCCACGACAGGACCTGCTCACACTGCTCATTTTCTAATAAAGGTCTACCCCGTTGACCCATTAATTGTGAGATGATTCTGGGGACGCCAGAAACGTGCCTCTCTCCTAATCCCGCAGTAGTCGGCTGCGATACACCTGGATCAGGAGCTCGGCCTGTGCCCATACCCTGACTTGGGCCTCCGCGTCCTCGCCCGCGTCCACGTCCTCTAGGCCTACCCCTCAGCATGGTGTATTACGAGTAGAGCAGAAACAGAACGCTGTAATTAAATGTGCCGCTTATTGGCCTGTGGTTGGAGGCTGACTTCGCATACAGAACGCACAGCAGAGCCAGGAAACAATTTTGCGCATGCCTATAGTGAGACGTAGGTGAGTATCACTGAGCTAGTGGAATTCACAGCTCAGAAGCAGTCAAGTGGCCAAAGGCCAGTAGTAGGCCTTAAGTATTTTGCTTCTATTTTTTTAAATGCTGAGCTGATACAGCAGACAGATACTGTAGGCAGTGTATAATATTATGTATACTGTTTCCCTCTGCCGGGATGACGGCGGTGATGTAATGGAGACAGCAGAGCAGGAAACAATTTTGTGCAAGCCTGCTGTAACGCTTAGCTGCGTATTAATTAGGACTTCTACCCCCAGCAGACAGATACTGTAGGCAGCGTATAATATTATGTATACTGATTCCCTCTGCCGGGATGACGGCGGTGATGTAATGGAGACAGCAGAGGCAGGAAACAATTTTGCGCAAGCCTGCTGTAACGCTTAGCTGCGTATTAATTAGCACTACTACCCCCAGCAGACACGCAGTAAACTGTACACAGTCACAGGCAGCCCAAATATAGTATTTTTCCCCAATTTTTTGGAAAAAGCCGACTGCCTATATAGCCTGTATATCTCTTTCCCTGCCTCACCAGTACTGGCCCTATACTCTGTGCAATGACTGCAGACTGAGGACGCAATGCTCTGCACGCCCGATATACAAAAAAAAAATAATTGTGCAACACTGCTAAAAGCAGCCTCAACAGTACTGCACATGGTCAGATGTGGCCCTAAGAAGGACCATTGGGGTTATTCAAGCCTAAAATACTCCTAACGCTCTCCCTATAGCAGCAGCAGCACTGTCCCTGATCTGTCAGAATGCATCTGTGGCGAGCCACGGGCGGGGCAGATTTTTATACTCGGGTGACACCTGATCTCCCCAGCCACTCACTGCAGGGGGGTGGTATAGGGCTGGAACATCACAGGAGGAAGTTGTAATGCCTTCCATGTCTTTCTATTGGCCAGAAAAGCGCGCAAATGTCTCAGAGATGAACGTGAAAGTAACTCGAACATCGCGTGGTGCTCGTCTCGAGTAACGAGCATCTCGAACACCCTAATACTCGAACGAGTATCAAGCTCGGACGAGTACGCTCGCTCATCTCTAATAATGATGTCAGGATAGAGATGATTTGCATACAACAGCAAACACACAATGTTAGTATATAAAAAGTTACAGCAAGAATCAAGTTATTGAAGAATATAACAGAAGCTTGGAAACAGTTATGTTGCTGTGTAGTTCATCCATTTAGCTTTGATTTATTTTCTCTTGAAATACCATTCTTCATTAAAGGTTTGCTCCCAAATTCAAGAATTGTGAATAGTTATTAATAGAGATGAGCGAGCATACTCGCTAAGGACAATAACTCGATCGAGCATTGTCCTTAGCGAGTATCTCCCCGTTCGGGAGCAAAGGTTCGGGTGCCAGCGCGGGTAACAGGTGAGTAGCGGCAGTCAACAGGGGGAAGTGGGGGGGGGGGGGAGAAAGGGAGAGAGAGATCTCCCCTCCGCTCCTCCCCGCTCTCCCCTGCCGCCGGCAGCTGAATCTTTGCTCCGGAGTGGGCAGGTACTCGCTAAGGGCAATGCTCGCTCATCTCTAGTTATTAACAAACAGTTCAAGTGTTGACCCACTGTCCTTATCACTGTTCCTTACTATTGTGGTCAGGCCTCGGAACAGGAGTGTGGGCCCATTGTCCTTACCACTGTAACGTTTGGCTTAGGACAGTGGTTCTTAACCATGCTAGAGGTACTGAACCCCGCAACTTTCATACGTGCATTCACCAAACCCTTCGTAAATGGAAATTTTTCAAATTCAAAACACAGGTATATATTTTATTAGTGCACAAAATGAACCACGCATCAGTTGCACACAATGAACTCAATGAATATTTACTGCAAATCAATGTGACTTTTGCTGTTGCCTTTCAGATACAAGTTCTGAAATGCGCGGCTTCACCTTGGCAAGTGCCACTCATATTATTTTCACAACAAAGTCTGTTCCATTTCTTTTTTTATGTCTACCATTCTCGAAAAGGATTGCTCGTGAAGATACGTTGTAACAAACAGTATGAGTATCTCAAGGCTTTCCTTAGCAATAAGAGGGTTGTGGTTCTGAAGAGTTGCAGTTGAACCTGACTCTGCTGAACTTCAATGATTTCATCGAGGTATCCATCATTGACGACTGCTGTCGCAACACTAAACATGAATGGCTCTCTCACCCATGCTGGGTATGACTCTGTAGTGGGGAAGTATGCGTTGAGAGACTTTGCGAGCTCATCTCAGTGCATGGCAATTGCTTGCTTCAGTTCCCCAGGTACAGAAATCTCTCAGATTCCAGACACATCTTCGATCTTTTTTACACAGTCATCCAGCAGGGGAAAGTGTGCAAAGTATAATTTGCTGTCCGTTGTTTCCATAATGGTAGCACATGCGCAGTGGAGAGCATCAAGAATCATACGAGTGGGGTGAATGGACCGTACACCAACACACATTGTGTGTGTCTTGACCTCTGCCGAACCCCTTAGACTGACTCACCGAACCCCTGGGGTTTGATCAAAAACAGGTTAAGAACCACTGGCTTAGGGCTAAACCAGGTGGTGGAGTCTAACTTTCCTAAATCTAAAAATCCCTCACAAGTTATAGAATTTGTTACGGAATCCCCAAAGAAGTCTGTAACAGAAACCGCTGATGGCTTACACATAGTAATTTCAAAGCTTGGCAACTGAATCAATAAATAGAAGAGCAGTTGTACAGCTACAGGATAGGGAGGGCAGCAAGCCAAAGGCAGACTGAGGAAACAGTTTGAGTCAAATACGAAGAAGAAAACAATGAATAACTTTACAAAAGAATAAGAGAGGAGCTAAGCCTCCTGCACTCCCCTAGAACATTTAAAGGGACTGTATCACCATTTTTCAAATTAATTAAAATTAGATAAAGAAACATTTTCCATTTTTCCAATCTGTTTTAACTTTCTAAATGTAGAATTTCTTTATTTCAATGTCTATACGTTACTATGGGGGCAGCCATCCTCCCTGAGCTATATTTAACAGTATTTATAGATATGCTTTACAGCAGCTTAACTGGCCATTCGCACAGTGGACATAAGCTGACCCATTGAGAGTGCCTTTACACGGGCGAGTGCAGAAACCTATTGAACATGGAAACCTGTGATTTTTATGCAAGCGCAATGCATTTTGCAAAAAGATCGTATCGCACCTGCATCACTCACTTGCGATTTTCACTCATGTGAAAATCACCAAATGTTCCCTGTGGGAGCAATAATGCATCGAACTCGCATGAAACTTGCATGTATATGCCAGTACGATGTGATTTTTTTTCATGTTACTATACGGAAGAATGGGTGATTCTTCAAAAGAATCACCAAAAATAGGAGATCCTGCAATTTTTCTCTTGCATTGACTCTCGCATTGCTGTAAGAGACAAGTTGCACATTTAAATGCACCCATTAAAAACAATGTTTTTTTAACCCGTGCAATTTCTGTGCATTACATAACACAGACATCACACGAGAAAATCGTCTATGTACATACACCATCACTTGTATGGGAGACTGTTCTAGACATGCTCTGTGAAATAAAAAAGCAGTATGCTCTATTTTGGTGTGCATTTATGCCCTAAAGGCACCATAGGAGTCTATAGAGGTGTGCAAAAGTGCACCGAATCCTTGTGTGATTGTGCAATGAACTGTGCAGTTTTATGGGAAAAACAACACACCGGGGACTAATTAAGGCTGCACAGGATTTTACATAACAGCGTAGGTGTGTCATGTGCCAATGTGAATGGCAGTGCAGTAAGATATGTGCACGATAGCGAGTCCTTTTCTGCGCTAAAAGGCGCTATTGCGTGCATTTTTGCCCTTACACTCATGTAAAGCCATCCTAAGGCCAGCTTCAGGTGTGTGCAGAGAATAGAACCCATTGACTCCAATGGTTTTTTTCACATTTCCATATTTGGGTGTGCATTTTGGTAGCTGAAAAAAAAATACAGCATGCTCTATTCTTCTACATATTAGCGTACCAAAGGTCCCCATGGAAGTCAATGAGGGGTAAGCAAGTGTGCATGCAATACGCAAGAGAATCATTAAAACTAATTAGCCTTTTTAATCCTACAGTAAGTAATTGAATGTCTCATTCGATGTAAACACATACTTGTACGCCCACTTTAAGGGCCATGTCAATTTTTGTCTTCAGGACCACAGTAAAGTTTTAATTTTTGCCTCATCTCACTCTGCCAGCCACAACTTTTTATTTCCATGTTTATTTAGCTTGAGGCGTTGTTCTTTGTATGACAAGTTGTAGATTGTTTAGAAATCATTTTAGGGTACAAGTAACTTAAAGGGGTTGTTTGAGTTAAGGACATCCCTATCACCAGCTCCCCCATTCCTTAAACTAAAAAAAAAAGGTGGTTACTCATTTCTTCCCATCCCCCCAATCGTCTTTACAGCAGCTTAACTGGCCATTCGCCAGTTTCAGTTTCCGCTGTCTGTTTACATAACTTGGACAAACCGTTTAATTTATATACATTTTTTTTTATGAAGGTGGAATGCATAAAAATACTTTTCCACTATAATTTTTGTTTTTCTGCTATCTACTATTCATCATAAGTGATAAAACTTTTTTGTAAAGTTGATTACAAGTTCATGGATACCTAACAGGTGTATTTATTTGATGTTTATAACAACTTTTATTGCATAAAAATGATTCGGTAAAAAATGTTTTTGCCTTTTTGTTCTTTACTGTTGCAATTTTATTTAATCACACACTTTATATACTGCTCTTCTACTTTTAAACCTTTTTTAAAACTGTAATGTAATGTCATATGCCCTAACAGGGGATCATACTGGCCAGGTCTGGGGATCTTTGTTAGGCTTTAGACTGACAGTATAAAACCATTAGCCCTGGCATTTTTAATGTTTAGGCAGCCAGCCCCCTTTGCATTAATAGCTGTGAAGAAAAAGGTTAAATGTCCAGGATCTGAGATCTCTCTGATTCTGGCTGTTAGTGCTGGAGTGCAGCTGTCAATCACAGCCTCTTACCACAGCTTCTGTGCCCCGTGTGATCATCATCAGATACATGAAAGTCGGTAAATTAAAGTAAAAGTGAAATGATATCAAATCAAAAACGGATAAGCCAAGGAGCTGAAGACACAGCGTTTAGAGCGAGAATGCCTGATTAGTGAACTAGACTCCATGAAAAGAAAGAAGCTAAATGCTTTCTTAGACATTCTTCTGAATACAATCTGAATACAACAGACGACTCAAGAAATGTATTCAATTATCAGGATATTTGCGAGGAACTTGATACTTTTGGTAGAGATATCTTTGGTAAGAATTTAATAAGTGTAGACCCTTATCTAACAGGATCTCTTGGCTCTCTTCACGTTTTGTATTCTGCATGGAATAACATTTCTCAAGAATCTTTTCTTAGACCTAAAACTTGTGCCAGTTCTTTGTCATTCATCCCAGAAATGTGGGCATACAGTAAATTGACAATTGAATGTTTTTATTCAACTTCTGCAAAGGTTGCGTCCCTAAACACTTTTATAACATTCAATCACTGTTAGCAGTGTTAGACTGGGAAATGACATTCAGCACTCTATTGACAAGAGAGATGGTAATGCCCAGTTGTTAAATTAGCAATACGTTTTCAGGGCTCGGTCAGATGAGCGTTTTTCACGCATTCAGGTGCGTGAAAAAAAAGTGAAACACATGTAAAATAATTTGCTTGACTGAAGCGGCACTGGATACCTCATGATTGGCAGGAGAAGATTTTCAATGGTGCACGCTGGCCTTTCAAGAACAGGGGGCATGTATGTACACCCTCTGGGCCAATGACAGGGATGAAAGGGAGAGACAAAAGGCGTGCTATGACCACCAGGAGAGATAAGCTGGTACTGTGCCAATGAACTGTAACAATTATGCTGCAATAAATTAGTATTTATACTGTATTTGTTGAGATCCTATCAAGAAACAGTTACAATTCCATAAAGAGTTAGATGAAGTATTTATTGTCTTTATTAGACTTGTATTTTCCTTTCCTTGCTTCTAATCTTTATACAAGACTACACTTCTTTTGCTACATCATATTAGATAGCTGTACATATACAACCCCAATTCCAAATAAGTTGAGACACTGTGTAAAAAGTAAGCAAAGGTAAAGAAAAAAATGGATTCATTTAAATGAAAGAAATAATTTAGAAATTGATGGCAGCAACTCATCTCTAAAAGTTGAGCAGGTCCGTGTCTAGCATTGTGTAGCATCCCCTCTTCTTTTCACAACAGTCTGTAAATGTCTGGGAAATGAGGAGACCAATTTCTGGAGTTTTCGGAGAGGAATGTCACCCCATTCATGCTTAGCGTAGGATTCAAGCTCCTCAACAGTCCTAAAGCTTTTCTATTGGTCAAAGGTCTGGACTGCAAAGACCAGTTCAGCACTCGAATCATTTTCTACGAAGCCATGCTGTTGTGATGGATGCAGTATATAGTTTAGCATTGTCTTGCTGAAATATGAAAGGCCTTCTCCGAAAGAGATGTTGTCTGGATGGGAGCATATGTTGTTCTAAAACCTCTATATACTGCTCAGCATTGATAGTGCCTTTCAAAATGTGTAAGCTGCCCATGCCATAGGCACTAATGCAGCCCCATACCACCAGAGAGGCAGGCTTTTAAACAGTGTACTGATAACAAGCTGGATGGTCCTTCTCCTCTTGGTCCACAGGACATGGTGTCCATTGTTTCCAAAAAGAATTTCAAATTTTGGTTCTTTGCTTCTGTGAGGCTCTACCTCTCTAGCATGCTTTATACCTAGTTATTTGACTTTGCTAATTGACCCTCCAGCTGTTTTTCATTAGTACCACTTAGTTTTCCAGCTTTTTGTTACACCTGTCCCAACTTTTGTGATATGTGTTGCTGCCATTAACTTCTAAATTAGTTAATATTTTAAAATGAAATATATATATCTGGGGAAAACTATTAATTGACAGAATACATCTAAATATGAAGTTACGTGCCTACAAGTAATGTCTTATAAGTATTCTATAGAGTGGAAGTACGTTAAGTCTATAAATCCAACATAATCAAAGCTCACGTTTTTAAATTTGTCCAAGTATCAAGGGAACTCATTTAGTGGGGCGGATGACATTGATTGATGCTGACAGTTTGGTGCTTTCCTACTTAAGTCTACCAGTCTTTCTACAACTTGCATATTTAAACCGCGTATAAGAGCCCACGCATTCCATTAAAGTGGATTTTGCAACCAAGAACATTCAAAGCCCTAAAGAAAATATACCAGTGGCTCTAAAATCTAATAGCTTAATTTAATTTCAATTTATTTAGTTCAGAGTTGACATTTGCTTTAAAATAGACTTGGTGAGGTTCTCAATCAGAGTTGTATAAAAGGAGAATAACTGCTATACATTTGTAAGGGGGTAAAGCTCACCCTTACGTGAAAAGTGTGTGTATACCATTAAAAAATGTTTATTCTTTGATATACTTTTGATATTATGTAATGTGTATAACTGGGCTGGAGAAGGATATTATGCTGGGATTTGTCAGTGGTCCATGAAGAGGAGTTTGTCACAGAACTCGCTGGTTAGACACAATCATGGCAGACACTGGCATGACTATTTGCTAGTACAAAGAAGCTGTACTTGATAGACTAAAATAGCAAGGGTTGATCCATAGGGCAACCCAGAGTCGGCAACGATTGAATGGTTAATCATCATCAATGTGTGTAATGTACATGTAGGTTGTACATCTGTGGTGTAATGGTCTAAGTCCATTATGTGAGGTAGAAGAACCACAAACGGCCAGAGTAGTTGGGCTACAGGAATGATATTGTCATTGTGTGGTAAAAAAGCATGAAGTACCTGAAGAACTTGTGAGTTTGTCCACCAAGGGATGTGTTGGAGGGCTAAAAATGGAGGTCAACCGAATCAAGTGACTGCCCGAGTAGAAGATGTGCAGTGGGTTCCTGAAGTTCGTGGACTATGATATTAGCACATGTCCAGCCTATTACCACAGCTAAATACTTTTGATATAACCCTGAGCATTTGTATAGATTAAGAGCAGAAGAAACTATAATGTTTAGAGAGAAATTCTGGTGAAAACATTTTCTATTAGATATTTTATCTATATTAGGTTATAATACTCAGGATGGTTTGTAATTATGACATGATTCCCTCCCCTACTCTGCAAAGAACCCCATCCATTGTTAAAGTGAAGCAACTCATTCGCTTTTCATTGATGAGGATCTCCAAACTTATCCCACTACACATTGGTACACAAACTGCTAAATCATGGTGGAATTGTGTAAGTGCAGTTTTCCATCTCATCCGTTTTAACTTACCAACACTGTAGCAATGATTAAATTAGCAAAGGGGATATGGGTGGTTCAGTATTTCATCCAACTCTTAAAAAGAACCATTAGAAAAGTTGTTTCCCGTCTCCATGGCAGGTATGATACCCAACTTATAATTTTTTTTTTTACATTTTATCCTACCAGTAATAATTGGACACCTAAGCAAGAATCAAAAGTAGTATTTATTTACATATTTTAATACTTAGTGGGGCTCATTTAACCCTACTGACATCAGATAGACTTTGTAGTATACTTTCTACCAATATCTGATATACTTCAGCTGTATTTTTCTCCATTCATCCCGCAAATGTTTCTCAAAGAAGATGCATAGGGCCTTCTATAAGGATGTAAGGAGCGTTATTTTGGAGAATTGAGCAAAAGAAGAATGTTATATGAAGTGACTAATCACACTACTCCATCTTCAAATCAGATGGGCATACCTGTCTGTGGAGGATGGCTGGGGAACGCCTTATGCTTGAGTATGTTGCATAAGCAATTAAGTACTGCGGAGTTTCCATTATGGTATGGGGATGTTTTACGCGGCATGGTTGCTGGTAGTAGTGGCAAGGACCATGAATATGGAGGTGAACCTTAACATGCTGGACAATAATGTGCTGCTGACAATGTGACAATACTCTAGGAATTGTCAGCAATACTTCCAACAAGAGAATGGATTTTTTTAAGTTGCTTTGAGGATATGGATGTTCCGCAATTGGACTGGCTGCACAGAGTCCCGACCTGAACCGTACTCAACATCTTTGGAATGAACTGGAACATTGGTTCAGAAAATATGAACAGCGTCTATTTTCTTTAAGACAACTTTAGAGACATTTGCAGAATGAATAGAGGGAAATACCAGCTGAAGAGTATCAGATGTTAGTACAAAGTATGCCACGGAGAGTATCCGATGTCATTAGGGCCAAGGAGCCCACTAAGTATTAACATATGGAAATATATGTTACTTTTGATTCATGCTCAGGTGTCCACTTGATATAGGAGGCAAAGCACTGCTTTTTATTCACTCTGTTACTTCATAATGCATTGAAATGAAATTGAAAAATCCAATAAAATGTGGATTTTGCTCTCCAGAAGAAGCGCCAGAATGATGTATATTTAATTTCGGAAATATCAAGGAGTTTCTTTGTAACACATCACTCGGTGGGATTTGGAGATGCATTCACTGTGCTGTAACTTCCTTGCTCTTTTCAAATATAAACAGTTGGTGAAATTGAATTTTTCTCAATTTTGAATTAATATATTGCATACATGCATAGTAAAATGTGAGTTGCCATGAAATAATAAATAATTCTACAGAGTAAAGTACAAATGATATTTCAGTGCCTCACCATAAGGCCTCATGTCCACGGGGAAAATCAGATCCGCTGCAGATTCTACATGTAGAATCTGCAGCGGGTCCCTCCTGCCCCGCGGACATGAGCGCTGAAAATAGCAATTTAAAAGCATTTACCTTTCCGTAGCGGACGGCGAAGATCAGCTGTTCCTCACGGCCGGATCTTCATTTTCGGCCGGCGGATGAATTCCTGACGCCGGCGGCACATCGCCGGCACGTCGTCGACGTGCCGCGCGCATGCGCCGGGCACATCCGCCGAGCCGAAGCAAGGGAGATGCAGCCGTGAGGAAGAGCAGAGCTTCGCGGCCCGCTGCGGGTGAGTAAATGCTTTAAATTCCTATTTTAGGTCTCCCGCGGATCCGGACGGCTTCCATAGGCTTCAATAGAAGCCCGCGGGAGCCGTCCCCGCGGGAGACCCGCATGAAAATGGAGCATGGTCCAGATTTTTTCATGCTCCATTTTTTTTAAAATGCCTTTTATTGACGATCCGCGGGTATTTATGTACCCGCGGGTGGTCAATGCATCCCTATGGGGTGCGGATCCGCGTGCAGGAGATCCGCTGCGGATTTTAAATGTCATTTTGCCCGTGGACATGAGCCCTAAAACATTTCTGACATTGTATCCTAAACATCAAGAGAAACAACAAAGTATGATAGATGGGAAGTGATAGAACAGAGTATGATCTGTGAGGAAAAATGTCACTAAGTATGATATATGGGCAGAGATGCTCCAATGTATGATCTATGGAGCAGCTGCTAAAACATAACAAATAGAGAATACATTCTGTATGGAGACCTTAGCTGGTATATTGTATGCAAAACTCTGGCTTGGATATTCTCTTGGCTATATGTACATAATTAGAAATAACGTCATTCTACTTCATCGTATCACAACAATGTTGTGAAAAAAAGTAGTTACCCCCTTTCAGATGTCCCACATTATTGTATAGCTGGAGGGTACCATACTAGATAAATAGAATGGATAAAATAGATAGAATAGATAAGATAAAATAGGATAGATAAGATAGATATGGATTAGATAGATTTACACTTGTACATGTGTTGGCCACTTATATTCACCCTCAACCATAATTGATGGCTGCTAGATATGCTTAATATGGTACATTTCTTGACCTGGAAGGTATATGGGAAATGTGACACATATTTGGGGGTCCCATTATTTTTCGATTTAGGAATAATTGTGGTGATTGTAGTTTAAATAAAAGAATTATCACATTTAATCTCTGGGAAGATAGAGAACGCGTTATAACTGGTGAATATGACTTCTCTGCCACTTCTATGTCATGGTCATTGATCAAAACACCCCAATTATATTGAGAGAGATACTCTATGGATAGAAATGTATTAGGGAATGTCTGCATATGGAATTCTATATTATTGTAGTTTAGGTTGTTTTGCTCTGGTTTTTCTTTTGAGTTAATGATACACAGTATGAGCAGAGAATGGGTGGATGGTCACTGATGATCTGCCTCAGCATACTGTCCAGGGGATTAGTTTCCAGTCTTTCTTATGATATTCTTCTTATGTTGGGCTCTATTAGTTATATGTCTTGCACCTTTATAGAGGACAGCCTGATGGGCCCGATGGACCATTTGAAGGTCCAGAGATACAATACATCACTATTTCCAGAAATAATTATTGATTATTCTGTTTTATCACAATTAAAAAAGAAGAAAACAAAACAAAAAAGTAAAAACGAACAAACAAAAATATAACCAAACTTAAAAATAAATTTGTGTTTCCTTCATAATCTGTTATTGACTAATCTGATTTGTCAGGAGAAGTCAGTGATGAATATAGGAAAGCCTGCAGCCATGTTGGTTGTCACTCAGGCTTTGTTCACACTGTTCACACTGCACTGTTCAAGAAAGCTGCTTAGGGATGAAAGCAGAACATGACCATGCTGCATCAATTATCCCGCAAATCATTCTTTAAAAGTTGGGTTGTAAGCCTCTTCCCACCTGGGTCAATCTGAGCCTGATTGGAACTCTCCATCCCGATCACTCTCCTGAACATGTGATACACGTGGTACTGCCATCAGTGGTCTAGTTAAATAAGCTCCCTGATTTGCTGCCTTCACCATCTCACGAACTTTAGTGGAGGTAGTGCACATCCACTGGGATCTTCACCCTAGAACACTTGCAAGGAGGTATGGACTTTGCCACAGGGAGGCTGTTTGATATAGTGACTAATAGAGGGGGTAGGTTAGAGGGGCTAGGCTAGAGGGCAGAAGCCCTGAAACCCTGCCCCCCTCTGTCTTCCCGCTATAGGGAAATCCCATAGGAAAAGAGGTGGAGGGAGTCCTCTACTGCCCCCCCCCCCCCCCTTGCTGGGGAATTGCTTACAGCAATACATTTAAAAATGTGCTGCCCAGAAGCACATTTTAAATGTCTCGTTGTAAATTCCTGTTAGTCCCCACAGTCCCTTGGGGCTTCCTCTCATCCTCGCAGGGACTAACAGAAGTTTACAGCAGGAAATTTAAAATGTACTTTTGGGCAGCACATTTTAAATGTCCTGCTGTAAGCATCTGGGAATTCCTTCTGTTGGCAGAAATCTTCTTTTCTGGCACAGGAGTTTCCATAGCCTCCTGCTCTCATAGGAGTCTATGGGCATTCCTGCGCAGCTCGCATCAAAGATAGGTCAGGTCCTATCTTTTCTCGCAGATTGGACCTTATATGCGGGCATTGGAGCCATGCATGTCCTATCTTTGGCAAGTGCGAGGATTTGGCGCTTCTGAAATGTATTCATGTGAATGCTTCTATAGGAAACCATTGGTTCTTATAGAATTGCATTCTGTGCGCACCTCTAATGCACGCAGCCAGCGTTCGTCTGAACAAGGGCAAAGAGTTCTCAAATGCAGTAAAGTAGTCTTTAGTAACTACTCCTATTGCCAAACCAAACATAGAACTTCATCATAGTTAAATATTGGCCAGGCACACAATTTTGTAATGCAATGTAAACATGCCCCTTTTTGAAAATGAAAAGCTTAGCAATCCAGTGAGATGTCTCAGTCGCAGCCCAGGGACACAAATCTGTGCAAATCAGGTACTTTATGTATTCCTTTTACTGCTTGAAATTAATGTGTAACTGTGCTTTCCAAAAAATTTGCACATATTATAGAGACATGTCAAAAGTTTTGATCACTGAAGGACTGGGTGCCCCTAAAACCTGTCGCTCATCCAAAGCTAGCTAGTTGAAGAGAGGGCCCAAAGACTTTTCATTGAGCCTATCTTCAGCTAGTGAGCAGTGACAGCGCTTATTTAGTTTCTTTTGAGCAAATGGTGTAGATCTCAGCATGCGGACCCTCACTGATCTAAAGTTTTGATATGTCCCTGTGACACATCAAAAGTTTTTGGAGAACATAGTTACACTTTAAGAACTAAAGTACCATAATCATGTTTAATAAGTAGTATATAGCTTATACTGAAACTTTATATCCTATGTAATATACTGTACCTGGTGAGGCTTGTTTATAAAGCGTTTATGCATCCATTATACTTTATTACAGGATGATATTTTTTTACACTGTGGCAAGTCTTTTCCTGCTGATTGATTTGGCTTGTGGAGGTAAAGTATAATTTGCCTTAAATAACAAATATTAACTGATGTGAAACAAGTATTTTTTCTCATTATGCAGACAAGAAGAGCTAAACTACTATATGTACTATAATAAGTAACATATACATAAATTCATATAAAATTGTACAGAAAAGTATTTCAAATGTTTTTTGTAGACACATACACACGACTTCTCGACATTTCTAGGTGCTCAAGTTACTTCTTTGTTCATTGCATGCTTATTTGTGCTTGGTCTCCTACAGATAGAAGTGTGATTTTACATAGGCAGATAAGCTGGCAATTGTAATGAATGCTGAGTGATATTGAATTAGCGGGTTGGTGCTTGCTAATAATGTGTTAAACAGACAGATTATAGCTAGTACGGGGATGGATGATCCCTACTATGATCATTTGTCCCCATATGGAATGTGTTTATAGGTAGGACATCTCCCCATTTACATGGGAAGATGCTATATCAGTCCATGCACAAAAGACACAATCAGCCGATGAATGATCATTTGCGCTTTCGTTGGCTGATCCTGCGTATATTCACATAAGCCAATTATCAGGGAAAACAAAGATGACCGCACCACTTCTCTGGTGATGGTGATGTGAACCAGTCCTAGCATAATCTTTAGCCATCTCGGTCAGGAGAACTTGGTGTTTATTTGCACAAATATATCCTTTTCAGAATCTTTAGGTTAATTTCAGACACCATTTTGCTAATATTCTATGGTCTATGCAGAGGAAAACCCTGTACAAGTTCTTAATGTGATTGTTCTCAGTAAAGACCCATTTAGATGGATAGAATGTTGGGCAAACGATGCCAGACACTCGTCCCTGCACATACTCGCTCCTGTGCTGCTGCACAGGAGCCAGTATCGCTGGCTCACAGCGGGGCAGCTGGAGGAGATTTCTCTCCTCGCGCTCGTCTGCCCCTCTCCAGTCACTTAACATAGTGGCTGTTCAGTACTGAACCGCTGCTATTTACACTGAACGATGAGCGATCAGCTCATCATACATCGTTTATGCTGCATAAATGATGGACAATGAGCTGATCGCTGATCACTCAGTGTAAATAGCAGCTGTTCAGTACTGAATGGCCACTATGTTAAGTCAATTGAGAGGGGCGAGGGAGAGCGGGGAGTGAAATCTCCTACAATCTCCCTGCCCCCTGCTGGCCGCCCTATGAGTGAGCCAGTGATACTTGCTCCCATGCAATAGCATGGGAGCGAGTGTATGCGGGGACGAGTGTCGGACATCATTTGCCCAACATTTGTCCCATCTAAATGGGCCTCAAGAGAAACCAAGTAATCTTGTAGATATGATAAAAAAAATACATGATGTTATTGTGAGCTTTCGGACCTCTCAGGATCCTTACTCAGGCTAAGGCTTCTTTCACGCGAGCGCATATCGGCCAGCCGTTTTCACAGCCAACCGATATGCGCTACATTGTAAGTGAAAAATTTGGTGAACGGGTGCACAAATCAAGTGTTTGCGCACCTGTTCATATGGCCTGGTGAAGCTGGTGCAAATGCGCCGAGCTCACCAGGCCATCGCCCACTTCCCCATCTTCCCCATTGCAGGCTCACCTGTCTTCCTCCTCACTCGTTCTGTGCAATGGGAGGGGGCAGGGCGGAGCTAAGTGCCGGTCCACCCCGCCTACTCCCATTGATGGCTATGGACAAGGGGCGGGTGGAGGGTGGGCGCTTAGCTTCACCCCCATCTCACCCTTTGTCTATAGCATCAGTGGGAGAAGGCTGGGCAAACCGCCCCGCCCCCTCCCATTGCACAGAACGAGCAGGGAGGAAGACAGGTGAGCCTGCGATGAGGGGAGGAGAACAGAAGAAAGGGAGTTTAGCAGCCAAACTCCCTCCCACCTACGGCCGCTGCCATGGGCTCCCATAGGAGCCCATGCAGTGGCTGACGTATTCCGGCCAAAACATAGTTCCAGAACTATGTTTTGTGTCCAACGTAAAAACGCCTGGCGCTATATTGGGCTGGCCGGGCGTTTTTTACATCTCACAAATATGCCCATGTGATCTGATGCATTAGAATCCATTGCATTAGATCACAGCGCACATCGGACGACCGTGAAAACGCTGGCCGATATGCGCTCATGTGAAAGAAGCCTGAATGAAACAGATCTGGATGGGGCATATATATATATATATATATATATATACAAATGTACATACATTAAAAGTGAGACTAATTTGCACTTAAAACAATACCAGACAAGATGAGCAGAGAAGTGAATGCTTAAGTAGTCCGCTGGTAAGGAATGTGACAGTTTTATGATCTCTACATTGCTGTTAGGGGGTCACAGGCCTGTGTGTTCTTATCACACCTGGCTAGGCCCCTATTTTCAAGGGCCCACATAGCCACATGCACTACCACAAAGGTATGGTATATATGTATACTATCATATAAGTACTCCATTAATTATATAATTAACAATTCTGTACCAATGGCTGCAATGTCTTAAAAGCAACCTATACATACACACAATAACAATAGTTATTTCCTTCTGCTAGACTGTGTACCTGATCTAGAACATAATGTGCTCCTTCAAGGAGGAAACCTGGGCAGTGTATTTGTGCCAGATGTTGAATATTGTCAGATGGCCTGTACCTTCAGTCCACCTTGCTTGATGTTTTCTTATCTAACAGCTAGCTGGCCAAATGATAACGAGAGGTAAGACAACATGGTGGATATGCTGAGTGGTTGTTTATGTTTTCCTTTCCTTGAAATTGTCAAAAAAATAGCTATTATTTTCCAGTGAATGCATAAGCAATAGATATGAGCGAGCACCAAAATGCTCGAGTGCTCGTTACTCGAGTCGAACTTTCAGTGATGCTCAAAGTTCGTTTCGAGTAACAAACCCCATTGAAGTCAATGGGCGACTCGAGCATTTTTGTATATGACTGGTGCTACGCTAAGGTTTTCATTTGTGAAAATCTTAGCAAATCACCAAAGTCATGTAAAAAACGCATTTCGGACTTCGAGGTCTCACTATTAAGCCACAATATTGGCAAGAGTGAGACCCCCCCCCCCACTGTCAGCATAACGATCGATCTCCTGTTACAGAACAGCTGAGCTGAGCCAATCAGAGGCAGCACTCACTCACCCATTCATGAATTCATGAACGGGTGTAAGTGAGAGCTGCCTCTGATTGGTCAGGCTGTGACCAATCAGAGGCAGCTCATTCAGCAGGCAGGGATTTTAAATCCCCGGCTGCTGAATACTACAGAGAGCAGTTCAGGAGAACTGCCAGCTGGCCGCGGCTGAACTCCGTCTGGCGGGACAAGGTGAGTATATAATTTTTTTTTATTTTTACACATTTCTGGATGAATTGCAGGGAAGGGCTTATATATTTAAGCCCTTCCCGAAAATTCATTGTGTGATCGCCGGCAGCCCATTGCTTTCAATGGAGCCGGCTGTATTGCCGACTCCATTGAATTCAATGGGCTAACATCGTTCTGCCGGGACAAGGTGAGTATATTTATTTTTTTACTTTTTACACATTTTAGGGTGATTTTCAGGTAAGGGCTTATATTTTTAAGCCCTTCCCGAAAATTCATTGTGCGATCGCCGGCAGCCCATTGCTTTCAATGGGCTAACATCGTTCTGCCGGGACAAGGTGAGTATATTTTTTTTTTACTTTTTACACATTTTAGGGTGATTTTCAGGTAAGGGCTTATATTTTTAAGCCCTTCCTGAAAATTCATTGTGCGATCGCCGGCAGCCCATTGCTTTCAATGGAGCTGGCTGTATTGCCGGCTCCATTGAATTCAATGGGCTAACATCGTTCTGCTGGGACAAGGTGAGTATATATTTTTTTTTACTTATTACGCATTTTAGGATGATTTTCAGGTAAGGGCTTCTATTTTTAAGCCCTTCCCGAAAATTCATTGTGCGCTCGCCGGCAGCCCATTGCTTTCAATGGAGCCGGCTGTATTGCCGGCTCCATTGAATTCAATGGT
Organism: Eleutherodactylus coqui; assembly: GCF_035609145.1. Classification (NCBI taxonomy): domain Eukaryota; kingdom Metazoa; phylum Chordata; class Amphibia; order Anura; family Eleutherodactylidae; genus Eleutherodactylus; species Eleutherodactylus coqui. Next base: position 98,113,097 of record NC_089843.1, on the reverse strand, counting down.
TAGTGCTCGTTTAATCGAGACGAGCACCGCGTAGTGCTCGTCTCGAGTAACGAGCATCTCGAGCACCCTAATACTCGAACGAGCATGAAGCTCGGACGAGTATGCTCGCTCATCTCTAATAAGCAATAAAGTTAGAAAATGTTACATTCAATAAAAGAAGAATGTTTTATCAGAAGCAACAATATTTGGCTCTGAATATTTAATATATGTAGTTGAGATAATAAGAGTAGGTGGTACTATGAGACCTGTATCCAAGTATTCAGTTGTTGTGAAACTAAAACTCCCAGCATGCACTGAGAGCCAAAGTTTATTTGCTGGTTCCATAATACAGGGTGGAAATAGAAGACAGGCAATTATAGTTTTGCATTTTTTCAGATTAAAATATGTTGCTCATGTCAAATGTTGTACAATACAGAGGTGGATCTTTCCAGGCCAAACCACCCCAAATCACCCAACGGTGTAACACCCAATCATCTCCCATCACGATGCCATGCAGGGAAACTAATGTGAATGAACCCATTCAAAAGAATGGGGTTCATATTTGTGCGTCTCGCAAACAGACACACAAATCTTGCCCGATTTTCACACCAATGTGAAGGCAGCCTTACCGACAATAAAATAATGCATAATTAATATTTAATTAAGGTGTATATATTTGTGGCCATATTTGATACCATTAAAATGGTTGTCAGCAGAGTTGATGGCCATCAATAATAATTTTCTCAAAAAATACAGAGAACTCTTTCCTGAAATTTCACGCTAAGAAACTTCAATGTATGGGGCATATACAGTGATCCCTCGCTATATCGCGATTCAATGATTGCGGCTTCAGTGCATTGTGGATTTAGATAGACCATATATAATTCTGTTTCCACTGAGTTTTTTGCTATATCGTGGAATTTTGCAGTACATACAGGAAATACAGTACGCCACTAGTGCTTGCCAACGCAGAATTGCACACGGCACACTATTGGCTAATGGAATGTGTTCTGTATCCTGGGCGCTGATTGGCTAATGGATCATAGCATTGGTCTGTTTACTTTTTCGATCGTTTGGCAGTTCACCCGACAGATTGATTTGTGTAAATATAACATCGCTACTTCGCTGTTTGTCACGTATCGTGGGGTCTCTGGAACGTAACCCCACGATAGACGAGGGATCACTGTATATGTACATTTTTCAGCTTTTTCTTTAAGCAGCTCAGTTTCCAAAAATAATTTGGAAATTTATGTTCCACTTTTACTTTAACTTATAGGGGTTCTGTCATTAGGAAAAAAAAATTTATACTTACCTATTCCTCCCCAGGCAGTCTTCATACCAGATCCTCTGGCTCCTCCAGTCCCCTGGGTCACGTCATGTCAGGCTGACCGATTCTTCTATTTCCTGTGATGTAGCGTACATTCGCAGCATTGGGCTTCCTGCAGTTCAGTGTACGTTACATCACTAGTGACATAGGGTTCACTGTCTAGCAGCAAATGCCAAGTCCTCGGCAGCCTGCCGTGACTGCGCATCCGCGGTATCTCACCACGAGTGTTCATATACTGTTCATATACTATATAAACATTAGCGGCAAGACCCCGCGTCTGGGCGCTAAAGCAGCCGGCCGAGGTTTCAGCATTCCTTGCTAGGCAGTAAACAGAATGCCGTAAATTTACGTTACATCACAGGAAATAGAAGAATCGTCCAGCTTGCGGTGAGGTGACCTGGGGAACTGGAGAAGATCGTTGTGGAGAAGATGTGGTAAGAAGTCTGAATGGGGAGGAATAGGTAAGCATTTTTTTTTCTAATGACAGAACCCCTTTAAAGTGTTAGGAAAAGTGTGTTATAAACGTACATATTATTATGTAGTCTCATATAATAAATCACAGACATCATAGTCCAATGCTTACTTGTTACCTTTTTATCAAGGCATGCATGCACAGGGTTATTTTCACCATAAAGTGCTTCTAGGGCTTAAACAGAAGAAAGTATATATAAATACGCTTCTTCACGTTTTACAGACATGAATTTCACGCCCACATAAACCTCTGCAAACTCCCTTAGCCCTTAGTCCATGAAGTGCTTCAATTCATGCATAGCAAGCTGAGCGTGGAGGCACACCTAGCTGAGAAAGGTGGAGGTGTCTCTTCACTACCACTGCTTGCTCTACGTGAATTTTTTTTTTTGCATTCTACTAATGAGCAAGTGTGCAAAGTTTTGTAAAAATCGGACATTGTCAGGTTTTAACCCTTGGATGATTTGTCTTGGTTTGACCCAGGCTGTAGATCAGCTTAAATAGTATGTGTGATACCTGCGTATAAGGAAAAAGATTCTTCTCTTGCATCTCCAGGTTTGCATGCTTTCTCAAAGAGAGTGCAACATTAACATTACAAAAAGCGATGATGCCAGGAACCATTTCAGGACATTCCTTAAAGCACTGCACAAATAGAATACAGGGTGAGCACTTATCATCTGCTACTAGGAATTTTCTTGTTAGTAACACTTGAAGCCTCTAGTTGGAAAAGAAAAATGATTATAGTGCAGGAGTTTGCTAAATCATTCTAAGGCCGTTTTCACACGGCCGGGAAAATGTGCAAGATTTGTGCATTGCAAGACGCACAAATCTCGCACGAATATGAACCCCATTCTTTTGAATGTCCTAGGGGTGTTCCCTAGGAACATTGCGCCCATTGTTTTCAATGCTGCATAATGAGACGAAATGAAACCACTGATTTCAACTATTTAGTTTTCACTAGCCCTATGTGCAGGAAGGATACCTATCTGTCCACGCTTTTTTTTCAAACTCTTACGTTATGGCGCAAAGCTTGAACATCTGAAGGTTAGAAAAAACTCTCTTCATGTGCAACTACGCTCCATAGCTGTGAGCATAGTTGGGCATACGGCCATCTGAACCCGCCCTAAGGTTTAGTTAGGTGCAGCCTGCAGCATGGACTACTCGCAGTAGAAAAGTGAAATGCCCTAACAGAATGATTTAGAGAAATGATTACACTGAAAACTCCTAAATATGATCATTTAGCTTTGGAAATGTTAATAAGTCTAATGTAAAGGTTTATCACCGTTCATCTATTTGGACGCAATGAAAAGACCAGTGCTCCCTGGAGAGTGAAATAAATTTCAGCATAGGTCGTTTCACCTGCAGTATTGGCCAGTTTGAACTTCTGAGCTATAACATGGGCCAAGAGACTCCTTAGGGACCGTTCATATGGAGGCTTATTCCAAAACAGTGCTGTGGAATGTCATCCCAGAATTCTGCACCAAAATCCGCACTGCTAACTGTAGATATTGATGCGGAATTGTCGGCAGGTGCCATTCAATGTTTCCTATTGAATTCAATGGGAAACACTTGCGATGAATGAGGATCGCAATTTTACAGAAGCGATGCAATGCGCTTTTTAGTCAAAAACTCTTCACATCGCTAAGCAAATTGCACATTGGCAAGCGCGATATTGGGTTCAGTTTCTCTGCCCAATATCACGCTCACCCGTATGAATGTAGCCTTTTTCTGTGATTTTGCTTGTATAATGAGGACAACCTTTGTCCATATTCAGAGAAAGAAAACCCTTGTCCATATGTCTTTTTTACATTGGACCTTATAAAGAGGGAGAAGAGATAACGTGAAGAGTAACTCTTCATCTATTGGCTTGGCACCACATGTATAACATTTTAGTTAGTGCCCTATAATTTCATTTCTCCTACGCAATCAAAACTGTGGCAATATGAAAGCACCTACAGCTCCCCTCAGTTATAATAGCTGAACCTGGCCCCTTTAGTGATCACTTCATGACCAAAGATGATGCCAGGCTAAAGGGGGTTAGTCTGATTGGAGCTCCCATGGAATCTGTCTAGTAAGGACCTGTCATAATTACAGTTCACTAGATCTTGGGCCACAATGCAGCATATCAACACCTGTCATTTGGGAATCTCTGGTATTCTTAGGTTTACAATATTTGCGTTTGTACAAAGAAATCATCCAAAATTCTATTTTTCAACCAAACCAACTTGGTTAGTTCCATGGGAAAATCACTTACTGTTTAAACCCGGTGAACACAATTTGTTCAGGATGTTTATTTTGTCACTCTCGTTGCTTCAACACTTTTTTTGTACTAATTAAAACACTTTGTACCACAGCGTGCTGGCAGCGACAATATCGCGGCGTGACATCTGCTATACAGAGGCAGGTCTAGGCTGGCATCATGATGTCAGCCCAGCTCATGTAACTGAAGTGCTGGTGTATGTGACCTGCCATTTGTCGACAAATGCCAACCAGATCACATCTGTCCCTGGTGTTCTTACTATTATTGTTTCATCTGCTTCCTATACAGTGGTTACTATGGACATTTAATCTGTCCTTTTTTTACCCCTTATCCATCTACAGAGCGTTTAGAAAGCCTACAGGTTTCAGACATGGGGCCAACCTAATCGGTGCGATCACTTTAGGCAGAGTTTTTCCCGTGTTAGCACTAGGGTGAGATTCCTCGTTTAGTTTAAATTACTTTTGTTTTCATCCTGTTGGCCAACTTTTATGTCTGATTTGACAAGATATTTTGGCATCCAGCTCAAACATAACACTACAATATAGCATACAAATATTATATAATGCATGTGTTAGTATCAAGAAACAGTTGGTAACAACTTTCCAATATAATGTGTAACATATTGCTATACAATGTTACATACGGTACTATGTTTCATCTAATTGAGCTAAAGATTACCATTCTGTGTATAATTCTTCTGTAACTTAATCCCTCATTTACTGGGTTATCCCGTGTTTAGATTGCACACATCTACTGACTCGTTTGTTTAAAATGGTTAATGATTAATAAGATTGTTTAACCCTGAAAGAAATTTGTGGATCATTTATTAATTAACAACGCTACTACCAAATGCATTGAACCTCTATATCTTTGTCAAGCAGTGATCATGTACTATATCCCATTATGTTATTATCTTACAAATGTAGCCGTCACTTAAGGTGGCCATACAGATTACATAGAAATAGACTGATGGTTCAACGATTGTTTCACATACACAGCAATACACATTTTAATGCATATTGGCCATCCACCTTTCTAGAAACGTTTTTTCAAATCCTTCAAAGCAGGATTGTTCATCTGACTATCGCATGAAAATTCCAGATGGGGCTGACTTCTTTAGCCTGTCATCACTCAGCTAAAACAATCGTGCATTGTTAAAAATTTCTCATAGCAAATTATTGTTTTGATTGAAATAGTTCATTTTAATGTACTTTAGCCAAATTTGCATGGGCACCTCTGGAGAAAGCTTTAAAAAACCAAGCTCTTTACTGTCAATATTGACACTGATAGACAGGATAAATTACTATAGCCATTGTTTACAAAACAGCTCGAAGGGACCACCAGGGTCATCTGCTCCAACCCCCTGCTCAGTACAGGATTCACTAAATCATCCCAGACAGACATCTGTCCAGCCTCTGTTTGAACACTTCCGTTGAAGAAGAACTCACCACCTTCTGTGGTAACCTGTTCCACTCATTGATCACCCTCACTGTCAGAAAGTTTTTTCTAATATATCATTTGTGTCTCCTCCTTTTCAGTTTCATCCCATTGCTTCTAGTCTTTCCTTGTGCAAATGAGAATAGGGTTGATCCCTCTGCACTGTGACAGCCCTTCAGATATTTGTAGACAGCTATTAAGTTTCCCCTCAGCCTTCTTTTTGGCAAGCTAAACATTCTCAGATACTTTAACCATTCCTCATAGGACAAGATTTGCAGACTGCTCACCATCTTGGTGACTCTTCTCTGAACTTTCTCCAGTTGGTCTATGTCTTTTTTAAATTGGGGTGCCCAGAACTGCACACAGTTTTCCAGATGAGGTATGGCTAAGGAAGAGTAGAGGGGGTAATTACCTCACGTGATCTTGACTCTATGCTTCTCTTAATACATCCCAGAATTGTGTTTGCCTTTTTGGCTGCTGCATCACATTGTTGACTCATGTTCAGTCTATGAGCTATTAGTATATCCAAGTCTATTTCACATGTGTTTCGGCTTAGCCCAATTCCTCCAATTTTGTATGTGCTTTTTCATGTTTCTTGTCCAGATGTAGGACTTAGCATTTCTCTCTGTTAAATTCCATTTTGTTAGTTGCTGCCCATAGTTCTAGCTTGCCTAGATACCCAAGTCTTTTTCACATGTGCTGCTGTTTAGCCCAATTCCTCTCATTCTGTATGTGCTTTTTTAATTTTTTTTTGCCCAGATATCGGACTTTGCATTTCTCTTTCTTAAATACTATTCTGTTAGTCGCCACCCACTGTTCAAGCTTTTCTAGATCTTTTTGAATACTCTCTCTCTCTTCTCTAGTGTTAGCTTTCTTTCCTAGCTATCAGGACCAGCGGCTCGCGGGTCCCTCGTGCTCTCACCGCCAGTCCTGTCACACAGCTGCTGCCGTGCGACGAAGGGGAGCCCCGGGCCTTGTCACCTCCCCTGGCCGCCAGGCTCCTCCTCGCTGCCGGATTGCTAGGGACGTGGTAGGTGTTGCCCCGCACCGTCTCCATGGTACCATGGCTACCCGGCATGTGTCTCCTTCTCTGCCTCCTGCAGGGCTGGGGGCAGGTTCCCCAGTGCTGCTGGGTGCACTCAGCTGCTGTCAGACTCCCTGCCCCAATCAGCTGCTGGGGCGGGAGCTCTGACAGCATTTAAACCTGCTTGTGTCTGCATTTCTGTGCCAGTGTTAGTTTGGTCTTCCTGCTACACCAGTGTACTTCTTGTTGTGACTCCAGACTTTTGACTCCCTGTTTTTGGACCTGACGTTGTGTTACCTGACCCTCTTGTACTGCGTACCCTCTCGTTGCCGACCCGGATAGTTTGACTCTCCTTGCTGTTGTTTGTTCTAGTGTCTGTCTGTTAGTCCCGGTCTTCCCCTTACCTAGTGAGTGTAGGGACAGTCACCCAGTTGTCGTCCTGGGGCTTAGCCCAGGGGGGCAAGTAGGTAGGGACAGGGGTTGCAGGTATTTTCAGGGCCCTCCAGTTTTCCGGACCCCGAGTCCTGACACTAGCTTTGTGAAGTCATCAAATTTGAACAATTTCCCCTCAATTCCCTCCTCCAGATCATTTATAAAAATGTTGAAGAACACTTGGCCCAGGATAAAACCTTGTGGGGACCCACTTGACACATTCTTCCAATTTGGTTTGTGCAGCGATTTATTATCACCCTTTGAGTGCAATAACTCAGCCAGTTGTAAATCCACCTAACAAACAGTTGCCTTGTCATTCCCATCCCAATTCGGTTTTACTCTCTATCTCTTACAGGGGCCGCAACACAAAATTAAAATCCATGTTCTGGAGCCCACAGAGGCTCATATGCCATACAATTATGTAGCACATTCATGCCTTCCTATTCAAGTACGCTATTGTTATTTCAATATAGGAAAACAGTATTGAGATATAGCGCTGGATCAGTCTTTTTGACTATACCCTGTATAACAAGACTTAGCACAGTTATGTAACCTTCTCAAAGCTCCTTACAGAAGCATAAATACAGTTTAACCATGTATAAACAGGCATAACGTGTTTGGGTTAACCCCTTTCAAGTGTTCGAATCCTAACCATAGTCCACTATAACCCTGTGGGAGAGCATTAACTCAAAGTCTAGTAGCGTCCCATAGGTTCTTCAACCGAAACGGCGCCAGCCTGATTTTTCACCATCTCCCTACCAAGAGTGGACTGTTGCCATTGCTTATTGTACTCAGTCATGACTGAAAAATTAATGAACAATTTTTCAATCCTTTCGACTTCTTATTTCACCTTCTCTACCCCCGTCTTTTGTTTACTTTACTTTCCTCTTACTCTACTCTTTTTATTTTTTGGTCTTTTTTAATTGTTTTCTATGTTCTTAGGTAGGAGACTTTATTCACTGCTGCCATGGCAAATGACTGAAGGTCCAGGTTTTAGCAGGTAGCTTAGGTAATGGGTTTTGTTGAGGAGGTACTTGAACTTGGATTTATTCTTGTTGAATGTCATTGACCCTTGTCTGGCCTAGTGCCATGTGTGTGATCAATGTGAAACAAATTTGCATCAACTTGTCGTATGAGAGCTTGGAAGAGATTTAATGCAGATTATTTTAAGGCAGTCACTGTCTCGGGCAAGTCATGTATGTGAATATTCACTCGACATAAGCCCTTCTCAGAATTTTCTAGCTGTAATTCATGTCGCTCAAATTGTTTATCACATTTATCAATGCAGGAGTATCCTCCTCTAATGCATCAGCAACCTCGTTCAATTTATCCACCATATCAGAGACACGTGTGCTCAGATCATGAATCTGCTTGTTGTATTAATTAGTGTTATAGACGGGTATTACAGATAACTGGTACTTGTCCATCTAAGCTGCTGTGCCCCAGGATAGGTATAACACATGGTATAACAGTTTGGCTGGCAGCAGTGGGTTTGTGCCATTTAGTCTTCATGCTTGTATAAGTCTTGCCGTGTTCCTTTCTTTTTACTGGCCCAACTTGCAAATATATATATATATATATAGCAGATCTGTATATATATATATATATATATATATATATACTAAATCTTTTACATTCTGGAAAAGTTCTATGCATTTGCATGTAAAATGTATAGTTACGAGACTGTCTCATGTCTAAATGCTCTAGCCTGCAGGGATAAGCTTTTTACCGGACTTGACATGATCGGAACAACATATAACGTTTCTAAAGTTACCAGCGTGGAGGAATGCAGAGAGCGCTGCACCAATAATGAACATTGCCAGTTCTTTACCTATGTTACAGAGAAATACCACAGTGATCAACTGCGGTGAGTGACGTGGCTGAGGCTACATATATTGTATGACACAGTAACATCTTTAAGTCATACTGAATTAACCGGCTAAAGGTTCATGAATATTGACATAGCTGCGAAAACTTTTCCCCTTTGTGCTTGGTGAGTGTCAGTTTACCTCATATAATCATGCTGACTTTTTATTTGTTTGATTTGTGATAATTATGTAATATTAATATGTGGAGATGTACAAGTCTTGGTCATAATCCCTGATGCCATTATTTCTTCAGGAACATGTGTTACCTCAAATACGCTTTGAAAGGACTGCCAACAAGAATTAGACAACTTCCCAATGTCATGTGTGGATTCTCATTAAAGGCTTGTGGAAAGTCTTCAGTGGGTAAATATTTGACATTATATATCTTGGCATTTAGTGGTTCATTAGTTATTACTGTTACCTTGCAGAACTTAGGTCTGAAAATGCCCAAGCTCAACATCTGACTTTCCATGTTCTTCTCATGTTTGCATGGGTTTCCTCCCACATTGCAAAACATACTAGTAGGTTACTTGGCTTCCGATGATTTTGGCCCTAGTTTGTGTGTCTAAGATAGGAAAAATAGGTGAGCCCCAATGGGGACAGTGACTGATCTGAGTGATGGTAATTTCTGTACGGCCCTGCAGAATATGTTAGCACTAAACATGTAAAATGGATAATTAATATTATAAGCACTCTTTAACGGCTTCAAATTGAAAATCAAATGGAGGCCTGCTGTTGCACATATTAAGTTGATGTAATTGATGTATTGACGGCAAACAAAAATATGTTCTACAGAACATTTATTTGGCTATATTCTTTTGGCATTCAATTTCATATATATGAATGCATATGACGCATTTACAACTGATTCAGGCATTATGTATAGATAGATACCCTAAGGTAATTTTGCTGTTTGTAAAGTGCAGCCAGGGTGTTGTGATAGCATAGTGGTGGACAGACAGTCAACACTACAACAGGTCTAGTGCATACAGGAATATGGTCTTTTATGTGAGCACCTATAGGCTCTCATGCTCTACCTCATGGACTCTTCACAGTCTGCATCTGTCAGCTCTGGTCCGCACTGGTCATCTGGCTTGGTTTGCAGCCATTTAATCACCTCTGGTCATGGCTGGGAGGGAGACTCCCTTTTCTCTCTTGGGCCAGATTTTGCCACTTGGTGGCAGCATACTCTCAATAATACTTCTTATCAAGGAAACTTTTCGATCACTGCAGCACACAATAAGAAAAAACAAAAACACCAACTCTGGTACACGGAGGGCGCCCAGAGGATGCACCCATTTCCTCTTCATCACTTACAAGCTGTAAGGAGGAGTGCAAGGACAGCACTTCCCCTTGCATGTTAAACCCTATTTTTACGTGTGTAGCAGCTGCTTTACAGGCCTTTTCACTTGGCCCCTCTCTTTTGACCTTTGGATAATTTGACTTTATTCACACGGACCTCTTGCTTGATACCGGGCCATTCTTGGATCCTTATCAATGCCCTAGCAGTCACTGGGCCCTGCTCCTTGGGTCTGGTCTTTAGGCCCTGTCCACAGTAACTCCCTGATTAGCACTTGCAAGTGGCCCAATTCACACTTAGCCCTCACTGCACCCCCAGCAAGAGGAAGTGGCTGCATACACAGCGCATGCCAGCTCTTTTCCCAATATGTTGCCCATCGCTACTAATATACAGCTCTTCCCTCTCATGTCCCCATCACTGGTGACACAGGGTGACGCTATTTCGCTAATACTACCAGATAGGCAGGTGACAGGCTAGTTTAGACGCCACCTATGTCATTCGGGGAATGGGGCTCATCGTCTGTCACTATGAGCATCCATTGGAGTGGCTGGAGCTGCTCATTGTTCAGGTGGAGAAGGTGAATGAGCCACCATATCTCATCTCTCAATGCAGGTACTTATATATGGCCTGGGTTATCTCTAGCCAGGGGGCTTCCCTTTGGAAGACAAAATGTTATAATATTCACCCATATACCTTTTTAGAGATGTGGATACACTTCAAATCTGGGAGCCTTGGCAAACACACTGGGGCATGAGCCCTGGATTGTTAGTGATATTAATGACCAAAGGGCTTCATGTGCTGCTGTACATCATCCATGCACATGGCAATGCCATGTGTATGGACCCTTCGTCTGAAATGAAGAGCCCATCAATGCTTCTGAAAAAAATGTCTAGACCAAAATAACTCTTAATTGAGTCGAATTGTTTTGTTGAAACATACAAAGGATTGAAAGGACCTTCTCTGTCAAAACACTCTTATGTAGGATCTCTGATTGAGGTATGCAAAGAGCAATTACTCACTGTGATTTAGTCTGTATTTTGGTTGCATTATTAGTATGACCTAATACAAAAGGAACTTTGAAAAACAGCCTAATCATTAAGATGTAGCAGGCAGAAAGAGGCTCACAAGAAGAGTCGTTTAACGTAAATAAACATTCTTGATAGCATTTCTAAACCTACTCTATAGAGTACAGGCAGTAGAAAGAACGCATTGAAACTTCAGTACATTTTTTAGGTTCAAAATCTTTTTATTAGAAGTTTTTTCAAAACCATTATAATAATATATATGAACTCAATTATGTTGCAAGAGTGTTTACTTAAGTACCATGAGCTCAATAGGGCCTCTATCGGCTTTACCGAAAAAGAGACATAGTACAAATAAAAACAGGAATAGAAATATACACAAAATAATAAAACAGATAACAGTATGCAAAGACACAAGACATGACCAGGGGGCACGAAAACACACAGGGGTCGAATCATAGGTGGGGGGAGGGGAAGGGTAGCCAGGCACTATAGAGATCATAAGAGAGAACGACATCCACACCGAGCTATTTTCACCCTCGCTCAAGCCGAGGCTTACAGCAGAACAGAGTCCACCCAGGGTCTGAATCTCTCCGAGGACCGGAAAGAGGACCAGACCTGCCAAGTGTTATAAAACTTCTCATGGGCGTCAGTCTCTCCCGCCCTCAGTTCGTCAAATTGCATAAGATAATTAAGTTCTTCTGCCCACATCATCCTTGAGAGAGGCGTAGAGAACTTCCAGAGTCTAGGGATGATTCTCCTGGTTGGGAATTTAGTCAATTTTTTAACTGCTTAATGACCACCCACCATCAGTTTAAAGTGGACCTATTACCTTGGACAACCCCCATAACTAAAAGTCATGAATGAAAATTAGAAAGGACACTATTTAAATGTGCAATTTGTATACTTACACTCCCTCCTGTTCCCCCTTGTGTGCCCACAACATTTTCTGTATGGTGAAGCATAAAAGAACTAGTCTTCTTTGTTATGTTCATGCGCTCAGTAGACCACTCTGCGCTATAAATGGCCAGTTTGCAAGTGCACAGCAGTAGAATGTGAAGGAGTATAAGTATAAAATTACACATTTGAACTCAGTGTCCTTTCTAGTATTTATTCATTACCTCAGATGATGGGGGTGATTAGAGGTGACAGTTTCCCTTTAAGCCCTCATCAATTTTTTAATGATACAATTTGAAACCAGGTGCCTGAGTGATCGCTGTTGTTTGTTGGGTGTCCGGCAATCTGCTCACCGGAAAGGACGATTCTGTCTTCTATGTCCCACAAACACAGCGCTCAAACAATGGTGTGTAAGGAATCCAAAGGGCCTTTATTGGCGATTACCTGATATTATTGCCATGATACCTGCAGCAGAAGAGCCTTGTGTGGTGCAGTGTTAAGGCAGCAGAAATGCAGTCCTAAACTCTCGCTCATGACCTGAAGGTTGCTGTTCAGGTTCAGGTAGCCGACTCAAGGTGTACTCAGCCTTCCATCCTTCTGAGGTTGGTAAAATAAGTGCTGGGAGGGGGGGGGGGGGGGGGTTAAAAGATGACTGTTCACACATGTGTATGACTCACCCCTTTTGTGGATAAAAAGGCTATTTAGCCTAATGAAGTCTAAATGTGTTGTTTTCCCTGCATTTTGCTCAGTGTTTCCCACTTCCCCTTGCGTATTTGCACACCTCCCATAGACTGCTATAAGGGGCTTTTGCTGCGCAAAATGCATAAAGGTAGAGTATATTCTACGGGGTTTTTTTCTCGGTGTTTTGCTTGCACTGATTTTACACGTGCAATACCCATGCAAACACGGTTGTGTGAATAAGCCTTTAGAAAGGGGTTGTCCCGCGCCGAAAGATAAAATTTTTTTTTGCCCAGTCCCCCAGTACCTGCAAAGGAAAACCGCTGCCATATGTTATTAAAAAAAAAAATTCCCTTACCTGAATCCCCGTTCAGCAACTTTTAAAAATCTTCTGTCCAAGATGGCTGCCGCTGGTCTTCTCCCACAGTGCACCGCGGGTCTTCTCCCATGGTGCACCGTGGATGTTCTTCTGCTGTCTGCGCTCCACTGTCGATTCCAGCCACCTCATTGGCTGATCGGCACCATGTGATGGGGGCGGAGCTACGTGATGACGCGGAGAAGGGGGAGGAGCCAGGACGCAGCTCGTGAACCCGGACCATCCAAGAGAAGAATCCTCTGCGCGCAAGCGTGACTGTTCCTGCGACCAGAGAAGAAGTTTGTTCGTCGCCATGGAGACGGGGACGCCAACACCGGGAGGGGGTAAGTATATAACTTCTGTATGGCCAATATTTAATGCACGATGTATATTACAAAGTGCATTAATATGGCCATACAGAAGTGTATAACTGCACTTGCTGTTGCGGGACAACCCCTTTTAGAGTGCAAAGTGAAAAGTGTAAAAATACAATAATGTAGCTCTTTAATAGTCCATTTCTGACCATTGAGGGAAACAACCATTAAAAAAATAAAACAAATCAATAAACAATACACTAAAATAAAAGTAAATACACTAAATTAAAAAATGCAGATAAAATAAGCAGCTTTGAACCCTGAAAAAAATCACCTCCCACAACCGGTGGTTGCCGTAATCCACACATTGACTCAATTACCCTAAATTCGACATGTAATACCGTATATACTCGAGTATAAGTCGAGTTTTTCAGCACTTTTTTTATGCTTAAATAGTCTCCCTCGGCTTATACTCGAGTGAGGTTAAAAAAACCCAAAAAACTCCCTAATTCTCACCTTCCAGCCGGCGTCTGTGTCCCTGGCACGATGGTGTCCCTGGTGTGATGGTCTCCCTGGCAGTGCGGCAAGCTGCTTGAGAATCCTCCCCGCTGTCATCTCCCTGCTCGGCTTTGAATTCCCCCGCCGTCAGCGCTGTGATTTGATCAAGCACCAGCCAATTACAGCTGGCACTCAATCATTCACAGCCATTCAGTGAATGACATCACTGAATGACATCGCTGAATGGCAGTGATTGATTTATTGAGCGCCGTCCGTGATTGGCTGGCGCTCAATCCAATCACAGCACTTACTTACAGAACGCTAACGGCAGGGGAATTCAAAGTTGAGCAGGGAGATGACAGTGCTGGGAAATCTCATACAGCTTGCCACACTGCCGGGGACACAGCCAATTGGGAGGTGAGTATTGCGTTTTTTTTTTAACCTAGTATATACTCGAGTAAAGCTAGGCTTTAAAAAAACCTGTTTTTTTGTGGTAAAACGTATTGACTCGGCTTATACTTGGGTCGCCTAATACTCGAGTATATACAATATATCAAAATCAATGAATATGAATAAGACCATTTTAGGATAACTAACTCGTATATGATTTCCAGAATAATTAAAGGTTTTGACAACTTCTCCAGGATGGGTCATCAATAGTTGATAGGTAGGACTTCGTCGCTCTGGACTCCCGCTTATCAGCTGTTTCCCAGGCCACTATTAGTGTGTTCGGAGCCATAGGTAGGTAGGTATGTACATGTTTCAGTGTTCCAGGTTGGTACACACAGTGTCTGACCAGCAAACAGCTGACTGGTGAGGGTCCCAAGCTATGGACTCCAGGTAATCAATGGGAGTGAATACCATGGTGTTCAAAACGCGGTGGTAATTGTGGTAAAAAGCGCATGTGTGAGAGTGTAATCAACTGCTAATTATGTTTTTTTCTTATCATCCTGCAGATTGCCGAAGAGACATCTTTCAGAATATGGAAATTTCTGGGGAAAATCTTACAAGTGTCATTGCACCTAATCTGCAGATGTGTCAGAAGATTTGTACATTCTACCCAAACTGTCTATTCTTTACCTATGTAACAAAGAACTGGCCAGAAGCAGGTCAAAGGTTAGTGGCGATTATAATGGAGAACCAATAATGGCCACATCAGCCTTATGGTTGCCTTCAAAGGGCCATTTATAAAGGCTCATTCACAAGGGTGTATTTCTGTTGCATATTATGCATATAGTTTTTACATGCGTAATTTGGACAGCTTAAAGACCATTGATTTGCATTAAGCGATGCACATATGTGTTTTTCATGTGTGTATTTTATAAGCATGAAACAAAAAATGCCCTATTTTGGTCCGTATCATGGACTGAAATGGCCCATTAAAGTCAATGGGACCGGTTTAGAGGTGCATGCCAGAGCTCAGTGAATCAAAGATGGCACCCTTCCCCTATGCTGACGCTGCTCCCATTGCCAAGCACTGGCTGTGTTCTACAGGGAAGCAGAGAGTCAGCCCTTCTGCATCCAGACCTTATCACGGGTCACATAAAATGACGTGGCGGGCCAGATTCGGCCCACGGGCTTTCAGTTTGGCACGTGTGGTAGATAAACAAAATTCTAATGCTCCTTTTACAAAGGACGAGCTTTCAGGAAAAAATGCGCAACGCTCATCGTCCCAATGATGCTCGCTTTTGTACTGTCATAGCGCTGCCGGCAGGGAGGTGGAGCAGCCGGGGAGCGTTATCCCCCTGTCCACCTCCATTCAGAAGTGACCGGCTGCTGTTTACACTAAACAGCGAATCATTCCTTTTTCTGCATGCAGAAACTGAACAACTGAGCAATTGTCATTCAGTCGCTGCATGCGTTTCCATGGGACGATTATCACCTAAATTCCTGCGTGAGCGGGGAAATCTGAACAATAATTGTTGTAAAAGGGCCATAAGCTTTAAATATTTAAACCATTTTATTGACAGAAAAGGCAAATAAATTTCTACCTTTTTGTTACTTTATTTTTTTTGGTCCAAAAGTTGGCACCAATTAATTTCTTGATATGTATTTATAGTGACCGAAACTTTGTCTTCATGATGCAAAGCTCCATCCTCCACTAGCGAGAGCTTAGAAGCTTTCTGCAACCTGCTTTCTGTTGACTTTACTTTAAGGCCTTTTTCACATGGACGACAGCGATATTGGTGCTTCGAAATGGCAGTGATATTGCTGCTTTGTTCCCATGATTTTGTAGCAACAGTGATATTTTCTTGTGAAAAATTGCACATTGCTGCTGCCCGTAATAAATTTGCAGTTTTTATCATGAGAAGGTTAAGCCCTACCCCCAAAATAAGCCCCAGATGCAGTCCCTGAAAAAAAAGGAATACTTATTTAGCAAGCTCGGTCCGGTTTCTCCTGCTGCTGTTCGAGCTCTGCAGCTTTATTCGCCCCCTGAAAATCCCTTCCTGGTTGAGGGATTCATAAATCCCCCCTTCAAGAAGCTATCTTCTGATTGGTTCATCTTGGGTTGCTTAGCCAATCAATGCAGTGCTCAGTGAACCAATGCGATGACTGTGATCAGTGCTGCATTGATTGGCTGAGCAGAGGTCAAAGAACCAATCAACAGACAGCGCGCTGTGGAGGTGGGATTTATGAATTAGATGAGCCACGGCATTGGTTGGCCAATTCATAAATCCTGCATCCACAATGTGCTAGCTGTTAATTGCCTGAGCAGAGGTCGAAGAACCAAGCAATGCAGAACTGGATAAACCAATCACAGCCATCTCATTGGTTCATTGAACACTGCTTTGATTGGCTGAGCAGTGCTGGATAACCCAATCAGAGCCATCGCTTCGTGGAGTTGGGATTTATGAACTCTCGGTTGTAGTACAAATGGATGAGGTAATATCTGTGATGGACCCTCTGGACGGAGGTTCCAACACAGATGTGAAACCAGCCTTAAAGTCTTTCTTTAAGAAGTGACTACAGAAATGTAGCAGCTAAGGTAGTTGCTTATAGATTGCCTGCACTATTGGTTTTTTGGACATACATTGCATGAGTATAACATCTATAGTAATTTATGTCATCATCTCTGCTTTAGAAATCGTTGTCATCTAAAGACATTGAAAAGCTTGACCCCAAATGATGTACAGTACAAGGATAATGTTGTATCAGGAAGAAGCCTCCTGTCGTGTAAAACGACCCTCTCAGGTAAAAAAATGATAAAAGATTACAGTACTACATTGGAAGTTGTAAATTAATTTTATTATCCCGTATCTCCTCTCTGTAGTATGCCCATTACCAATCCTTAATGATATGGTATTTCTTGGCACTGACCTTGATGTTGGAAAAGTTAACGGAGAGAAAGATTGTCAGCAACTTTGTACAAACAACATCCGCTGCCAGTTCTTTACCTACAGACCACTTGATTGTAATCAAAACAAGTAAGGTTATAGACAAATCACTATGTGCTGTGTATACCAGGGTAGTTTGGGTTGTAGAATATCATGTTTAATCGTCAATATAAATGTCTTATTTTAATCAAGAAGCCATATTACACAATTTTCATATATTTAATAGTAATGGGCATCTGTGTGGACACCATCATATCAATATATCGGTTGTTTTTAAAGGTGTACATGCCACTTGAGGATGTCATCCAATGGCTTGCCAACTGCTATAGAACATGAGAAAGGAGGAATTTCAGGGTTCTCTTTGAGACTCTGTAAAACTAGAACAGTTGGAGGTAAAGTGAGTATATTCCCAAAGAAAGTATTAATGGAGGGATGTTTATATGAAATGGTGTGAAAATGATTATTCTTTATGCGATCTCAAGTATGCGTGTGCAATCCGTCATAAATTGCAGTCAGTCTTTCTGCCTGCAGTTATATAATAAATCACAGACACCATAATCCAATGCTTACTTGTTACTTGAGATTATATGTATATTTGTGGAATCCATTGCACATGACACGTATAAGCAAGCCTGAGTAGTACACACTTTGGAGTTTGATTGTGCTTGGACTGTGATTTTTTTTTTTCTGTCTGCAGTCTTTACATTTTTTTAAAGTGGTTGTCCAACTCTGAAAGATTGATGTCCTATGCTCAAAATAGGTCATCAGTATCTGATCAACAAGGGTCCCTCACCTTGAGCCCAGCTGATCAGGTGTTTAGGGAGTGCTCTTTCAGTGTACAAAGCAAGAAGTAGAATGCTCCATGCATTGTGCAGTGGCCGATGTGGTATTGCAGGCACAGCTCCCATTCACTTCAATGGGAGCTGTGTCTGCAATACCATGCTGGGCCACTGCACAATGTATAGAGCTGTCTGCTTCCTGCTCCAAGCACAGTGGCAGCGGCTCTGTGAAAAGATAATCATCCAGAGTCAAACAATCTTCCTACAGAATATCCAATCCCTTTGTCTGTACTTACCGTAATTGATTCAGGTTTGGTGTACCTGGATTGAGATCTGAGCTGTGCTTTAAGAAAAAAACTAATAAAACTTACTCTGATTCAATGTCCTGTAGAGATGAATGTAGCACCAATGTGCATTCTCAACTGCAGCTCCATTCATGCAGGTGGTGGTGGTGGTGGGGGGGGGGGGCAGGACTCCAGTTCTTATAATTAGTTGGAGTCCCACTGATCAGACACTTATGCTCTATCCTATGGATAGGAGATAATCTAACATCTTGGAATAACCATTTAAAACATTGAAAAGCAATTAAATTGATGATGTTTCTCAGTAAAAGCAAACACAATGAAGGCTCAACCTTCTTTTACTCTCTTTCAGGATGTGGACACCCTGTTTATCAAAAAAACAGGATTGTTGGTGGCAGTAACAGCTCTCTTGGTGAATGGCCATGGCAAGTAAGCATGCATCTTAAATTATCCTCTCAAAGACATGTGTGTGGTGGATCCATCATCAGCAATAACTGGATTGTAACAGCTGCCCACTGTGTCGCCCGGTGAGTCGCAAACATTATACCTTCAACTGAGCACTTCATTTTTAGGTCCAAAATTGTTTGCTGACTAATTTTAGATTAGTTTATAGAGGTTGTAGGTTAGTTTTGTCTATCACAAAGCTCCCAATCATATGCCTTTCTTCACACAGTTGATCAGCAGCAGTCCTGGTGTTTGAACACCCACCCAACATAGAAATATTTTTTTAGAATCCAAATATAGAACTCCTTTATAGCAAGTATATCTCAGTGCAGATGTAAATTATGAAATGTTTCTTTGCATATTTCATGTTCCTGTACACCTTAAAGGGTTATCTAGGGAAGTGACAAAATGGCCTCCGTTTGCAGCCTGAAAGAAACCCATGTAAGAATGTAACAGGTTGATGAGACACAGGATGAAGAGGGCTGAACTTCATACTTCATGCAGGAGAGAACTATAAAACGACCCTGTTCATTCCTGTTAACCTGGTAGGAATAAACTTTGTAATGTTAGGCTCCACCCTTCCTCTCGGATCTCATCTACCTGTTTTGGTTACACTCTACGATGGGTTCCACACAGATGCCTAAAGTAGGCATTTTATTTATTTCCTAGACAACTCTTTTAGGGACATTGTGGAATTGTCTTCTGGTCAGTCTCCTTTAGAATTACTCAGGTTACAAATCTTTCCTATCTTTATAATTATATGAAAACTATTTGAATTGATTTTGTCCATTTTAAATAATTTTTATACCCAAACCTGGTCATCAAGGCTTGGGGAGTAAAGAATTTGACCAGCTGGGTGCCATTAGTTGTAAAAACGAAGCAGTGTTTAAGGTCGGTTTTACATGAGCGCATTTCGTGCATATTCACGCGTCTCCAATATGTATGACTCCCCAAGCCTGGCTGTGGGTCTACTGACCCAAAATCACAGCATCATTCCTATGCCTATAATGCTGGGAGTTCAGTTCAGTAGACCCATGGTAGGGTCGGGACAGGACACTCGTCCGTATTACAGGTGAATAAATGTGCCTGTAATATAGTCATGTGCAACCAACGTTAGAGAAACTTTTATTATAATTTAGGAGCAAAGAAAGGACAAACAGACTTCTTTTTCATTTCCTGTCTATTTTAGGAGCATAATCTATGTCCTCTGCTTGATGTATTTTTTCTTTCTTTTTCTGCTTGGAGGTATGGATCTAAAATATACAGTCTCTGTTCATCCCAGTTCTTTATTTTCAGGTGACATTTTTGACCCATGAGCAACTTCTTTTAAAGAAATTCACAGAAGATAATTTAATCTCATGTGGTTTGCCCTGATCTTGCACTTTTCTCCATATAGACTTCAATTGCCTTTATTTAAACCAAACTCTTCTGGGTTGGTAGGGGGTCAGCGTTAAAAAACTTCAGAGAAAATATAGTTGAAGAGGAACTTTAACCAATTGCAATCACATTGCAGCTGCATAAAGTCGTTTGCTTGTAATAGTCCCTTATAGCAATGAATCAACAATAGATTGGTTAATCCCAAACAGTAAATAGCTTAACCCCTTCGGTCCACAGCTATTTTTCACTTACGGTGCAAGGAAAATATAACTTTTTTGCCTCCCTGCATTCTGACATTTGTTGTCAGTTTTACTGTTTGTCGGCTTTTTTTAAGGAACCATTTATACTTTTTTCACCAACATTATAGAGTACACTGTATTAACCTCAATAAATTGACTTG
Source organism: Eleutherodactylus coqui (assembly GCF_035609145.1). NCBI lineage: Eukaryota > Metazoa > Chordata > Amphibia > Anura > Eleutherodactylidae > Eleutherodactylus > Eleutherodactylus coqui. The sequence goes on along the minus strand of NC_089843.1, from coordinate 98,092,601 downwards.
GACTGACTATCATAAAACTCCAGTAACTTTTTCCTCCTCAAAATATCTCCCCTTTGGCTGTATGACAACCTTGCATACTCTCAGCATGCGGTGGATCAACTTCTAGGTTTTTTGGTCAGGATACATTTCCATTCTTGGTAGAGAACCCCCAAGAGATGTCTCTGACTAGTGATTTACGGTAATAACTTGCTGATCAGTGAAGGTCTGATTACTAGAACTGTGAGAGAAACTATAGCGTCTGTTGAACACCATCTTGTTTCCCTTCTATTTTCCAACTTTTGTGACACACGTATTTTGTTCAGAAGATTACAAGGCCTGAAGAATGAGCAAAAGCTGCAACTGACCTTCGCACACAAATTTGTAGCCAGACAGCTGGCTAAATATGGACTTTGTCTTAGAAATGTATTAACAAATAGAACTCTTTTTTAAAAAAAATCTGTTTTACTTTATTTGATGTTCTATCTAAATGTCACTAGCTGATATACCTGGCTTCGCCCGAGTTATTTGCTACTGGTGTTTATCTGGTGTTCACACAGAAAATCTTATGAAGTCGTGGTTACTTTAGTGATACCGGGAAAAACATATGTTCACCATTTTGCATAGTTCTCTGCGTTACCCAGGAAACACCACATGGAGGTAACCATGCAACGTTTCCTATATATAAAATTACATCAGGAAGTGAGAGAATTAGACACTGTACGTAAAATTTGGGCGCTAATTCTTTTGCACTTAGGATTGAATAATCGAGTTGGGACACATTAACTTTTCCTATTTATGACATAATCAATGCCCGTGCCAAATTTCAAGCTTCTATGACATCGGGAAGTGAGAGAATTAGATTACGTACGTAAAAGCTGGATACTAATTCTTTTGCGCTTAAAAATGAATAATTGAGTTAGGACCTATTAACTTTTCCTATTTATGACATAATCAATGCCCGTGCCAAATTTCAAGTTTCTATGACATTGGGAAGTGAGAGATTTAGATTCCGTTCGTAAAATTTGGACGCTAAATTGTTTGCGCTTAGAACTGAATAATCGAGTTGGGACCCATTACTTTTCCTATTTATGACATACTTATCAATGCTTGTACCAAATTTCAAGTGAGAGAATTAGATTCCGTACGTAAAATTTGGACACTCATTCTTTTGCGCTTAGAATTGAATAATCGAGTTGGGACCCAATAACTTTTACTATTTATGACATAATCAATGCTGGTGCAAAATTTCAAGTTTCTATGACATCGGGAAGTGAGAGAATTAGATTACGTACGTAAAATTTGGACGCTAATTCTTTTGCGCTAGAATTGAATAATCGAGTTGGGACCCATTAGCTTTTCCTATTTATGACATAACTAGCTGATAAACCCAGCTTCGCTCAAGTTAATGTGGTACTGGTGTTTATCTGGTGTTCACACGGAAAATCTTATAAAGTCAGGGTTACTTTAGAGATACCGAGGAAAAAAATATGTTCACCATTTTGCATGGTTCTTTGCGTTACCCAGGAAACACCACATGGAGGTAACCATGCGACATTTCCTTTATATAAAATTACATCAGGAAGTGAGAGAATTAGATTTCGTACTTAAAATTTGGACGCTAATTCTTTTGCAGTTAGAATTGAATAATTGAGTTGGGACACATTAACTTTTCCTATTTATGACATAATGCCGTGTCGAATTTCAAGTTTCTATGACATCGGGAAGTGAGAGAATTAGATTTCGTACTTAAAATTTGGACGCTAATTCTTTTGCAGTTAGAATTGAATAATCGAGTTGGGACACATTAACTTTTCCTATTTATGACATAATGCCGTGTCGAATTTCAAGTTTCTATGACATCGGGAAGTGAGAGAATTAGATTACGTACGTAAAATTTAGATGCTAATTCTTTTGCACCTAAAATTGAATAATCAAGTTGAGACCCATTAACTTTTGCTATTTATGACATAATCAATGCTCGTGCCAAATTTCAAGTTTCTATGACATCGGGAAGTGAGAGATTTAGATTCCGTACGTAAAATTTGGACACTAATTCTTTTGCGCTTAGAATTGAATAATTGACTTGGGACCCATTAACTTTTCCTATTTATGACATAATCAATGCCCGTGCCAAATTTCAAGTTTCTATGACATCAGGAAGTAAGAGAATTAGATTACGTACATAAAATTTGGACGCTAATTATTTTGCGCTAGAATTGAATAATCAAGTTGGGACCTCTTTACTTTTCCTATTTTGGAGATAGTCCATGCTTGTGCCAAATTTCAAGTTTCTACGACATCTGGAAGTTGGAGAATTAGTGGTGAGTCAGTGAGTCAGTGAGTCAGTCAGTGAGTCAGTGAGGGCTTTCGTCTTTATATATATATAGATTATATTGATACTTACACCCCCCAATCAATATGAGGAACATGATACTACACACGCTGACATTTGGAATCAATACACTGTATGAATCGATATACTGTTATTCTTATTCTGACTCAATAACATGGCTGTAAGCGTATCGGCTGAAGTAACTTCTCTTGTAGTTATGAACCAGTACTCACAGTAGGTATATGTTGTCAGACAGCATCCAACTCGACTGCAGAGGCATGGGAGAAGATTCCAGGGTTTATTCAGGTATCTTGTAGAATGCACATTCAGCAGTAGGTAAAAAGAGTGATGGTTAGCCAGAGCACAGAGTAGAGACCTAAGACATAAGCTATAGACAGGAAACTCCCCAGCAGGAGGAAAGGGAGGGGTTATGCAACACAGGGGGGTACAGAGAACCAGGAGGGACAAACTAAAGAAGGCAAGCACTTACAAATACAGTACAGGTTATACATGTCAATGAATAGAGTCAGGTAGATGAGACATGACACTCCCCGTCTGAAATCTTTAGATTTCACTGAATACTATTTTGACGTAATGTCCTTCAAAGTCCAGAAATTCTTGTTTAACCTAAAAAACAAGTAAACGAATGCAACAGCAATAATAAATGAACAAATCAACTGTTGTGGCAAAGGTAATCCACAGGTGGACTTCTTCAGATTCTCTCGGTTGCAGTCTGCGGTGATATGTTCCCCGCCATGAGCTGTGTAGGATAATCAAGCTTCCTCAGGTGACTTCCTCCCTTGGAAGAAAAGGCACTAGTTCAGATTCTGTGACTGTAGGGTGTGCTTTACACATATGCCAACCACTACACCTTGATGATGCGTTCTTTGCAAAACACTGAGCAATGTGAATTAGTCTGCCAATAGCTTGCACGAGAGATCTCCATGTCGAGAAACGTTCAAAGCGATGTGACTTCAGCTTCACCTTAGAAGTTACAGAAGTGTAAAGTGTAGAACTTAGGGCTCTGATTTCCTTGTCAGACGCAGGGTCCACCAGATCATAGATGGCATTGGTAGGTAACAAACAAGGATCTTCGTATAGAAAACTTGGAGGTGAAGACCATATGTGGTCTAGCAGATCTGATGTTGGTGCGGCTCTTGTTCCCCGGTCGGCTGGATTAAGTTCTGTAGGGATGTAATGCCACTGGTTAGGGGTGGAGAAACTTCTGATCCTTTCTACTCGGTGTCCTACATACACGTAGAATTGTTTTGTTTGGTTGTGTATATAACCGAGAACAACCTTACTGTCTGTGTAAAAGGTGAATGAATCAAATGCGACGTCCATTTCATCCCTTATCACTTCGGCGATCTCTACTGCTAGCACGGCTGCACAGAGTTCAAGTCTTGGTATGGAATGCGCAGGTTTTGGGGTTAGTTTGGCCTTACCTAGTACGAATCCACAGTGTAGCTCATTGTTGGCTCCTGAGATCTTCAGATAGGCCACTGCGGCTATGGCTTCCATTGATGCGTCAGAGAAGATGTGTATTTCCCTTTTGACAGCAGCTGAAAGAGAACTGGGAGCATAACAGCGCGGTACTTGGAGTTGTTCTAATACTTTCAAGGACCTTTTCCATTTTTCCCACCTTTGTTGTTTCTCAACAGGTAAGGGAGCGTCCCAATCCATATTCTCAGTAGTAAGCTGTCTCAGAAGTATCTTGCCCTGAATAGTGATGGGGGCTATGAATCCGAGAGGATCATAAATACTGTTCACGACCGATAAAACTCCACGCTTGGTGAAAGGTTTGTTGCAAGCTAATACTTGAAATATAAATGTATCTTGTTCGATATTCCAGAGCAATCCTAGGCTGCGTTGTATAGGAAGAACCTCAGAGCTGAGGTCCAGGTCCCGCAAGTTGATTGCATGATCGTCAGATGGAAAGGCCTTCATTACTTCCTTGCTGTTGGAGGTAATCTTGTGAAGCCTAAGGTTTGCGGCAGACAGCATTTCCTTGGTTCTGGTGAGGAGATCAATCACCTCTGCGCTTGTGGGTAAGGATTTAAGTCCGTCGTCTACGTAGAAGTTCTTCTCGACGAATTGCCGAGCATCCGATCCGTGCTCCTTCTCACCTTCTTGGGCTGTCCTCCTCAGTCCATAGATTGCTACAGCAGGTGATGGACTGTTGCCAAAGACATGTACCTTCATCCGGTAATCTATGACCTCTTTGCTGACATCATTGTCCTTGTGCCATAGGAACCTGAGATAGTTTCTGTCATCTTCCTTAACGATGAAGCAATGGAACATCTGCTGGATGTCAGCCATAACCGCAACGGGTTCTTGTCTGAAGCGAATTAGAACGCCCATGAGGCTGTTGTTTAGGTTAGGGCCTGTGAGGAGAAGGTTGTTGAGAGAGACACCTTCATGCTGAGCACTGGAATCAAACACAACTCTGATTTGTTCAGGCTTGCGGGGGTGATACACGCCAAAGGACGGAAGGTACCAGCATTCTTCTCCTTCCCTTACCGGTGGCGCAGGTTCTGCATGGTCTCTATCGAATACCTTCTGCATGAAGTCTACGAAATGTTTTTTCATTACTGGTTTTCTCTCAAGAGTGCGTTTCAGAGAGGAGAATCTAGTGGTAGCTTGCTGCCTATTGTTAGGTAGCTTTACTCTTGGAGAACGGAAGGGTAAGGGAGCTACCCAGCTATTGGAGTCATCTTGGGTGAATTCCCTTTCCATGACCTTGAGAAATTCAATGTCTTCTCTAGCAGGTGCCAACTTGTTATCGTCACTTGTTGTATTGAACACTGTTGATCCAAGACTGTCATCCCAGAGGAAAGTGTTTATACTGTCTTGTTGGTCGTGGTGCCACTTACTGTTAGTCAGTTTCTCCTTCACCCGATAATGGTGTGGGCATGGATGAAAATAAGTACCGCGACCATTTGGCAAGATGTGTGTTTTAAATGAGGAAATCTTGGTTGGCTTTTTCATCTTGTCTATACAGACATTGCCTATGATGGCCCATCCTAAGTCAAGGCGCTGGGCAAATGGTGCATCATGAGGTCCATTAATTTGCTGATGTATTTTGTGCACCCTAAGAATGTCTCTACCCAGCAGAAGTAGGATCTCTGCACTCTTGTCAAGGGCTGGTATTTCGTTAGCTATAGCCCTTAGGTGGGGATGATGGAAAGCGGCCTCTGGTGTAGGGATCTCTCCCCTATTGGATGGTATCTGATTACATTCAACAAGTGTGGGCAAGGGTATCTCAAGGTTGCCCTTAAGAGAGGCTACTACAAGTCCGCTGGCTCTTCTCCCTGAGACCTCTGTCACTCCACTACATGTACCCAAGGTGTATGGGTAAACATCTCCCTTTATGTTAAACAAATCAAAGAGTTCTGACCTTGCAAGTGATCGGTTGCTCTGGTCATCGAGGATGGTGTACACCTTCATAGTCCTTTCTGGTTGACCCTGGGGGTACACATCGACTAGGCATATCCTTGCACAGGACTGGTCACAAATGCCTTCTCCACAGACTTCTGTGCATGAAGAAGATACAGTGGTAGGACTTTCTGCTTGATCTGTGTTCTCCCCGCCGTACGTTGGTGGGGTAGGGAAACTTGTAGCTGGTGCGGTTCTAGGTTGAGATGGGTGAAGAGCTTGTACATGATCTTCACGACCACACTCAATGCATTTGATGGCATTTTTACAGTCTTTAGCGATGTGTTCAGTAGAAGCGCAACATCTGAAACATACCCCAAACTTCTTTAGAAGCTCCTTGCGTTCCTGGAGTGGTTTCTTCCTGAAACCGATGCACTTCTTGAGGGGATGAGGCTTCTTATGTAAGGGACACAGGCGATTAGGGTTTTCAACCTTTTCATCTTGATTGCTCTTGTAACTGACTCCCTGTGAAGCTGACAAAGTAGAGGGAAAAATATCAGTCTTTTTTACTGACACTGGACCTCTGCGGCCTTTGTAGTCGATGCGTGGGTTGTCAGACTTGAATGGATGTGGACCGGGATTGGATTCCTCATAGGAGAAGCTTGGATCGTTCTTGGATTCTGCAATGTTTTTGATGAACTCACAGAAGTAGGAAAATGGAGGAAAGGAGACTTGATTTTCTCTCTTATATCTTGACCCCAGAGCGGTCCACTTCTCTTGAAGGTTGTATGGCAGCTTTGACACGATTGGGTTTACTCCACGAGCAGTGTCCAGGTAACTGAGGCCAGGTAGGTGAGTGTCTCCCTTGGCCAGCTGTAGCTCTAGCAGTAAGTCACAGAGCTCTTGGAATTTCTGATTGTCTTTACCAGATATCCTTGGAAAGGCTTGCAGACGTTTGAACAGAGCGTTTTCTATTGCTTCAGGACTACCATAGGTTCTCTCCAGTCTCTCCCAAGCGGCTGCAAGGCCTGCTGCTGGATTTTCAATGTGGACAGATCTGAGTCTCTTTACTCGTTCTGTAGACTGTGGGCCAAGCCACCGGATCAGTAGATCTAGTTCTTCCGAAGCAGTAATGCCGAGATCGTGAGTTGCAGTTCTGAAGGCACATTTCCAGCCTCTGTAATTCTCAGGCTGGTCGTCGAACCTTATCAGTCCTGTCTTGGTGAGCTCACGACATACCATGTATTTTGCAAACTCTGACATGTCGGTTTTCTCTGACTTCAGGTGTGAAATTGGTTGAGTGGTGCTAATCACATCGTTTGTGGTGTTTTGCATAAGAGACGTAGGTACATATGGGGCTGCCAGGGTATTCAGCCTGGGAGCTGGTTTGAAGTCCATAGGTTTGGTGACATGTGGATATGGAACCATGTAATTGCTAGAGGTTTGGAGAACTGCTGGTATTTTGAATTGTCCATGAATACCGGTATATTGAGCTTGCTGGGGTGCAGAGCCTTGGTGCTCCATATAGGATGGAAGGTTGGTGTGAGGAACGAGCGGAGTTCTGTGCTGACCTTGCATGCCTGGTGCTGTGGAAGGATGTGCGGCCTGCCGCTCTGGAGAGACGTCTGTTTTGTCTGGAATGTTTGCGGCAGGTGGGGAATTAAAGCATTGGCTTAGTACATAGTCTCTTGTACGCTTGAGAGGTTCCTCTGCATCCATTCCGCTGAAGTCAATGCTGTCTCTTTCGCTCTGACTCGTGGCTTGTTCTAAAACTCTTAACCTTGCTACGGCTGTAGCATGTTCGCATTGTTTCTCCAGAGCCTCTATTTCCGCCTTTCTATGTGCAGCTTCCACTTCTGCTTTTCTATGTGCAGCTTCCACTTCCGCTTCTGCTTCCGCTTTTCTATGTGCAGCTTCCACTTCTGCTTCCTTATGCGCAGCTTCCACTTCCGCTCTCTTCTGCGCAAAGACGGCCTGTATCTTAGTCGCTTCCGCTTCTACGCGTGCTTTTAGAAGCTGCTCACTGAGGGTGGAATGCTTTGAAGATCGTGACCTAGATGTACGCTTGGAGTGCCTGGTAGAGTCAGAAATGTGAGATGACACCTTCTGAAGTTGCGCAATTCTCACTTCTGTCTTAGACTTAATGTCGCGTACTAAGCTGTCTCTTCCTACACTGAGATGTTGGAAGCTTTGCAATTCCTCTATGGAATCCTCTGTGTTTAATTTTCTCAAAGCATTTTCGTACTCCTGGACCTTTATATTATAATGTTCATACGTTGCACGAAGCTGTTGCAGGGCTCCCTCTAGTGGTGACACATGGAGTGAAGACAGACTCTGCTGAATGTTGGAGACATGACTTAGTAATGTTTCCCACAGTTTTAAAATGTCAGAGGAAAGTTCCTGCTTGAGACTTTCAAGGTTCTCTCTAACCTTCCAGGTTGGCTTATTAGAGCGCCTGTCTCTCTCACTAGACTGCAGGCTAGGGTCCATGCTAGCTTGTGCCTCAGAGTGTCCTTCAGCCATGATGCAGCACACAGGATGGAGGTAACACTGAGGAGAGTTATAACTTGGTGGGAGGTTATGAGCTGCAGCTGTGGTTGTATGTGGAGCTGCTGGGGGAGTCTTTACAGCGGTGTCTGGCTGTATTTATACATTCTTTTTACTATTCTGACTCAATAACATGGCTGCAAGCGTATCGGCTGAGGTATCTTCTCTTGTAGTTATGAACCAGTACTCACAGTAGGTATATGTTGTCAGACAGCATCCAACTCGACTGCAGAGGCATGGGAGAAGATTCCAGGGTTTATTCAGGTATCTTGTAGAATGCACATTCAGCAGTAGGTAAAAAGAGTGATGGTTAGCCAGAGCACAGAGTAGAGACCTAAGACATAAGCTATAGACAGGAAACTCCCTAGCAGGAGGAAAGGGAGGGGTTATGCAACACAGGGGGGTACAGAGAACCAGGAGGGACAAACTAAAGAAGGCAAGCACTTACAGATACAGTACAGGTTATACATGTCAATGAATAGAGTCAGGTAGATGAGACATGACAATTCTAGTAACAGTTACTTCAGTATTAGAGATATATTTGGGTCCCTGAGGCGCTCTGTTGAGCGAAACACGCTGGACCAGGACCAATGTATCAAAACACATTACTTTATTTTCTGGTGTAATAAAGTCTCAGAACGTGACTATGGTGAATTAGCTGAACAGAACGCCTTTCCTATTGGAGGAGGATGTCCTGCACATCTGATTGTGATAGTGGAATATAAATGTGATCTCTTAATAAATGAATATACCCTGTAATTATAAGGGGAGGTGGATATATGACTAGTTGGTATTCCACCGAGTCCAGATTCTGACTTCCACTTGCATCTAGTGCAAATTCAAATGCAGGATCATTCCGTGTTGAGTGTTTGTCTGTCCAGAGTCTAGGTACTTTTAATGATAATAAAATTTAACTTTTAATTGTTTTGATAGTTCAGTCAGTAATGACATTTGACAAATAAAATGAAACATTTACAATTTACACAAATCAGTGTGTGTGACCTGTGATTCCCCAAGCAGTCTGTATTAACCGTTAATTTGGAGCAGCAAGAATATACATGTAGCGCTACATTGGGCTAACAGAATCACCACTAATCTGGGGAATAAGGGACCACAGCGTTCAAAAATGAATGCAGCAGTGGTAGCTGAGCACTGGTACTCAGCCATTTTTGGTATCGGGACTCAAACCCAGGACCTCCTGCTCCCAGACCGATGGCTCTCCCTGTTGAGCCATCCAGGCCTTTGGACACATTCCCCTGCATACCCTAGCCTTGTTCCTGTTTACCTAGTTCCTGCCTCCTGGTCCTGACCCTGCCTCTGTCTTGGTTGGACTTCCTATAACAGCCTGGCCCTGACAGTCCTGCATTGCATGATTACTTTGCTCCACAGTGTTTGATCCAGCTTCTCTTTTGCCTGCTGTTGCTACAAGACTTTCCCATCCTGACATCTGGCTTCCCTCCTGACTACATTGCCTGCCTTATCCATTGTATTGCAAACCGTTATTACTTGTCATTGATCTCTGGCTTTCCACCTGACTATGCTTTCTGCCTCATCAATTTGTACTACAACCGAGACTTCCCAATAACGACTCCTGGCTTCGATCTAACTACTCTCTAGTGACCCGCATGGCTACTACACCTACGACTCCTATCCAGCGCCGTTAAAACTTGACATTTGGTGCTCCCATTGCACATCTATTGCTGTATTCATTACTGAATGCTTCAGACCCTCATTTTTGGGATCAGTGAGGGTCCCAACAGTCAGACTCTCACTAATCAGCAAGTTAACTCCTATTCACAGGGAATGGAGCCTGTGATTCTGGAAAAAAAACCCTTTAATCACATGCATGAGGCAGCAGTAATTTATAAGCTAGAATTAGAAAAAAGCTGATGACAGGCCATCAGTGGCTCATAACTGGACAGCCCCTTTAAGAGATATCTTTTGTATGTGTATTCTGTCTAGATGGCCACTACCAAGATTCTGGAGCATCTATGTTGGCATTACAAACCAGTCAGAAATCACTCCAACTACTCCAGTTTTAGAGATCGAACAAATTATAGTTCATCCCAATTATACCATAGCAGAAGGTGACAGTGATATTGCCTTACTAAAACTAACGACACCCATGGCATACAATGGTAAGCATTCTATTAATATGGTAAGAATATGAAATAATAGAAGCTATTAGAATAAAAGTGCAAACGTCTAAGCATCTTCATGCAATAGATGATTTATGCAATTGTCTTTAGTTTTCAGAAACTAGTACAAAATGAGACCATAATTACATCATTATTTTATGGAAGAATAGAAATATCAGCACCTGCTGAAGATTAAGGAGACATAACTACTTACTTAAAACAATCTACAGCTTGATATAACCAATTACTATAGTGCTGAATATTTTTGAGACCCGAAACCCATATGATGACTAGCCAACATCTTACATATAGCAAAAGTATAGGTCCACATGAGAGGAAACCGCTGGGGTTTTAACCTGCAGATTTATGGCAACATCCGCAGGCATTACTGTCTGTATTTTCAGCATGCTTACCCAATTTCCCTGAAGACGGACTAATTTCCAAGATACCAGATGCCAGAGCAATAACAATTTAGCATTTTGTTAATTGCTTGCTCAGGATCCCACTTTTGATGTCCTTACAAGGCTCATAGAGAGGGTAGCACTGATGGGACCAACCTTTAAGGATGATGCTAAAATCCAATCTTGGGATTTCACACTGAGTACACAAGCTGGCAAATCCCTCCTCCCCACTTCCTCTTTTGTCCTGCCTGTTTAAAGCCCCTTTTATAAGGGATGATGATCGTGCAAATCGCTTGTTAGATCTAGCGGTTTGCATAATTATTGTACAGTCTGAACGCATGCAGTGAAAGGCAGATTAGCGATAAGTCACTGATCGGATCTTTCATAAAGACCATAACATCATCATTGGTCTGCCACTGCATCGTTCAGTTTAAACATGTATGAACGACTGCCTGCTTACTGTGGATGGAGGTAGGTGGGCCAGAATAATCCCAGGCCAGCTCCATCTTCATTCACTGAGCGATGATCCTCTTGTGTAAAAGCATAGAAGCAACCATCTCTGGGATGGCTGTGCCGTGCTTCACCATCCAACAGTCATCATGTGTAATAAAATAAGTAAAGATGGCCAAGCTGCTTCTCTGACTATTTGATGCACAGTGTGTATTAGTTATGCACTGCTAGTCAAAGGGCGGTTTCAGACAGCCGTACGCGCAACCACACTCACCGCTACGGAGCCTAGTTGCACATGAACAAGATTTTTTTTTCTTTGGCCATTCAAATTCCGCACCATAGCGCATGAGTTTAAAAAAACCCACGGGAAGATAGTCCTGTCCTGTCTATTCTCGCCTGTACTATTAACGGTCGAAAATTCCTCTAGTAAAAAACTAAAACATTTAAATTAATGGTTTCATTTTGTCCCATTATGGGACTAAAACACGCTCATGTGTTTAAGCCATAAGACACTACATGCTGATCTGACTGGCCAGCAGTGCTCATGTGAGCAGCACGGGTTAATCTTAGCAGGTACTAATACACAATGCGCATCAGGTAGTCAGAGTTGCTGGTGTGGCTATCTTTGTTTCTCTAGGCTCGGAGGAGGCTAGGTTGACACGGGGTGCAATAGCCAGCAGAATGTCCGCAGCGGACATCCGGCTGTAGATCAGCCATGGAATGCCTGCCTCCAAACCCAGGTGGTTTGTATCGCGAATTCCTGTGCGGAATTCACCCCTTGTTGAGAGGTGTAAGTTCCGCAACAGAAACAGTGATACCCTCGATATGTCACGGATTTGAATTCCGCGCCGCAAGGATGTTTCCACACAGGTTTTGTGCAGGTTATTTCCACATTCTCGTCCACTTTGTGCATGGAAATTCCGCTGCAATTCCACCCCGTGAGAACCCAGCGTTAATGTAGATTAGTCTTATTTATTACTAAATGGGTTTTAAAAGAACTTGACTACACTACAACATGCAGACTCTAGCTGTAAACTGCAGTTCAGTTGCATATAATTGTAAGGCCAGTCTCACATGACTGGATTTCAATTGCGGATTCTACGATCGGTGTCCGCGCAGACGATCTGCGGTAAAACGTGGACATTAGAAAGCATGCATTTTTTAATCTTTCTTCACACTCGCTGATATGAATTGCGTATTCTGTGAGCGGAAGAAAAATCGCAGCATGCTCTATTTCACCATGGAATCAGTGTGGATGGCCTCCATTCATGTCAATGGAGGCATGCGACCCGCAGCCCATACGCAATTAACAGTGCATATTGGCTGCGGGTACCCACAACATAGCAAAGCAACGGCGCAGGAAATAAAAACAAACAAAAAAAACCCCTTGTACTGCATATGACCACCTGCGAGTCTCCGTGGTCATACACAATACAGTAAAGTGCCTACGCAGGGTCACCGGCCGGGCTCACAGCCGGAATCCACTGCGGGACTTCTGCATGCAGAATCTGACCTGCTTGTGTGAGCCCGGCCTAAATGGTACTTGATTTAATGAACTCTTTGTCATAACACCCATTATCAGACACATGAAATAAGAAATACAACTGTTTTCCAATTACATGCATGAATATGCAAGTCAATTCTAAATATAAAGTAATGTTGTCATGTTTATATTATTGGTTTATTCTAGATCAGCAACAAGCCATCTGCCTACCACCAAATCAAGACTCTTTTCCTCTTCCTAGGACATGCTGGATAACAGGATGGGGATACACCAATGAGTATGGTAACTGACTACTGCAGTATCTTAGCTAAAGTGTGCTATGATTCAATACTTTAATGTATACCCGTTCATATAATCTGTATTATTTGTCACTAAAACATTTGGGAGGGTTTTACTTGGAAAAAGTGGCATGAGTCTGTGTAGTTTGCAAAAGGTTGCCATTTTTTTGCTCTAGACAGGCTTCTGCAAAAAGTTGCAACTTTTGAACACCAGTTTTACATAGTATGTTAGGCTGAAAAAAGACATGTAGTTCAGCCTCTTACCCCCAATGTTGATCCAGAGGAAGGCAAAAAACCTCAATCATTTTTTAGGGGGAAAAAAATGTCTTCCCAACTCCAATCTAGTAATCAGAATAATCCCTGGATTACCAACCCTTCTGAAGTAATTAGTGACTATAGCATGTAATATTTACACTCAAGATGATTTTGATTTGATAAATCCTCCTCCCTCCAAAAGTATACACTGTACATACTGCAGTATATATTGCCTTATAAAAATAAACAAAAATAAATCTTGGTATTTGTATAGTGCCAACTTATTCTGCGGCACTTTCAAGTAATTTTTTATTTATTACTAGAGATGAGCGAGCACCAAAATGCTCGGGTGCTCGTTGCTCAAGTCGAACTTTCCGCAATGCTCGAGAGTTCGTTTCAAGTAACTAACCCCATTGAAGTCAATGGGCGACTCGAGCATTTTTGCATATCACCCATGCTCCGCTAAGGTTTTCATTTGTGAAAATCTGGAAAACCTACGAAAGTGATGGAAACAAAACAGAAACGGATAGGGCAGGCGAGGGGCAACATGCAGGGCTGCATCTCAGGTTCCCAGGTCTCACTATTAAGCCACAATAGCGGCAAGAGTGGGCCCCCCCCTAACAATTTTTACTTCGGACAAACCCTCATTAGCAAGGCACACCTTAGCAAAGCACCACACTACCTCCAACCAAGCACAAACACTGCCTGCGGGACACACCGCTGCCTCTTCTCCTGGGTTACATGCTGCCCACCCCCCCTGCACGACCCTGTGACCGCAGCGCACACAAAGGTGTCCCTGCGCAGCCTTCAGCTGCCCTCATGCCACACGCTGGCTTCCTAGCCACACCACCCACATGTCTACTTATAAGCGCGTCTGCCATGAGGAGGAACCAGAGGCACAAACTGCAGAGGATTGGCAGGGCCAGGTAGCGACCCTCTTTAAAAGGGGGGGTGGGGGGGCGATAGCCCACAATGCTGTAGAGAATCGATGAGAAATTGATCTTCGATCTTCATTCCAATCCTGTGCCACCTCCGTCAGGAGCTGCAAACGTGGGCATAAAGGGGACTCAGCTGCCAGCCCAGCACTTCTACACATCTCCACAATGCAGCAATACTCGGTGTGGGAAGTATGTGAGCGGGCCCTGGGTCAACCTCTGTCCCTGCAAATACCTTGTGTGGCCCAAGGTGCTGCGAGTGACATAGCAATGGGGAATCCATGTGTCCACACACTACTCATTCTGTTTGGGTGTCGGATACCTCATCGACAACGCAAGGGGTAAACCATCTGCACTCTGCACCCTATCCAAGTCTGTCAGTGTTTTGGGGACAGACAGATAATACACCACTATGGGAAGTCTGTGTGCACCCACAGCATGGGTGGCTCCCAGGAACCCACAGACGGTACATAAAGAAATCCCATTGCAGTGCCCCGGATAGCTGAGGTAACATGAGAGAAAATACATGTTGGCTTCGGCCCACACTCCATGCCCTAGTCAGTCTGTTTTTTTTTTAAGTGCCAGGCAGGTACAACTCCGCTATGGGAAGTCTGTGTGCACCCGCAGCATGGGTGGCTAGCAGGAACCCACAGACGGTACATAAAGAAATCCCATTGCAGTGCCCCGGATAGCTGAGGTTACGTGAGAGAAAATACATGTTGGCTTCGGCCCACGCTCCATGCCCTAGTCAGTCTGTTTTTTTTTTTAAAGTGCCAGGCAGGTACAACTCCGCTATGGGAAGTCTGTGTGCACCCACAGCATGGGTGGCTAGCAGGAACCCACAGACGGTGTATAAAGAAATCCCATTGCAGTGCCCCGGATAGCTGTGGTAACGTGAGAGAAAATACATGTTGGCCTTGGCCCATAATCCATGCCCTAGTCAGTCTGGGTTTTTTGGGGGGCCAGATAGGTAGAACACCACAATGGGAAGACTTAGTGCACCCATAGTATACACAGACCCCTGTAATATTCCTGTAGCAAAGGTATAAGCTGACCCCAGTAACAGTTATGTTGCAGAAGTCTAGGGAGACCTCAGTAACATTTCTGTAGTAACAGTATAGACAGACCCCAGTAACATTTCAGTAGTAACAGTATAGACAGACCCCAGCAGCATTTATGTAGTAACAGTATAGACAGAGCTGAGTAACATTTCTGTAGTAACAGTAAAGGCAGACCCCAGTAACATTTATGTAGCAACAGTATAGGCAGACCCCTGTAACATTTCAGTAGCAGCAGTACAGGCAGAGCCCAGTATTAGTAACATTTCAGTAGTAACAGTGTAGACAGACGCCAGTAACATTTCTGTAGTAACAATATAGACAGAGCCGAGTAACATTTATGTAGCAGCAGTATAGGCAGACCCCTGTAACATTTCTGTAGCAGCAGTATAGGCAGACCCCTGTAACATTTATGTAGCACAAGCTAAGGCAGACCCCTGTAATATGTCTGTAGTAGAAGTAAAGGCAGACCCCAGTAACATTTCTGTCGCCGCAGTATACGCAGACCCCTGTAACATTTATGTAGCAGAAGCATAGGCAGACCCCAGTAACATTTTTGTAGCAGAAGTATATGCAGACCCCTGTAACATTTCTGTAGTAACAGTATAGACAGATCCCAGTAACATTTCTGTAGCAGAAGTATGGGCAGACCCCTGTAACATTTACGTGGCAGCAGTATAGGCAGACCCCAGTAGCATCCTTGTGGCAGCAGTATAGGCAAACCCCTGTAAAATTTACGTGGCAGCAGTATAGGCAGACCCAAGTAACATCCTTGTGGCAGCAGTATAGGAGGACCTCTGTAACATTTACGTGGCAGCAGTATAGGCAGACCCTAGTAACATCCTTGTGGCAGCAGTATAGGCAGACCCCTGTAATATTTAAGTGGCAGCAGTATAGGCAGACCCCTGTAACTTTCTTGTAGCAGAAGTATAGGCAGGCAGACCCCAGTAAAATTTCTGTAGTAATAGTATAGGCCAACCTCTGAAACATTGGGGTACCATGAGCGTAGGCGAAGGCCCGAAAAATTAGTTGGATAAGAGTGTAGGCATGGGCACGAAAAATAAGTGTACCAAGAGTACAAGTGTACCTCTGAAAAATTTATCAACCGAGAGGGCAGGTGAAACCCATAAATATTTTTTGAAAGATACAGCTCACTGTTGCTTAATTTGTAACAGAGCTTGTAGGCAGCCCTGTTAAAAAAATTGGTTCATGTTAAAGTATCAATACTTTTGAAACTTTGAAAAATTGTAAAAACATTGGTAGATGTAGATGAGCCTTTTGGGCCGCAGAAAAATTGGCCGTTCAGCGCGATGACATGTTGTTGCTGGAGGAGGAGTAGCAGGAGGAGGACTAATGTCAGAGACAGATTGACAAAAAGAAATGCCCCGTTTTCCCGGTGACAGAGAGGAGTGTTTTTATCTGCGGTTGCAGCAAAAAGAATCTTTAGGTTCCGCTGCTCTCCGCCGGTGGAGAAGAGAAGTCTGGCGAAATCCAGCCTTTGTTTATCTTTATGAGTGTAAGCATATCGGCACTGGCAGTTGACAGGCGGGTACGCTTGTCCGTGATGATTTCCCCAGCTGCACTAAACACCCTCTCTGACAAGACGCTCGCCGCAGGGCAAGCCAGCACCTCTAGGGCATACAGCGCAAGTTCGTGCCACGTGTCCAGCTTTGACACCCAATAGTTGTATGGAGCTGAGGCATCACGGAGGATGGGGGTATGATCGGCTACGTACTCCCTCACCATCTTTTTACAGTGCTCCCTCCGACTCAGCCTTCACTGGGGAGGGGTGACACAGTCTTGCTGGGGAGCCATAAAGCTGGCAAAGGCCTTGGAAAGTGTTCCCCTGCCTGCGCTGAACATGCTGCCTGATCTCCGCACCTCCCCTGCTACTTGGCCCTCGGAACTGCGCCTTCTGCCGCTAGCGCTGTCAGATGGGAATTTTACCATCAGTTTGTCCACCAGAGCCCTGTGGTATAGCATCACTCTCGAACCCCTTTCCTCTTCGGGAATGAGAGGGGAAAGGTTCTCCTTACACTGTGGGTCGAGAAGGGTGTACACCCAGTAATCCGTAGTGGCCAGAATGTGTCTAACGCGAGGGTCACGAGAAAGGCAGCCTAACATGAAGTCAGCCATGTGTGCCAGGGTACCAGTATACAACACATCGCTGTCCTCACTAGGAAGATCACTTTCAGGATCCTCCTCCTCCTCGTCCACAGGCCATAAACGCTGAACAGATGGGAGGCAGGCAGCATGGGTACCCTCTGCAGTGGGCCCAGCTGTCTCTTCCCCCTTCTCCTCCTGCTCCTCCCCCTCCTCCTCCTCCTCCTCCAAAACGCGCTGAGATATAGACATGAGGGTGCTCTGACTATCAAGTGACATACTCTCTTCCTCCGTCTCCTGTTCCGTCCGCAAAGCGTCAGCCTTTATGCTTTGCAGCGAACTTCTCAGCAGGCACAGCAGAGGAATGGTGACGCTAATGATTGCAGCATTGCCACTCACCATCTGGGTAGACTCCTCGATGTTTCCGAGGACCTGGCAAATGTCTGCCATCCAGGCCCACTCCTCGGTAAAGAATTGGGGAGGCTGACTCCCACTACGCCGCCCATGTTGGAGTTGGTATTCCACTATAGCTCTACGCTGCTCACAGAGCCTGGCCAACATGGGGAGCGTAGAATTCCACCGTGTGGGCACGTCGCACAGCAGCCGGTGCTCTGGCAGATTAAACCAATGATGCAGGGTTCGCAGAGTGGCAGCGTCCGTGGTGGACTTGCGGAAATGTGCGCAGACGTGGCCCATCTTGCCGAGCATGTTAGATAAGTGCGGGTAGTTTTTCAGAAACCACTGAACCACCAGATTGAAGATGTGGGCCAGGCGTGGCACGTGTGTGAGGCTGCCGAGCTGCAGAGCCGCCACCAGGTTACGGCCGTTGTCACACACGACCATGCCCGGTTGGAGGCTCAGCGCCGAAAACCAGAGGTCGGTCTGCTCAGTCAGACCCTGCAACAGCTCGGGGGTCGTGTGCCTCTTGTCACCTAGGCTGAGTAGTTTCAGCACGGCCTGCTGACGCTTGCTCACCGCTGTGCTGCCACGCTGCGCCACATCGACTGCTGGCAACGTGCTGCTCACACTTCTTAATTGAGAGGTAGAGGTTGCGTAGGAGGAGGCGGAGGGGGAAGGTTTAGAGGAGGTGGCATAGACCGCCGCAGATACCAGCACCGAGGAAGGACCCGCTATTCTCGGTGTGGGTAGGACGTGTGCGGTCCCAGGCTCTGACTCGGTCCCAGCCTTCACCAAATTCACCCAATGTGCCGTCAGGGAGATATAGTGGCCCTGCCTGCTAGTACTTGTCCACGTGTCCGTGGTTAAGTGGACCTTCCCAGTAACTGCGTTGGTGAGGGCACAATTGATGTTGCAGGAGACGTGCTGGTGTAGGGCTGGGACGGCACACCGGGAAAAATAGTGGCGACTGGGAACCGAGTAGCGTGGGACCGCCGCCGCCATCATGTTTTGGAACGCCTCCGTTTCCACAGGGCTGTACAGCAGCATCTCCAGGCTGATCAATTTGGCAATGTGCACGTTTAAAGTTTGTGCGTGCGGGTGCATGGCGGCGTATTTGCGCATGCGCTCCAACACTTGCGCTAGCGACAGCTGGACGCTGCGCTGAGAGACATTGCTGGATGGGGTCAAGGACAGCGGAGGTGAGGGTGTGGGTGCAGGCCGGGAGGCGCTCGTGCCTGTGTCCTGAGAGGGGGGTTGGATCTGAGTGGCAGGTTGGGGCACAGGGGGAGAGGCAGTGGTGCGACCCGGAGGCGGTGAACGGCCTTCATCCCACCTTGTGGGGTGCTTGGTGATCATATGCCTGCGCATGCCGGTGGTGGTGAGGCTGGTAGTGGTGGCTCCCCGGCTGATCTTGGCGCGAGACAGGTTGCACACCACTGTTCGTCAGTCGTCCACGCTCTCTCTGAAAAACATTCACACCTTTCAACACCTAGGGCTCTGCATGATGGCTTGGCGCGAGGGGGTGCTTTGGGAAACAGTTGGGGGATTATTCGCTCTGGCCCTGCCTCTACCCCTGGCCATCCCGCTGCCTCTTCCTACCTGTCCTGCTGCTGCACTTGCCTCCCCCTCTGAAGACCTGTCCTCAGTTTGCTTAGCAAACCAGGTGGGGTCAGTCACCTCATCGTCCAGCGGCTCTTCCTCCGAATCCGCTGTGCGCTCCTCCCTCGGACTTACTGCCCTTGCTACTACCTCACTGATAGACAACTGTGTCTCATCATCATCGTCCTCCTCACCCACTGAAAGCTCTTGAGACAGTTGCCGGAAGTCCCCAGCCTCATCACCCGGACCCCGGGAACATTCCAAAGGTTGGGCATCGGTCACAACAAACTCCTCAGGTGAGAGAGGAACCATTTTTTTCCCAATCAAGGCAGGCGCCCAAGAACAGTTCCTGGGAGTCTGTCTGCTCATCAGAATGTGTCATTTTCATGGAGTGAGGAAGCTGGGAGGAAGAGGAGCAGCAGCGAGAGGATTCAGAGTTGCAGCAGTGGACGGCGTAGAAGACTGGGTGGTCAATACATTGCTGGATGCATTTTCTGCCATCCACGACAGGACCTGCTCACACCTGCTTTTCATGGAGTGAGGAATCTGGGAGGAAGGAGGACCAGCAGCCAGAGGATTTAGAGTTGCAGCAGTGGACGGCGCAGAAGACTGGGTGGTCAATACATTGCTGGATGCATTTTCTGCCATCCACGACAGGACCTGCTCACACTGCTCTGTTTGTAATAAAGGTCTACCACGTGGACCCAAAAATTGTGATATGAAGCTGGGGACCCCAGAAACTTGCCTCTATCCTAATCCCACAGCAGCTGGCTGCGATTCACCTGGACCAGGAACTCGTCCTGTGCCCACACCCTCACTTGGACCTCCACGTCCTCGCCCGCATCCACATCCATGTCCTCTAGCCCTACCCCTACCTCTCAGCATGCTGGATTACGAATAGAGCAGACACACATCATGTAAATGATGATGGAATTACTTGCGTACAGTTGGAGGCTGACAGCGGTATTGTAACGCTAACTCCAGGCAGAAACAAAGAATACAGAAGGCTGCAAACAGGCCTAGCCGTGCAATAGTGATTCACTACAACTCCCACCAGACACGTAGGAAATTTCAGATGGTCGGGTAGCCCAACCAAGGAGCTTTTATTTAAATTTTTTTGAAAAAGAATACAGGCTACATAGCGTGTATAGGATTTTCCCTCTATCAGTGGCTGTCGCAGCACGCTGTGCCTTAAGTTGACGGCAGAAACAGAGCGGTCTAAATAATTATGGAATTATTTGCGTACAGTTGAAGGCTGACAGTGGTATTGTAACGCTAACTCTAGGCAGAAACAAAGAATACAGAAGGCTGCAAACAGGCCTAGCCGTGCAATAGTGATTCACTATAACTCCCACCAGACACGTAGTAAATTTCAGGCGGTCAAGGGTAGTCCAACCAAGGAGGTTTTATTGTAATTTTTTGGAAAAAGAATACAGGCTATATAGCATGTATATGACTTTCCCTCTATCAGTAGCTGTCGCAGCACGCTGTGCGTCAAGTTGACGCAGACACAGAGCGGTGTAAATAATTATGGAATTATTTCTCTACAGTTGGAGGCTGACAGCGGTTATGTAACACTAACTCCAGGCAGAAACAAAGAATACAGAAGGCTGCAAACAGGCCTAGCCGTGCAATAGTGATTCACTACAACTCCCACCACACACACAGTAAATTTCAGACGGTCAGAGGTAGCCCAACCAAGGAGATTTTATTTAATTTTTTTTTTAAAAGAATACAGGCTATGTAGCGTGTATATGACTTTCCCTCTATCAGTGGCTGTCGCTGCACGCTGTGCGTTAAGTTGAAGGCAGACACAGAGCAGTGTAAAAAATTATGGAATTATTGGCGTACAGTTAGAGGCTGACAGCGGTTATGTAACGCAAACTGCAGACAGAAAAAAATTATACGCAAGGCTGAAAAAAGGCCTAGCTGCGTAATAGTGACGCACTACAACTCCCAGCAGCCACGCAGTAAAATGCAGATGGTCACAGGTAGCCCTAAGAAGGACCATTGGGGTTCTTGTAGACAGGATTCTACACTAGTACTGTCCCTGCCTCACCAGTACTGCCTCTATATTCTGTATAATTGACTGCAGACTGAGAACGCTATAGCTGTAATAGCCTGCACAGCCCAAGATGAAAAGAAATTTTTTTGGTGCAAAACTGCTCCCAGCAGCCACAACAGTAATGCACATGGTCAGATGTGGCCCTAAGAAGGAACGTTAGGGTTCTTGAAGACGCTAACACTCTCCCTATAGCAGCAGCACCACTCTCCCTAATCTCTGCCAGCGTGTGTCTGAGGCGAGCCGCGAGCGGGACCGCTTTAAGTACTCGGCGGTCACTTGATCTCACCAGTCACTCACTGCCGGGGGGTGGGATAGGGCTGGAATGTCACAGGAGGAAGTTGTAATGCCTTCCCTGCATGTCTATTGACCAGAAAATGGCGCTAAACATGCAGGGAAGGAAATGGAATTGACTCGAGTACCGCGTGGTGCTCGTCTCGAGTAACGAGCATCTCAAACACCCTAATACTCGAATGAGCATCAAGCTCGGACTAGTATGCTCGCTCATCTCTATTTATTGCTCCCCACCAAGCTGGGTACTCATTTTACTGAAGTCGGAAGGATTGAAGGCTGAGTCAACCCTGAGCCGGCTACCTGAACCATGCAGGGAATTAACTCGCATCCTTCAGGTGGTGAGCGAGAGTTTAGGACTGCATTTCTGCGGCCCTAATACTCTTGGTGTGGATGCTTAGTATAGGTGTGTAGGGACAGGATTTGAGGAAAAAGAGTAATGGGAGTGTGCACTGGCACTTTTAGGAGACTAGGCGGAAGGGTGCACGAGCCCTATAAGCAGAATGTAAAGAGCAGCAGCATGGCGGCGACCCCTAGCAGTTGCAGGAGCAACAACATTTCTCCCTACTCCCAGCAATCTAGACATACAGCATCTACAGCCTTTCCCTGGTTCAGCCTCATAAAATCAAATCACAGAGGTGAGAGAAAAATGTACAAAGACATAACTCACAGAAAAAGAAGCCTAATTCGCATCACCTGATACTGCAGAGCAGACTCAATAACCATATACCCTAGTAGCATGCAGCCAGCCAGATTGCAATATGGCAGAGCTAAATGAACATTTAGCTCCCTCATATTGCAATCTGGCTTTCTGGTTGCTACTAGGGTATATGGTGATTGGGCCTGCCCTGCAGTATTAGCTGATGCCTTGTTTGGCTTCTTTTTCTGTGAGTTCATCCACAAAAAATCAAATCAAATTGATTTGACTTGACCAGTTGCTCCTAAACCCACGTTAATACTCCATTATAAGTTTATTTTATTAATATATTCCAGGATAACACCTCTTAGAAAACCTTCAAATATTTTTCTACAATGTAGCTTAACCTGCAGATCTGTAGTTTCTTGACATGCTTTATTGACCCCTTTTTGAATATTGGCATCACATTTACTATCTGCATCTTTGGGAATAAGGGTCTGTCTTGCCAGAGAAGAAGAGTACAGAACATGCAATCATAAAATACTATTGAGCTTATCAACTTCGCAGTTTCTTGACAACAAACATTAATGTGACCATCTTAATATGAAATGTTTTAGAGGGTAATTTGTTTCCATGTTTTCAAGGAACTGCTTCAGATGTGTTACAGAAGGCTGAGGTACCATTAAAGTCAAGCACAGAATGTCAGCTAAGTTATTCGACGGAAACGCTTAGCGATACGGTCTTATGTGCTGGATATAAACATGGCCAGATTGATTCATGTAAGGTAAGTGAACTATATAAATACACCATTGGGAGGTTGACCTTGACAGTATATGGTTACAATAGGTACTGTCCTCATCTGTACTGTTTCAAGTGCTCATGGTAGGCAATTGAGGGTGGTAAACTGGTAAATGCCAAGGACTTCACCATAAGACCTTAGTCACACGGGCATTTTTTGCCGCGATTTGCGGATCGCATGACGGATGCGCATCCGCAAATCGCGTGACAGGGGCTGAAAAATCGCCCGAAAAAACTGCTCCTAGCCGCGTTTCAATGGAAACGGGCCGGAGCTGTCCAGCGCATTGAATTCAATGGAGCCGGCAATACAGCCGGCTCCATTGAAAGCAATGCGCTGCGGGCGATCGCGGGATGAATTGTCGGGAAGGGCTTAAATATATAAGCACTTCCCTGCAATTCATCCAGAAATGTGTAAAAAAAAAATATATATATATACTCACCTTGTCCCGGCAGACGGAGTTCAGCGCGGCCGGCCTGCAGTGGGTGTGAGTGGGTGTGAGTGAGAGCTGCCCCTGATTGGCTCAGCGCTGAGCCAATCAGAGGCAGCTCTCACTCACCCATTCATGAATTCATGAATGGGTGTGAGTGAGAGCTGCCTCTGATTGGCTCAGCGCTGAACCAATCAGGGGCAGCTCTCACTCACACCCACTCACACCCACTGCAGGCCGGCCACGCTGAACTCCGTCTGCCGGTACAAGGTGAGTATATATTTTTTATTTTATTTTTACACATTTCTGGATGAATTGCAGGGAAAGGCTTATATATTTAAGTCCTTCCCGACAATTCATCCCGCAATCGCCGGCAGCCCATTGCTTTCAATGGAGCCGGCTGTATTGCCGGCTCCATTGAATTCAATGGGCAAACATCGTTCTTCTCTGCCACAGCTGTTACAGCTGTGCCAGAGAAGAATGATTTGTCTTCTATATGTTCTCAATGGGGTCGGCGCTGCTGCCGCTGGCCCCATTGAGCGCATATAGAGAAGAGAACAGGAATCGCAGATCGCAGATAGGTGCGATCTGCGATTTCTGTTCTATAATTTATCGGACGAGCGCATAAAAAGCGCTCATGTGTCTGATATGGTTTTAAAAAATCGCCGGACGCATGCACATGCGCAAATCGCGCGAAAAAAATGCCCGTCTGACTAAGGCCTTAGGCTGCATTCAGATGGCCATATATGAGTTGTGCCAGAGATTCTCAGACGCAATCCGCATCAGAGAGCACACGAACACCATTGCATATGTTATTCTTGTCCGTGATATTGACCATAATAGGA
The DNA here is from genome assembly GCF_035609145.1 of Eleutherodactylus coqui. Lineage (NCBI taxonomy): Eukaryota > Metazoa > Chordata > Amphibia > Anura > Eleutherodactylidae > Eleutherodactylus > Eleutherodactylus coqui. The sequence goes on along the minus strand of NC_089843.1, from coordinate 98,068,187 downwards.
CACACTACAATATTTTTCACTCAAACCATTGGTCCATGTTAAAACTCGCATATGTGAATAGCCTTGTAGGCTATAATGGGTCCATATGCTGTCTGTAAAAATACATGGACAGCACACAGAGAGGAAAGATGGCAATCTGAATGCAGCCTTACACTAATTGGCTGATTGTCTGGGCTAGCCTTAGGTTAGTTGGAGCCTTTTGTAGTAACTTCTATTGGCATTTCTCCCCAAACCCTAATGGTTCATAGAGTACCTAAATGAAAGTATTATAAGATGCTAAAGTATAGGTTTGATTTCATCATAAATTAGCTTGGAAGTTTTTCAGGAGAGGAGAGAGAAGGGCTGGAGACTGAGCTTTTTGATGGATTTCACAGTGAACAACCTTCTACAGTTTGCTATATACTGTGATGCATAGAAACTGCAGAAGCTGAACAGTGCAACATTTTTAATAAAAGCCCAATGCCAAAATTTTTATCAGTCAAAGATACTTGCCTTAAGTAAAAAAAAGGGTCCATAGCCTTTATTATAATTTAAGCCTACCTTCACTCAATAGTGTACATGCAGTGTACATTACAGCTACTGTCTAATACAAAATATAAAATGCCCTCTCCCTTTCCCTCCTACCAGACCAAGAGAGGTTAAAAGTTACCCCAATGACTACCAGTTGTTGATCCTCTGAATTTACCACTGACTAATGTGCACTGTATTGTTCTCATTGTTAGTTCATACAACTCATATAACATTGTGGATGCCATTTTAACATGTCATGATCAACACTGTTCGAAAACTGATATATCAATGTATGTTTTATTATATTTTACTTTAAGGGAGATTCCGGTGGTCCTCTCGCTTGTGTAGTTGACAAGATGTGGTATTTAATTGGAATTACAAGCTGGGGTGAAGGCTGTGCTCGTCCTGACAAGCCAGGGGTTTACACTAAAGTCACAGAGTTTATAGACTGGATTGAAAAAAACACACAAATGTAAGATGTTTAATCTTAAGAACATATATATTCTTTTTTTCTGGTAAAGTGTATACAGTATGAGTGAATATAACAATATGTCCCAGTAAAGTATTTTCAGTTTTAAACACTTATTAAATTTAAAAAACTTTAAAAAATGATCATATTTTTAATAGCACCCATTAAAGAGATCAGCCTTCATTTCCTATATTTGATTAATAAAAGCGGAATTCTGGTAGCTATAAGAAACAGATTTTATTTTAGAGTATTTTAATTGAAGAGGTCCTTTCTGTTTTTCTGTATCATCACTAATGATCATGATTAAAGGGGTTGACCAATTAAAACAGACTTCATGAAAAAAACAAGAACGGATGCAGGCAAAATTTTGCCTATAACAACTACTGAGATGAGAGCTTTTATTGTCCATCCTGCCCTGGAATATGAAATTGAGAATCTAGCTAGTGTAGGTAATACTTCCATTGATCTAAATCTTCATGCTTAGTATGTGGCAAGAGAATTTCCACTTCTAATCAAACATTTTCAATTAGATCTTAACCCCTGACTCATCATTTGCCCTCTATTTTATTTAGCTCTTTCCTATTTATATATTTTTCTCTTTTTTGACCTGCTGAAATTCCATCCACTAATGACTAGGATTAAAGGGGTTGCCCAACTGTAAACTTTTGATGATCTATCTGTAGAATAGGCAATCAGTAGGAGATCACCAGGGGTCTGCCACCCAGGACACCTGCCAATCAGTTGTTTGCTGCGCTGATGCTGTCATGCATTGAGCTGAATTCTGCAAGAAGCAGACAGCTTAATTCCTACTGCATTGGCCAAGCTTGGTATTACAGGCGATGTTCTAATTGAAGTGAATGGAAGCTATACATGTAACACCAGGTCTGGCTACTACAGTGGAAATGGAGCAATCTGCTTCCTGCAGAAATCAGCTTAGTGCACAAGCGCAACACCCCAGTGTACAGTTGATCAAAGAGTCCTGCATGGCAGATCTTCACCAATTTACTATTAGTGGCTTGTCCTTAGAGTAGGCCATTAATAGTTTACAACTGAACAACCCCATGATAGCTCTTCTTGCAGTGTCTATATAGGACATTTTGTTGGCAGTATTGTTTGTGGGGTCAGTCTTCTGGCATTACATACGTGTGTATTTTGCTAGCACTGCTTTTGGTGAAGCACTCTCCTGGCATTGCTTATGGTGGGTCATTCTGCATAATACTGTTTAAGGAATCACTTGGATAGAGCTTTTAATGGAAGCATTTTGACTATCATTATAGGAGTATGGTTTGTACCTGTGGGAGATATTCTATTATTTATCCCACATTTCCCTGGAAATGAGTCTTAGAAAGTAGGAAAGTATGTCCTATAGGGGTTGGCACCCAGAATCCTGACTGGAAAATCTAGCTTGATATTTAGAAATAGGGGGACATTATCTATGTATAGCTAGGTAGATTTACATGAAAAATATTGGTTTCCACCCTATTCAACTGCTGTCAGATTTAATCAAGTCTATAAATGGTGATATGATAAAATCTAAAGGAGAACTCCGTTATACAGAATCGGTATTCTTTATTTTGTCAAGATAAAAAAGATGGGAACTAAATATCAACTTGGCCTCTGGGTGCAGAATAGTAACAAAATAACTGACTCAAAAACTCAGGTTCCTACCAACGTTAAAAAAAAAAAATCATCAAATCCTGATAACAATAACCTTAGTAAAAAAGCATCAACACTGTCTCAGCGCAGTAGCAATAACAGCATACTGTACCAATAATGCAATTTTTTTTCTAGAGTAATTTAAAAATAAATCTTGGCCAAGATAAGAATATTCAACTCCAGAGTCCCAGACCTGTCCTACATATTGCACCATCAGGAATGTCATACTGGAAACAGGCGTGATCATCGATTACAGTCCAAAATTTGCAGAATATACATGCTTTGCTTGTTTGTTAATTTGTATGAGTCACAAATATCAACATATGTGCAATGAAACAGTAAGTGTGTATTATACAAGTTGTATGTGACCAATAAAACTAAAATGCAGATATTTACCTGGTTCTCTGTGGGTACAAATTGTATATATGAAAGCTTAAATATGCTATAGGCATACTAGTATGTTGGAGCACAAAGCAGTTTTCAGAAATTGCTGCATCTGCAAATATATATAATGCGAATTAGTAGTAGCCAGGCAAATTTTTAAGTCAGTATTTGAAGTCTATCACAATGGAGAGTTGTATGGAAAATCCGGAGTTGAAGGGAATCCCGTGAATAGACTGCGTTTTACTTCTTTTCAGGATGTTTCTAACAGACTTTTTCATGTTAGCCTGCCTTGTGAAGCTGTGCCCAACACACTCCCCATTTCTCAGCTTGAAAGTACTTCTAATTCTGGGAAAACTGCTAAAAAATGCCAAGCTAGATTTAGTGATGCAATCAGAAAAAGACAGCTCAATGAAGCCGCTACTAAGTACACAAAAAGAAACAATGAGGATCACCGTGTTGCAGTGACAGCTTACCAACAAATTGATCCATAGGTTCATAGAGCTGAAGCAGCTAAATACTGAAAAAATAAACCCAAAATTCATAGACCTGCTGCAGCTAATTATCAACATGTATAACCCTGAGGTTCATAGAGCAGCAGCAGCTAAATACTAAGACAATGAACCCAAGGTTTATAGAGCTGCTGTGGCTAATAATCAATAGAATAACCTCAAGGTTTATAGAGCTGGAACAGCTAAATAGCAAGAAAATAAACTCGTGGTACATAGAACTGCTGCAGCAAATTATCAACAGAATAACCTCGGGGTTCATAGAACTGCAGCAGCTAAATACAGAGAAAATAAACCCGAGGTTCATAGAGCTGCTACAGTGAATTATCAACAGAATAACCCCAAGGTTCAAAGAGCTGAAGCAGCTAAATACCAAGAAAATAAACTCGAGCTCCATAGAACATCGTCAGCTAAATATCAGCTGAATTTCCCCAAAATTCACAGAGCAGCTTTTAATAGATGTGACAGAAATAATCCAGGAGGAGAGGAGTTCGCTTCCATGGAAGGTATAAGCTTTGTCCACAATATTGTATGATTCTGACGGATTATGAATCTGATAAAACTGTTGCTCTTCGAACTATGAGGGCGCTTACCCACTTGCATTTTTTTTAACGCTGCGATATTGCTGCGTTTTTTAACGCAATTGTCAATGGGACTTTGTAATGTTAAAAACATATCGCAAGTTTGTGCTTTGCGATTTTTGTGTGATGCGTCTTTAACATTAGAAAGTCCCATTGACAATCGAGTTAAAAAAACGCAGCGATATCACAGCATTTAAAAAAACGCGAGTGGGTAAGAGCCCTCACTCATATATATTGTAATGCCCTTAAGTGGAAAGAAGAGGCTTCTGGTATGTGTTGCAGTGGTGGTAAGGTGCAAATTCTGGCTTTTGAACCTGAGCTGCTCTATAGTTTAATTATGGGTCATTATCCGGATCACATACATTTTATGGACTGTATTAGAAAGTACAATAGTTGCTTTCAAATGATGTCCTTTGGAGCCAAGCAAATTGCAGAAAATGGTTTTAGCCCCACTATTAAAGTGTAAGGACTAGAGATGAGCGAGTATACTCGCTAAAGGCAATTGCTCGAGCGAGCATTGCCTTTAGCGAGTACCTGCCTGCTCGAGACTGAAGGTTCGGGTGCCGGCGGCGGGCAGGGAGCTGCGGGGGAGAGCGGGGAGGAATGGAGGGGAGATCTCTCTCCCCCCCGCTCCCTCCTGCTCACAGCCGCTACTCACCGCTCCCCCGCGCCGGCACCCGAACCTTCAGTCTCGAGCAGGCAGGTACTCGCTAAAGGCAATGCTCGCTCAAGCAATTGCCTTTAGCGAGTATACTCGCTCATCTCTAGTAAGGACAGGTGTACCACTTAGTTGGTAGTCTGCTGCATTTGCCCCAACAAAAACTTTAATTTCTACATATTTGTTTTGTTGGTAAAGATGAACGAGAAGCAAGCTTGAGATGCAGCAATTTGCTTGGCGTGAAGCACAATTTGGTTAAACAATAGAAGCAGAAACCAAAAAGTGGCAACAGCACACAGCACTCCCCATGGTCGTGCACGCCTGCTGTCCATTTACCTTCTGTCCCTCTTATTAGACCATATAAATGGTATCATACCTTCCCTGGTTTTACTTGTAGGTTTAGTCCCAAAAAAGGAGCATTCTTAACTCCCTAGTGATGGAGCTTTTTTGCTTTTTTCAATTTTCGTTTTTTCCTCCTCCCTTTTAGAAAATCGTAGCTCCTTTATTTATCCATCGACGTCATTGTTTTTGCGGGATGAGTTGTATTTTTAAATGGTACTATTTATTGTACCATATAATGTACTGAAAAACTTTTTAAAAATTCTAAGCATAGAGAAATGGAAGACAAAACGACATTCCACCATCTTTCGTTGCATCCTGTTTCTACGGCAAACAAACTGCAACGAAAATGACATGATAACTTTATTCTATGGGTCAGTACGATTACATCGATACCAAACTTATATAGTTTTTTTTTTGCTGTACTACTTGTATTTTTTTAAAGATATTTAATTTTTTTCAAATTATTTTCTGTGTCCATTTTCTGCGCACAATAACTTTTTTATTTTTCTGTCGACATAGTTATGTGAGGGCTCATTTTGTGCGAAGCGTCCTGTCATTTCCGTTGGTACCATTTTCACATACAACTGACTTTTTGATCGCTTTTTATTACATTTTTTCTCGGAGATAGGGTGACCAAAAAAATGCATTTTGGGCGTTCTTTATTTTTTTTTTCGGACCACGTTCACTGTGCTGGGTAAATAATACATTACTTTGATAGATCGGACTTTTACGGACGCAGCAATACCAAACACATATTTTTGGTTTATTATTTTGATTTTTTTTATTGCAAATATGACAAAGGATTTTTTTTTTAACTTTTATAATTTTTTTTTAAATAATTGCTAAAACTTTATTGATCTTATTATTACACTTTCTTTTAGTCGTAGAGGACTACAACCAGTGATGCTTTCATCGCTCCTGCAGTATGACATAATGCTATAGCATTACGTCATACTGTTTTTTGACAGGCAGTCTATCAAGCCACCCTGGCTGCCATAACATCTGCACGGCTACCCCGCTCTCACCGCGCGTGGGGGGGGGGGTGTACGGGACCCCCGAACATCATTTGGGGGATTTAAATGCCGCTGTCAGAATTGACAGCGGCATTAAAATGGTTAATAGCCGCGATCAGCCGAATGGCAGATTGCGACTATTGCACAAGGGTGTCAGTTGTAATAAACAGCTGGCGCCTGCGCTGTATGCTGGCGCTATCTCCCTCCGTACACGTACTGCAGCAGCAGGACATAAAAACACTATAGGACCATCACTAAGGGGTTAAAGGTAGGTACCCATCTTTCCCAGGTTAAGCCACCTGATATTAGCGTTAGGACCAATCTGAAAGCTTGGTCACCTGGACGTTGGTGGATGGGCCAATATGGTTTGATCAAATTATATACCAAGAACCTTGCATGATTTAATGTGGTTAGTGTATTTATTATAGGTATGTATACTTCTGATAATAAATGTATTTTGAGTGCTGTTGCCACTTTTTGTATGTTGCAGCCATGGTTTAACGTGTACCTATTGATTTCTATTGGGAAGTGCTGACCTATTTTATCCTTTTTTCTACAATTTGCTTAAACTGTTGCAAGTGATGCTGCACAGTAAGAATCTGTATATAAAGGACATAAAAACTACTCTAGAGAAAATATCTCAAAATTGTGAAAAGTTTGAAGTTGTTAACCATACCGATAGAAAACTAGCCAATGCTGGACGCTTTAATGCACTTACAGCAAGTGAAGTGGCTCTGGTCATAGTTGGACAGCAGTTTGAATGATGAGATATTGTGTTAAAAAACATAATAACAGGATGCAACGTATTAGTGAGTTGCACCGTTCGTACGATGTCTTACAGTATCCCCTGCTTTTCTGTTATGGCAAGGATGGTTATTCTATTGATATTCCCCAGTAAGACCCTAAAACAAAGTTACTCCTTAAAAGCATTAAATTCTTATTCCTACTGCATCATGACCAGAGAAACTGATACTAACTGTTTGCTGTACTATCTTTCTCTTTTCAGTCAATATTTAGTTATGTACGCTAAATTAAAGACCAAGCGATTAAATTATATTTAGAACAACGAAGTACAATTCAAAGCAGACAGCTATATACATATTAAAGATGCTATAGGCAGGCAAGATACCAATGCCAGAGGCGTAACTATAGAGGATGCAGGGGATGCGGTTGCACACGGGCCCAGGAGCCTCGGGGGGCCCATAAGGCCTCTCTTCTCCATATAGGAAGCCCAGTGCTATGAATAAAGCATTATAGTTGGGGGCCCCGTTCCAGGTTTTGCATTGGGGCCCAGGAGCTTTAAGTTACGCCTCTGACCAATGCCATTCAGTTTGGGCAAATGGTGGTGCTACCATCCTCATGACCAATGCAAAACAGTTGGTTTTGCATAAACTCTTCTTTATGTGGAAGTTCCTTCCTACTATATATGGAAAAGTAATAGACTTGACAAGAGAAAACGAGGAAATGACACTGATGGCTGGTCAGAAGTAAAAAGGGATCAAGCTTTGGGCAGAGTGTACACCGCCCACCCTAAAAACGCTGAGTGCCATTATTTTCTCCTTCTACTTCATGAAATAAGAGGTCTAACCTCATTCTTGGATTTGAAGACTGTTAATGGTATTGTTCACCCGAGTTATCAGTCAGTCTGTAAGGCTCTAGTCTTGCTAGAGGGTGACAAGCACTGGATTGCTACTATGGAAGAAGCTTCTCTTTTTAATTCTCCATTCACACTACGGGAACTTTTCTCAGTATTGTTGTTATTTTGTCAACTATCAGATGCTTTATGCCTTTGGGAGAATTACAAGGATAGTATATTGGAGGACATAAAGCATCATGTAGTGTCAGAATTGCAAGTAAATGTTCAGCACATTATGATTGAAATTTATAACAAATGCCTGGTCTCTATTGAAGATGCAGTGCTGTGCAATGTTTAGAACACTATGGCTTACTTCAACCTACAAGATGTGATACAGCCTTTCAAAATAGAGATTATCTTAGAGGGATCAGTTACCACACAATTTACTTGTCTAATAATGAAAGGACGTTACCTGAAGAACATTTTCAAGTTCACAACCAAATTTTAGAAAGTGTTGCGAAGGGCACTGGTCAAATATTTTTCCTGGATGCTCCTGGGGGTACCGGCAAAACATCTGTCCTAAATCTACTACCAGCCAGAATATGGAAAGATCGTAGGATGGCCTGGGCTGTCGCCTCTTCTGGCATTGCTGCCACATTACTAGATGGAGGTAAAAGCTCATTTTGCTTTTAAACTGCTCTTAAATCTGATGCAGGTAGTGACATCTTTGTGTAACATATCAAAGCAGAGTAATATGGCGCAGGTGCTGAAAGAGACTAAGCTGATTGTATGGGATGAATGCACTAAGGCTCATTAAGGTGGAGTTGAAGGGTTCAGTAGAGTGCTGCAAGATATAAGGACAAATGATGGCTTAATGAGGGGTGTTTCAGTTCTATTAGCTGCAGAATTTTGGCAAACTTTACCAGTCGTGCCCAGGGGAACATGAGCCAATGAAATAAGGTCATGTTTAAAATCTTCATATTTGTGGCTCATATTTAGAAACTTGCCCTAATAACAAATATGAGAGTGATGCTCCTGATGGGCATTTTCAGAGATGTTACTTAAAATAGGAGATAGAGAAAACTCTACAGTTGAGGGTAAGATCATCATAACACCAAGCTTAGCCATAGTGGTGACATCTCTCATAGGATTAACTGCTAAGGTTATGCGAGCATGCGATTTTAACTTCCAAAAATGACAAAGCTGCTATTAATGATCCTTTGTTAAAATCATTTGAAGAAGACGAAATGCAATATAAGTCTGTAGATTCAGTACTACAAACTGATGATACAGTAAACTATCCCGTGGAACTCCTAAAGATCCTCAATCCAGCCAGTCTTTCACTGCATAATCTCATTCTTAAAAGCACACCATTTACTAAGGAACCTGTGGGAGAAACTATAAGATTTCCAGTCCTCCGTTTTATGTCTTGTAATCTGCTCTAATTACAGCAATACACTGTCTTTCTTTAAACATATTATTGATACTATCATATAAATGCAACAACGTTTTAAAGGCCATTTTATAGAAGTCCCATGAGAAATAGTTTCAATCAGCCTGAGAGAAGTCCTGCCTCTACCTAAGACGTCACTGTTCTTGTTGAGTTTTTAATAACCAATGATAATAAATTATAATTATTATAAGTGAGAAGTATTCTAGCCTCTTTTTGAAATGTCTTTGTATAATATCTCTGCTGTTTTTGGAATAAACCAGATGACTTTTAATCACATACAATGGTGTGTGTGATTTATAAGCTTCCTCAATTCTTGAGCATTAAAGGGGTTGTCCGGCCACACAGGGTAAAAAATTTTATAATGCTGCTGCTTTCCTTTCAGTAAGGATAGTAACAGACAGCATACAGGGGCTCAAACTGGCCGGCAGATCAGCTGCAATGTCAGCTTCTTACCTTAGAATCTGATCTTCACTGCAGCTTTCAAAGATGGCGCCTCTGTGCTGCCTTCCCACAATGCTCTGCGCTCTCCCTCTTCTGTGTGCGCGCTCTCGATGGTAGTAAGAGACATGAAAAGGCAGGATTTCCCTCAGCTCACGTCCTAGCCCCGCCCACGACACGCCCACCTCTATTGAACTGATCTACAGTCTCTCCCCGCCCAGGCCCCCCCCCCTGCTGCATACTATAATCAGAGGGGTTGTGGCCAGGGGAGACTGTTATACTCTCATGGTTCACGATAAAATCCTACCATGAGTGTATAGTGAATGGAGAGGGGCTGGGGAGAGCCGAGAGAGAACTCTCCTGCAGCCCCCCACTGCAAAGCTACCTACTGCCCCCCCACCCTGCTAAAGTAAAGTAAAACAAAACATTTCCCCGCACACACATGCCCTCATAGTGCCCCTCCCACAGCGACCCCTCTCACAATGACCCCCCCGACTTCTGTCAGCCGGGTCCCTGCACACACACACACACATCACTGAACCCCCCCCCTTGCACACATCCATCCATCCATCCATCTCTCCCTCTCCCCCCCCCCTTCCCTTGGGACTTCTGACAGCCGGGTCTCCAGACACCACTTTCACACACACACATCACTGCACCCCCCCCTGCACACATCCATCCATCCATCTCTCCCTCTCCACCCCCCCCCCCCACGAGAGCCCGCCCCTCCACTCATTCTTACCTTGCAGATGAAGAGCCAGCAGCCACGCCTCCCCTGCAGGCAGAACTGAGCTTCCCAGCGGCTGAAGTTCTTCTGCACATGCGCAGAGCTGTGCTGGAGAAGCGTGTCTCCGTCGTCCCGACAAGAAGAGGACAAGAGACTTGTCGGAACCCATGGCAACCGAGGAGCAACACAGGGGGGGGGGGGCAGTCCAAAAGGTAAGTGAATAACTTCTGTTTGCCTAATTTACAATGTATATTACAAAGTGCATTGTATTGGGCAAACAGAAGTAATGAGACCTAATGTTTATGGCCGGACAACCCCTTTAACTATTAATTTGGATACCTAAAAACATACCAATTAGCAAATAATTTCGCTAACAAATTCAATGCTCAACATGTGGCTGGAGTGTCATTTCTTCTAAAAGCAGCTATCCCAGAATTGTTTCTGCATCTTGGAATAGACGGATTAAGGAGCTCCATAAAAGAGGTAAGAAAACTTATTTTCTTGTGAAATTCCATCCGCCCCTCCCTCAAATGCATTGACATTCCACAATTGCTGCAAAAGAGCTAAGAAGCAGAAGGATAGCGCCTGTAAAGAAACAACATGTGTCTGAAAATGCAGAAAAGGAATCACCTGGTGTGGATGACTAACCTAATTAAAAGGTAACCTTGTTCCTGGTCAACTGGAAGCCAAATACACTTCTTATGTACTCAGTGCATACAAGAGAAAGGAGAGCATCAGGGTCCGGTCGAAAACGATGGGTTTCGGAAAATGAAGAAATAATGATTAGAGATGAGCGAACGTGTTCTTAACGAACACTTACGCACCCGGACACCGGCTTTACCGAGGACCTCAGTGTCCGTGCGTAAAGATTCGGGGGGCGCCGGGGGGCGGGGAGAGGCGCGGCGGCGCGGGCGGCAGCAGCGGGGAACAGGGGGGAGCCCTCTCTCTCTCCCTCTCCCCCCCACTCCCCGCCGCACCCCCCCCGCGCTGCCACGGCGACCCCCGAACTTTTTTCGCCCGAGCACGGAATTGCTCGCAAAGTTCGGTGTTCGGGCGAAAAGGGGCGGAGCCGAACACGTTCGCTCATCTCTAATAATGATAACATAAAAAATTCCTGCGCGCATAAGAAAAGAGTTGTTATAAAAACAGTACTTATTGAGGGGAGGGGGATCTATTACCAATAGAAACCCCTTCCAGAAGTGATGTAAAAGTAGTCCAAGCTGCTAGATGTTGAAGAACAAGAAGGTTTATTCTCTAAAACACAGAATTGTTGCAATGCGTTTCAGTGATGGGTAATCACTAGAGATGAGCGAACACCAAAATGTTCGGGTGTTCGTTATTCGTAACGAACTTCCCGTGATGCTCGAGGGTTCGTTTCGAACAACGAACCCCATTGAAGTCAATGGGCGACCAGAACATTTTTGTATTTCGCCGATGCTCGCTAAGGTTTTCATGTGTGAAAATCTGGGCAATTCAGGAAAGTGATGGGAATGACACAGTGACGGATAGGGCAGGCGAGGGGCTACATGTTGGGCTGCATCCTAAGTTCACAGGTCCCACTATTAAGCCACAATAGCGGCAAGAGTGGGCCCCCCCCCCTCCCAACAACTTTTACTTCTGAAAAGCCCTCATTAGCATGGCATACCTTTGCTAAGCACCACACTACCTCCAACAAAGCACAATCACTGCCTGCATGACACTCCACTGCCACTTCTCCTGAGTTACATGCTGCCCAACCGCACCCCCTCCCCCCCACAGCGCACACCAAAGTGTCCCTGCGCAGCCTTCAGCTGCCCTCATGCCACACCACGCTCATGTCTATTTAGAATTGCGTCTGCCATGACGAGGGACCTCAGGCATACACTGCAGAGGTTGGCACGGCTAGGCAGCGACCCTCTTTAAAAGTGGCGGAGCGATAGCCCACAATGCTGTACAGAAGCAATGAGAAATAGAATCCTGTGCCACCGCCATCAGGAGCTGCACACGTGGGCATAGCAATGGGGAACCTATGTGCCACACACTATTCATTCTGTCAAGGTGTCTGCATGCCCCAGTCAGACCGGGCTTTTTAATTCATAGACACAGGCAGGTACAACTCCCTATTGTGAAGTCCCTGTCGACCCACAGCATGGGTGGCTCCCTGGAACCCACCGGCGGTACACAGAAATATCCCATTGCATTGCCCAACACAGCTGAGGTAGTAATGTCGTGCTTAATGCAGGTGGGCTTCGGCCCACACTGCATGCCCCAGTCAGACTGGGGTTCTTTACAAGTGGACACATGTAGGTTTAACTCCCTGTGGACCCACTGCCTGGGTGGGTGCCAGGAAGCCACCGGCGGTACATAGAAATATCCCATTGCATTGCCCAACACAGCTGAGGTAGTAATGTCGTGCGTAATACAGGTGGGCTTCGGCCCACACTGCATGCCCCAGTCAGACTGGGGTTCTTTACAAGTGGACACATGTAGGTTTAACTCCCTGTGGACCCACTGCCTGGGTGGGTGCCAGGAAGCCACCGGCGGTACATAGAAATATCCCATTGCATTGCCCAACACAGCTGAGGTAACGTCAGCTGTAATGCAGGTGGGCTAAAAATTAATTTGATTACACTGTAGGCGAGGGCCCACAAAAATTGCTGTATCAACAGTACTAATGTACATCCCAAAAATTGGCCATGGCCAGCCAAGAGGGCAGGTGAAACCCATTAATCGCTTTGGTTAATGTGGCTTAAGTGGTAACTAGGCCTGGAGGCAGCCCAGTGTAACGAAAAATTGGTTCAAGTTAAAGTTCCAACGCTTTTAAGCTAATTGAAACTTATAAAAATTGTTCTGAAAAATTATTTGAGTGAGCCTTGTGGCCCTAAGAAAAATTGCCCGTTCAGCGTGATTACGTGAGGTTTCAGGAGGAGGAGCAGGAGGAGGAGGAGGAGGAATATTAGACACAGATTGATGAAGCACAAATGTCCCCGTTTTGGATGGTGAGAGAGAACGTAGCTTCCATCCGCGGGTGCAGCCTACGTATTGCTTACGTATCGCTGCTGTCCGCTGGTGGAGAACAGAAGTCTGGCGAAATCCAGCCTTTGTTCATCTTGATGAGTGTTAGCCTGTCGGCACTGTCGGTTGACAAGCGGCTACGCTTATCGGTGATGATTCCCCCAGCCGCACTAAACACCCTCTCCGACAACACGCTAGCCGCAGGACAAGCAAGCACCTCAAGGGCATACAGGGCTAGTTCAGGCCACGTGTCCAGCTTCGACACCCAGTAGTTGTAGGGGGCAGAGGCGTCACCAAGGATGGTCGTGCGATCCGCTACGTACTCCCTCACCATCCTTTTGCAGTGCTCCCGCCGACTCAGCCGTGACTGGGGAGCGGTGACACAGTCTTGGTGGGGAGCCATAAAGCTGGCCAGGCCCTTAAAGACTGTTGCACTGCCTGGGATGTACATGCTGCTCGATCTACGCACATCCCCTGCAACATGGCCCTCGGAACTGCGCCTTCTGCCACTAGCGCTGTCGGCTGGGAATTTTACCATCAGCTTGTCCGCAAGGGTCCTGTGGTATAGCAACACTCTCGAACCCCTTTCCTCTTCGGGAATCAGAGTGGGCAGGTTCTCCTTATACCGTGGATCGAGCAGTGTGTACACCCAGTAATCCGTAGTGGCCAGAATGCGTGCAACGCGAGGGTCACGAGAAAGGCATCCTAACATGAAGTCAGCCATGTGTGCCAGGGTACCTGTACGCAACACATGGCTGTCTTCACTAGGAAGATCACTTTCAGGATCCTCCTCCTCCTCCTCCTCCTCAGGCCATACACGCTGAAAGGATGACAGGCAATCAGCCGGTGTACCGTCAGCAGCGGGCCAAGCTGTCTCTTCCCCCTCCTCCTCATCCTCCTCCTCCTCCTGTACGCGCTGTGAAATAGACAGGAGGGTGCCCTGACTATCCAGCGGCATACTGTCTTCCCCCGCCCCCGTTTCCGAGCGCAAAGCAGCTGCCTTTATGGTTTGCAGGGAATTTCTCAAGATGCATAGCAGAGGAATGGTGACGCTAATGATTGTAGCATCGCCGCTCACCACCTGGGTAGACTCCTCAAAATTACCAAGGACATGGCAGATGTCTGCCAACCAGGCCCACTCTTCTGAAAGGAATTGAGGAGGCTGACTCCCACTGCGCCGCCCATGTTGGAGTTGGTATTCGACTATAGCTCTACGCTGTTCATAGAGCCTGGCCAACATGTGGAGCGTAGAGTTCCACCGTGTGGGCACGTCGCACAGCAGTCGGTGCACTGGCAGCTTAAAGTGATGTTGCAGGGTGCGCAGGGTGGCAGCGTCCGTGTGGGACTTGCGGAAATGTGCGCAGAGCCGGCGCGCCTTTACGAGCAGGTCTGACAAGCGTGGGTAGCTTTTCAGAAACCGCTGAACCACCAAATTAAAGACGTGGGCCAGGCATGGCACGTGCGTGAGGCTGCCGAGCTGCAGAGCCGCCACCAGGTTACGGCCGTTGTCACACACGACCATGCCCGGTTGGAGGCTCAGCGGCGCAAGCCAGCGGTCGGTCTGCTGTGTCAGACCCTGCAGCAGTTCGTGGGCCGTGTGCCTCTTATCGCCTAAGCTGAGTAGTTTCAGCACGGCCTGCTGACGCTTGCCCACCGCTGTGCTGCCACACCGCGCGACACCGACTGCTGGCGACATGCTGCTGCTAACACATCTTGATTGTGAGACAGAGGAGGAGGAGGAGGAGGAGGGTGCTTTAGTGGAGGAAGCATACACCTCCGCAGATACCACCACCGAGCTGGGGCCCGCAATTCTGGGGGTGGGTAGGACGTGAGCGGTCCCAGGCTCTGACTCTGTCCCAGCCTCCACTAAATTCACCCAATGTGCCGTCAGGGAGATGTAGTGGCCCTGCCCGCCTGTGCTTGTCCACGTGTCCGTAGTTAAGTGGACCGTGGCAGTAACCGCGTTGGTGAGGGCGCGCACAATGTTGCGGGAGACGTGGTCGTGCAGGGCTGGGACGGCACATCGGGAAAAGTAGTGGCGACTGGGAACTGAGTAGCGCGGGGCCGCCGCCTCCATGATACTTTTGAAGGACTCCGTTTCCACAACCCTATACGGCAGCATCTCAAGGCTGATGAATTTTGCGATGCGGACGGTTAACGTTTGAGCGTGCGGGTGCGTGGCGGCGTACTTGCGCTTGCGCTCGAACACTTGCGCAAGCGACGGCTGAACGGTGCGCTGAACTACACTGCTGGATGGGGCCGAGGACAGCGGAGATGAGGGTGTGGGTGCAGGCCATGAGGCGGTAGTGCCTGTGTCCTGAGAGGGGGGTTGCATCTCAGTGGCAGGTTGGGGCACAGGGGGAGAGGCAGGGGTGCAAACCGGAGGCGGTGAACGGCCTTCGTCCCACCTTGTGGGGTGCTTGGCCATCATATGTCTGCGCATGGTGGTGGTGGTGAGGCTGTTGGTGTTGGCTCCCCGGCTGAGCTTTGCGCAACAAAGGTTGCACACCACTGTTCGTCGGTCGTCAGGCGTCTCTGTGAAAAACTGCCAGACCTTAGAGCACCTCGGCCTCTGCAGGGTGGCATGGCGCGGGGGGGCGCTTTGGGAAACACTTGGTGGATTATTCGGTCTGGCCCTGCCTCTACCCCTGGCCCTGGCCACCGCACTGCCTCTTGCAACCTGCCCTGCTGATGCCCTTGACTCCCCCTCTGAAGACCTGTCCTCCTGAGTAAGCGTTGCACACCAGGTGGGGTCAGTCACCTCATCGTCCTGCTGCTCTTCCTCCGAATCCTCTGTGCGCTGCTCCCTGGGACTTACTGCCCTTACTACTACCTCACTGCAAGACAACTGTGTCTGATCGTCATCGTCCTCCTCACCCACAGAAAGTTGTTGAGACAGTTGGCGGAAGTCCCCAGCCTCTTCCCCCGGACCCCGGGAACTTTCGAATGGTTGGGCATCAGTGACGATAAACTCCTCTGGTGGGAGAGGAACCGCTGCTGCCCAATCTAAGCAGGGGCCCGAGAACAGTTCCTGGGAGTGTTCCCGCTCCTGAGCAGGTGTCATTGTAGTGGAGTGAGGAGGCTGGGAGGAAGGAGGAGCAGCAGACAGAGGATTCGGATTGGCAGCAGTGGACGGCGCAGAACTGCGGGTAGACGATAGGTTGCTCGAAGCACTTTCTGCCATCCAGGACAGGACCTGCTCACACTGCTCATTTTCTAATAACCGTCTCCCGCGTGGACCCATTAATTGGGCGATGAATGTGGGGACGCCAGAAACGTGCCTCTCTCCTAATCGCGCAGCAGACAGCTGCGACACACCTGGATCAGGAGCTTGGCCTGTGCCCACACCCTCACTTGGCCCTCCGCGTCCTCGGCCACGTCCACGTCCACGTCCTCTAGGCTTACCCCTACCCCTCAGCATGCTGTATTACCAGTGATTAGATTTCCCAGGCAGGAAATAAATTGGCGCAAGACTGCAGGCCAAATATAATTTTTGCCCTTTTTGGAAAACGAAAGGCCCCACTGCCTCTAGTGAATGAATTATCTAAGTTTAATAACTGCGCTGTGTCCCTGCTTATGTGTCACAGAACGTGAGGGTAGCAGAGTTATTATAACTCTTGGAGAGCAGGTATTTTTTTTCCCAATTAAGGAAAGCAAATGGCGAAGCCAGCAGTAAAGCGTAGCTGGCTGCGTATGATTTAGCAATGTTTTTCACGCAGCTCACACGTCTCCACAGGCGTAAGGACGGACACAGGCTGGACAAATAGATTTCTTTTCAGTTTTTTCCCACCAACAGGCAGCACTGCGTATATTCAATGAACCTGCGAAGTTTAATAACTGCGCTGTGTCCCTGCTTATGTGTCACAGAACGTGAGGGTAGCAGAGTTATTATAACTCTTGGAGAGCAGGTATTTTTTTTCCCAATTAAGGAAAGCAAATGGCGAACCCAGCAGTAAACCGTAGCTGGCTGCGTATGATTTAGCAATGTTTTTCACGCAGCTCACACGTCTCCACAGGCGTAAGGACGGACACAGGCTGGACAAATAGATTTCTTTTCAGTTTTTTCCCACCAACAGGCAGCACTGCGTATATTCAATGAACCTGCGAAGTTTAATAACTGCGCTGTGTCCCTGCTTATGTGTCACAGAACGTGAGGGTAGCAGAGTTATTATAACTCTTGGAGAGCAGGTATTTTTTTTCCCAATTAAGGAAAGCAAATGGCGAACCCAGCAGTAAACCGTAGCTGGCTGCGTATGATTTAGCAATGTTTTTCACGCAGCTCACACGTCTCCACAGGCGTAAGGACGGACACAGGCTGGACAAATAGATTTCTTTTCAGTTTTTTCCCACCAACAGGCAGCACTGCGTATATTCAATGAACCTGCGAAGTTTAATAACTGCGCTGTGTCCCTGCTTATGTGTCACAGAACGTGAGGGTAGCAGAGTTATTATAACTCTTGGAGAGCAGGTATTTTTTTTCCCAATTAAGGAAAGCAAATGGCGAAGCCAGCAGTAAAGCGTAGCTGGCTGCGTATGATTTAGCAATGTTTTTCACGCAGCTCACACGTCTCCACAGGCGTAAGGACGGACACAGGCTGGACAAATAGATTTCTTTTCAGTTTTTTCCCACCAACAGGCAGCACTGCGTATATTCAATGAACCTGAGAAGTTTAATAACTGCGCTGTGTCCCTGCTTATGTGTCACAGAACGTGAGGGTAGCAGAGTTATTAACTGTGGCAGAGCAGGTATTTTTTTTCCCAATTAAGGAAAGCAAATGGCGAACCCAGCAGTAAACCGTAGCTGGCTGCGTATGATTTAGCAATGTTTTTCACGCAGCTCACACGTCTCCACAGGCGTAAGGACGGACACAGGCTGGACAAATAGATTTCTTTTCAGTTTTTTCCCACCAACAGGCAGCACTGCGTATATTCAATGAACCTGAGAAGTTTAATAACTGCGCTGTGTCCCTGCTTATGTGTCACAGAACGTGAGGGTAGCAGAGTTATTAACTGTGGCAGAGCAGGTATTTTTTTTCCCAATTAAGGAAAGCAAATGGCGAAGCCAGCAGTAAAGCGTAGCTGGGTGCGTATGATTTAGCAATGTTTTTCACGCAGCTCACACGTGTCCACAGGCGTTAGGACGGACAGAGGCTGGACAAATAGATTTGTTTTCAGGTTTTTCCCACCAACAGGCAGCACTGCGTATATTCTATGAATAATAACTGTGTTGTGGCCCTGCCTATACAATTCTTTCCCTGCAGTATCAATGGAGGGTGGAATGCTCTGCAGAGGCGATTTTGAGAAGCCCAAAAAAAATGCAGCACAGCCAACAGCAGCCTGGACAGTACTGCACACGGATAAATATGGCCCTAGAAAGGACCGTTGAGGTTCTTGAAGGCTACACTCACTCCTAACACTCTCCCTGCCTATGCAGCACTTCTGTCCCTAATGCCAGGTGCAACGGTCTGCAGAGGCGACTTTGAGAAAAAAAAAAATCCCACTGCTAACAGCAGCCAACACACAGCTATCAGTGGCCCTAATAAGGACCTTTGGGGGGTCTTGAAGCCTACACTAACTACCAATTCTTTCCCTACAGCAGCTCCGGTATAAACAGCACTGTCCCTCATCTAACTCACACCGCATCTGAGGCGAGCCGCGGGAGGGGCCGACTTTTATATTAGGCGAACACCTGATCTCGCCAGCCACTCACAGCAGGGGGGTGGTATAGGGCTTAAACGTTGCAGGGGGAAGTTGTAATGCCTTCCCTGTCTTTCAATTGGCCAGAAAAGCGCGCTAACGTCTCAGGGAAGGAAGTGAAAGTAACCAGAACACCGCATGGTGTTCGTCACGAATAACGAACATCCCGAACACCCTAATATTCGCACGAATATCAAGCTCGGACGAACGCGTTCGCTCATCTCTAGTAATCACCTTTATCAAGCATAGCCATATCAAACATAGTACAACATATATAGCCATGAAGGAATGCGATACACAGAAAATCGAGGAGTCAAAGATGGTGAGCATTAATTCTCCAATTGTTATCTTACTGTGATTCAGGATGGTGCCAAAAGGCGGAGTCAGAAAGCAGACTCTGGAAAGGATCCATGTATTGGCATAAGGAATTGATTAAAGCCATAGTATCAGGCATTAAACAAATGTGCATCTGGTGTCTTTTACAGTAGAAATTCGCATCTTGTGGATCATGGTATCTGGAGAAAACCTCTTAGGATCAAGTGGGCAAGGTTAGACACGGTGGCGATTTCCGCAAACAGCATCGTCAAGGTGTCGCGTGTCATCATAACGTCAACATGTAGGGTGACAGATGGGCGGTGCTGGTTCCCAAGGGACAGCAGCCGCAACTATGTCGTCAATAGAATGTCACACGTAGTGATGTGATATGACTGTGACATGTATCGCCCCTGTGTAGAATGGTTGGTGTGAAGCTGGTTGGTAGAGACCCTTGCCAACATGAGAGCACAGTACTATTTGACCTGTGTTTAGAGTAATTATTGATAATATTAAAATGCTGTTTGTTCAATCTTGACCTTAAAGCATTGATGGTGCGACCGATATATTTTAAACCACAGGGGCATTCAATCGGGTAAATAGCAAAGGTTGATCCACAATGCAAGAATTTATAAACACATTTATAAACACCTCTCAAAGTGTCTATTGAATGACAGCTGAGAGCTGCCTCTGATTGGTCACAGTGCTCAGCCAATCAGAGTCAGCACTCACTCACCCATTCATGAATTCATTAATGGGTGAGTGAGTGCTGCCTCTGATTGGCTGAGGGCTGGGACCAATCAGAGGCAGCCCGTGGGCAAAATGGTGGAGGGCCTGGGAAATTTAAAACCCCCTTGCTCGTGGCTAATAATGGTAGCCGAGAGCCTGGAGCAGTAAACAAGGGTCATGGTGAGCGGTCCCTAGTCATGTGATCACCGTTATACAATGGATAATGGCAATCACGTAAAAGTTTAAAAATAGTTGAAGATTAATCTCCGCTTACCGATACGATCGGTGAGGGAAGATAAAACTTCTTGCTGGGGGCCTCCACATTTGAACCCTGATGTGATCCTCCTCCATAGACCTTCTACAGCTTTTTCACATGCACCCGCCGGCAAAATGCCAGACACATGCACAGAGGGTGGGGAGGGTCCGGTAAATTTTAAATCTCCTTGGCCTCATTGAGTAGTCCCCAGTCACGTGATAAAAAGGTAGCGATCTAACTTACGCCGGTCTCAAAGGAATGGATAGACAGAATACGCATGCGTTTGATCTACAGTAATATGCAGATCAATCAAATGCAGTGGATTACACAATTCTGCTCACATTAGCGAGTCGAAATTATGTAACCCACTCACAGAAAACAGAATGCAGCATGTTCTATTTTACCACAGATATCTGCAACATAGATCCCATTGTGCTCCATGCTCCCGGCATGTGTAGGGCTACTGGTACCTACATCATCGCTAAGTGACGTTCCGGGAAATATAAACAAAAAAGGTGTACTGCGCATGACCACTTGCGTAAGTACACAGTTATGCGCAGCATATCACGCGGCCGTAAGCAGGGCCAAGGCTGGGCTCACAGCTGGGATCAACTGCAGACCTCTAAAAGCAAATTCCACATACGGCTGTGTGAACCCAGCATTGTTCAGATCACTACCTGTAGTACGTAATTTACAAGAAGCCCCAGGAACGCTCGCCTTCCTGCAGTTCTAGGAGCAGCTTGTTGAATGCTTTCTGTTTGAGACCGCTGTAACTCAGCAAGCTTACAAAGCCTTACAGAGCACCACCATTTACACCCCATACCTGCTGCTGAGGTCAAGAAATACCCTTCAAAAAAGTGTTGGGTTTGCAGCAAGCATGGGAGGAGTGTTACCCGGTTTTATTGCCCCATGTGCCCATCTGAAGCAGGCCTCCGTAAATTACCCCTGTTTTCAGACATACCACACAGTTTACATTATTACTTTTATCTATGATTTAGGGAATGCCAAAAGGGGTGGGGGGATTCCTTTTAAAGAGTCAATTTTTTTCTGCACAAGTGAGCAATTGAGCCTGGAATTTATTCAGTTGTGCCCTGTAATCGAGTGCGTGTTCCCTCCATTATAGGTCTAGCCATGTGTCTAGTAAGCAAATTGGGGATACAATGGGTACGTTTCTGAGCACAGGACAAACAGGAGTATCCATTTTGGGGTGCAAGTCTTCATTCATATGTGTGCTGTATATAAAAAAAACTGTTTTCAAAATGACATAACTGCCAAAAAAATTAATTAATTTTAATTCATTCAAAAACTGTGGGGTCAAAATACGCAGCACACCCCTAGATAAAATTATTCAGGGGTCTAGTTTTAAAAATTGGGTCATTTGTGGGGGTCCTCTATCGTTTTGGCCGCTCAAGGACTCTACAAGTGTGCAGTGGGGCCAAAAACACTTTCAAGCTAAATGTCTGTTCTGAAAGCCACAGGCTGATCCTTTCACTTTGGGCCCCGTTGTGCATAGAGACACAAGATTAGGGCCACAACGGGTATGTTTCTGAACACAGGACAAACAGGCGTATCCATTTTGGGGTGCAAATCCTCACTTTCATGTGCACTATAGGAAAAAAAAACTGTCTCTAAAATGACATATTTTCAAAAATATGAAATTTTATTTTTTTCTCCTCTAAATTGCATTAACTCCTGAAAAGAAACTGTGGGGTCAAAATACTCCTGACACCCCTCAGTGAATACATAAAGGGGTGTATTTTTTAAAATGGTGTTATTTGTGGGGGTATTTATCACTCTGACACCTATGAGCCCTTGTAATCTTGGATTGGTGCAGCAAAACAAAACATTCCTCAAAATGTTAGTAAATAATGTTCAATTTGTATGTCTCCTAAGTTTTTCCAATGAACTTCCAGAATAAAGTAAACAGATGGAAATATATATCTCATCAAAACTTTGTACAGTATGTTTGCACATATTTCACATATTGCAGTTGAAAATGTGAAAAAATAATAATTTTTTCAACATTTTCTCAATTTGGGCGTTTTTAATAACTGTACACAAATGCCATCAGCCTACTTTTACCACCTAAATTAAGTACAATATGTGGCAAAAAATCAGAATTACTTGGATATGTGAAGGGCACCTTCACACTTGCGATTGCGGTATCGCTGGTTTTCTTAAAGTGAATGTCAATAAGACTTTCTAATGTTAAAAACGCATTGCACAAAAATCACACAGCACAAACGTCTGATTTTCGGGCGATGGGTTTTTAAGATTAAAAAGTCCTATTGACATTTGCGTAAAAAAAATGCCACGATATCGCACTCGCAAGTGTGAAGTCACCCTTAGTCAGACGAGCGTTTTTTTAAACGCATGTATAGGTGCGTGGAAAAAAACAGACCACATGTATAAATAAACGCATGACTGAGGCTTCAGATGCGGTTTTTGTTTGCACTTGCGCAGTCACGCGATCCTAAAATTCACACATATAGTGTGACCCCATTGAAAGCAATGGGGGATGATCGCTATACCCTGGGTACGTCATTTCATCCTCCCTCATGGATATGATCTGTGAGGGGAGATGAAACGTAAGCTTTTAAAACTTTTTTTTACTTTTTCAAACTTCTTTTTCACACTTTTTTTTTAACTTTAAATGATCACTGTTATTTGCTGTCACTGTCAGGCCCGTATGCGCAGAAGGGGACTTCAGGTCTGGAAGACCAGGACATCGCAGAGGACCCGGGGTGAGTATCTTCACCTCTCTCATGGATCCGATCCATGTGGGGAGGTGAAACCTAAACTTTTTAAAAAACTTTTTCGTGATCGCCGTGGTGATCACGGGCCCGGGGGCCGCTCACCGCAGTCCCCTGTGACATCTCCTGGTTCCCGTCTACCTTCAGGAGATTTTAAATTTGCCAGGAGATTTTAAATTTGCCCGGGCTCCCAGCCTTCCGCGCAAGCGTGTGACGTCATACATCTGTGGCGCATGCGCAGAAAACCGGCGATGGGCCTTGGAGGACCAGTTCACCGCGGGACACCATGGACAAGGCTGGTGAGTATGCTCAGCTGCCCTAATGGATCCGATCCATCAGGGCAGCTGAATCTTCAACTTTTAAAAATTTTCTGCACTGTATTGCGCCGATCGCATTGCCGGGGGGACCTCCCTGCAGTCCAGGATGACAGCTTCACGCTGTCGGCTACCTGCGGGCACCAAAAGCATTGAGCTGTCACGTCCTCAGCCAAGAGAGCTTTAATCCAAAGAGGATGCATGTTTTTACGTCCTCTAGGACTAAAGCCCACTTAGCTAGGACGTCAAAAAGCAATGGGGCCGTCACTAAGGGGTTAACGTCTGCACTGACTTGAGGTGCGTTCGTGGAATCACAAGTAATAGCTCTGGGAGCATTAATAGTGGTGGTCTGGGGACTAACAATAACTAATGGCAGGGTAATAAATGGTATAGCAGGGTAATAAATGGTATAGCAAGTAACATAGTAACATAGTATGTTAGTCCATCTAGTTCAACCAGTTTCCACCCACCCTTGTTGATCCAGCGGAAGGCAAAAAAACAATGAGGCAGAAGACAATTTAGCCCATTTGGGGTAAAAATTCCTTCCGACTCCATAATGGCAGTCAGAATAATCCATGGATCAACATTTTGAAAGTTCCTACCTAACTCCAATACCCGGATCAACAACCCCACTAGTTATTTAATGTCTATTTTGTGTAATATCATAGCACTCTAGAAAGTGATATGGCAAGAGCTACCTCACAGGCTCTTGACTTATTACAGTTGGATGTGCAAGGTACTTGAAAAGCTGCTCTAAAAAACAGATATTATTCAATCCTGGATGTGAAAAATTTGAAGGTATGTGTTGTTTAAAGCTAACTAATAATTCAGAATCTATTCATAGAAATATTCAAAAAGTTATTACAGACACTCAGGCGAAATAAGGATCAGGATGGATTAATTGGCATTCCTGGTTCAGTGCATCTTGGCTTTGTCTACTTTTTGATATGTTTTGTGCTGTAGTGGTAAGTTGCATACTCCTTTGCTGCTGCATTCAGTGCATACCAAATCTAGTGGGTTTTATAATTGGTTCACGGGTCCACAAATACACAAATTCGCAACTCATGTAATTAAAGGTAATCCATTCCAGACATAACTAAATAGTTGCGTCATGTTTCCTCATGCTGTATCTATCCTAGTACACAGAGCACATGAGTCTCTTACCCTCAGACCTAGGGTTAGAACAGAGCCCTTAGAGACAAGCTGGAGCTATGCTACATGGGTGTAACCAGGAGGACCATGAATAGGTTTTAGGAAAGTCCATCTTTCTGGAGGTTAGGTAAGGCAACACGTTCCTTAGTGGTTAGCTCATTTTTCTGGGATGAGAATGGAAATCATGCCAACTGTGGGGGCTATGTAACATGAAGAAACAGTCACAGAAGGGGGGGATTTGTGAGGGAAACTATAAAATCTCCTATCCTCCATTTTATGTCTTGTTACCTGCTCTTATAACAGCTATTTACTGTTTTTGTTTAAACATATTATTATTTCTATCACAAGAATGCAAGGACAATTCCAAGGCCATTTTACAAAAGTCTTATGAGAAATTGTTTCAATAGGCCTGAGAGAAGTCCTGCCTCTAACTAAAACTTCCCTGTTCTTGTTGAGTTTTTAATAACCAATGATAACACATGAATTATAATAAATTCTAATTATTACAAGTGAGGCGTGTTCTAGCCTTGTTTCAAATGTCTTTGTATAATATCTCTGCAGTTTGTGGAATAAACCAGATGACTTCTAATCACATTCAATGGCGTGTGTGGTTTATAAGCTTCCTCAATGCTTGAGCATATTAACTATCAATTTGGATATCTGAAATCATACTAATTAGCAAATAATTTCGCTAACAAACCTAAACCATCCAAAATTATGTAATGGCCCCAGACTGCAAATAAACGTTCTCCATCGAAATGTTATTGAGGCCACAGTAATCACTGGATGTGCTAAAGGGGAAACTGTATTCATACCAATAATACCCACTGAGTACCCACTTGAGTTCAAAAGACTCTAGTACTCCCCCTAAGGTCTGCTTTGCAATGACAATCAATAAATCATAGGGGCAATCGTTGAAGGTAGCCAGAATAGACCTGAATTAGGAATGTTTTAACATGGTCTGTTCCAGAGTAAATTCCGCTAGCAGACTGGTGATCCTTAGTAGGTCTCTAAGCATCATCACGCTAGCAAGCTGTATGTTCACCACCAACGATACAGTGGAACCCAATTAGCATTCCACTAAGCAGCATGTCACAGATAGCACGACCTCCTACGTTGCCATGTGGGAGTGACACGCATCATGAGAGCATCATGAGAGCGGCAATCCGGGGCTTAGGGACCTGCTAATTGTCTGTAAGTAGAAATTCTTGTATAACAATGTGTTTTGTCTATTGTCTTATTATGCTTGAAAAGGGCGCCTGTGTGCGCTGAAAGCATAGCAAATGATTTGTTGAGGGATTAAAGTCAAACTGATATTCTAAATATACTCTGTGAAATCCTATTGGACTTTATCTGATTAACCTTTTCCATTTAATGGAAGCAAGAATCCTTACAAGTGCAGAGAAACATTTTTTACTTTGTCCTACTCCTGTGTCAATACTTTGGTACAGCTTCTAGCCTCTACCAACATAACTGAACACCATGTCATACAGCATACAGCTTGGTTTGAGGAGCAGTATATCTGCAAACTTCATTGGCCAGCCCAATCTCAATCCCAACAAGCATCTTTGGGACAGACTGGGACCTGTCTGTGCAAGCCCAACACACCCATCATCCCCTGCACTGCTATCTGAGGCTCTCCTCCAGGAATGGAAGTAAATCCCTCCACACAACTATTGAAATTTAGTGGAAAGCATGCCTAGGAGGGATACTGCAGTCATTTAAATCAAAAGCGGCCCAACACCATATTGAAAATGTGGGTCCCAATACATTTGTCAACAAAGTCTATCTACTGAATAATTCTAAACTTTTGAATTGCAGTGAATGTTTACTATGTTATATGTCTTATATCTGTTTGCAAATTGTCTCCATGCACTATTGATTAGAATTTTGATGCCTTTTGTATATCAAAATATAAAATTCTACCAGCAAGATGTCAGATTTTTGGATTGAAGTTGAAAAGTCAAGAGAGATAATCCGAAAAAAAAGACCAATGGCAATTAGCGTACAGCTCGTAATATTGTGATGGTAACATGAAAGATATACATAAATAGTCTTTTGTTCAGATGAAACTTGTTGCAGAGCAGGATGTATTTCGACCACACACATGGAATGTTAGACCTCACAGATGTGGTTATTTTGATGTTCTGTAGAATACTAAGTTCTGGATTATTAAAGAATTGTAAACTTTGTTCAATTGCTGCCTGGTCTTTAATCTTACAAGATCCTTTGCAATGATAATCAGTTAACATCAGTAGTAACTAGACAATTGCCGTTCATTAAAATTAATAAAATCAACTAATGAAGCAAAATATACTGATCTGACAAGTTCTGGAGACAACTGGAGATTGTTTACAGTCTTGCAGCTGTCATTAGCTGATTATAATTAACTATAGATCAAACACATATACAGTACCGTGAAACATTTCTAGGCTGACAAGTAATATGCAGCACAACTATGAGAGAATAATGTATTATTCTTTAGAAAACAATAAAGAGTGGAAGGGAATACAAAACTTTTCTTCATAGGAATAGCTGCAGGGAATTTCTAAGGTATTGGTGACAATGAAAGGAAATCTAAGAATGCCTGAGCTATACCATAGGGAAGAGATGAAGAAATTGTGTCTGTTTTCAAAAGAAGTGTTATATTTTATAGATACAGTATGCTACAATAAAGCCTTAAGTCACAGTAAGATATGAGAGATCAAACTATAGACCAGTATCTGGTTAAAAAGGTTTACGACTACTTAAGGAGATCAGAAAATCTTTGTGTCCAAGTAATTAAAATTGCAGCAGATTCAAATGGGAAGATCTATTAAAAATGGGGCACCCCCTGATCTATGAGCCAAGCTCTTCCCCAGTACAGCGTGTGCACTGAATGCGAACAGAATTAGATAAGTGGCAATAAAACTTCATAAATGAGTCATAACCAAAGGTCATGTTCAAGTTTAAGAAGACAGCAGTATAATAAATGGCAGCTTGGTAAATGGAGCTTTCTTACAGGTTTTGCTCTGAAGCTATTTAGAATTTTTGCCCACCTTTTTGGCACATCTGGACATGTCAAAAAAGAGGGAGGCTTTCATAAATATGGTGTTTGAATTGAACACCATATTTCCTAGATATTTACATTGATAAATCTACCTAATTAAGTCAATGAAAGTTAATCAACTAATAAATCTGGTTGAAGCTATTCAGCACCCGAAAGACAACTAAGATAAAGGTAAAGACTTCATTTCTGAAGCTTAGTTGTTAGAGTTACTATTACTGTATACCATAAAAATTGATAAATAAAAAAATGATGCGTAAGGGTTTCAATTGTTTAGTTCCAATAATTTAGGATCTTATCACAATTCATCAGTTTATCATATGCAACCAGGGTTGATTCATTAAACACTGCCCCTTTGAGAATGTTGTACTTGGGTAAACCAGTTGATCATCTGGGGTCTTAATTTTGCTGGGGAAAGTGGTGGTCATCCAGTATAAATGCTGGCCATTTACTGAATAGTTTGCCTGTAATCAGAGGTGTAACTTCAAGCTCCTGGGCTCCAATGTAAAGTGTGTAGCAGGGCCCCTAGTTATAATGTTTTATTAATAGTACTGGGCTACCTATATGGAGAAGAGAGGCCTTATGGGCCCCATAAAGCTCCTGGGCCCGGGTGCAACCGCATCCCCTGCACTCACTATAGTTACGCCCCTGCCTGAAATGCAAGGATGTCTCAATGTTCTCGAGAATGGCTCCTAAAGGGGGATTTCAAGTCGAGGACTCTGTTATGTTCATATGCCTTAATTGACTGACACATCCTGTTCTAAATAGATCACTTCTTAAGGCCCATTTACACCAGCCAACTATTGCTAAAAAATCGCTAATCGGCAATCGTTTTAGCGATAATCAGTGAGTGTAAATGTGCACCCATAGCCTGATTGTTAAATTCAGTCCAACATAAAAATCGTTGCTCACTTTTATCAGTAGTTCTCCATGGGGAGTGCTGATAGCATTGTTTCCCTGTGGAGAACAAAGGATCTGAGCACAGGTAATAGCCTCTGGCTATTAGCTGTGTTCAGTGAAGGCTTCATTTGCATACCTAATTGGTATTTAAATAGCTGAGTAGCTATGTAAATACCAATCAATTTTTATGCAAAATGATCGCTCAAAGCTGTCACTCAAACTGTTATCTTTGAGTGATCATCGGCCCCTGTAAACAGTAATCTCAGTAATCTCATTATCATTTGAAACACACTTACATGTAAAAGTAATACCTTTATAAGTTTTCATTCACATGGTGATAATAGTATCCTCGTCTGATTATTGTGAAGTGGTTCTGGCATGCAATTCATGACAGAAATCCGAGCCTGAGTCTCCGATTTCTGTCTTATAGTTCCATATGAATCTGCAAGCAGATTTAACCGCAGTCAGTGGAGCAAATATGGGTGCACCCCCCAATGTACCCTACCGATCAAAAGTTTTAGAACACCTAAGGTTTTCCAGTTATTTTTGACATTCACACAGTTTAAGACCAGCATATAAAATGAAATGGTTCAAAGGTCCAAAAGTAAGTTAAAAACGTAAAAATATAAAATTTTAAACTGAAATGCAACAATAGTGTGAATTTATAATTTTAACCAAAGGGAAACACATCAAGGACAGCTGCTCTGCAGCACAGAAAACAAATTATGTTTTGAAATTCGATGCAAAATATGCCTGCAGGTGTCTCAACTTTTGTAAATTACTTTCAAACCCTCTGATTCTATATACATGTTAAAAAAACTACAATACAAGACCCTCTAAGGCAGGATTTAGACAGTTTTTCTCTTTGGAACAGAGCGCATTGCTATCATAATTGCAAGAAAAAGACAATTAACCAAAGAAGATAAACAGACAATTAACCTTTAGAAGTAGAGGTATGTTCTGCAGAAAAATTGGCAAAAAAGCCTAAGTGGCAGTCTGTACAGTTTCCTGTACCATAAAATGCACTTGGAAACAGACCAAAACTGTGACAGGTAGAGCTCTGGCAGACCAAAGGCGACTAAAAAAATCAGATTACAACTTTTTGAGAGTCGATAGTTTGCATGATCAGTGACTCACAGAACAAAATTTTCAAGCCCAGCTTAATACAGCAAAAAATAAAGAATTGCCCATTTTAACTGTGAAGAGATGACTTCTATCTGCAGGTTGGACGGGTAGAATATGAGCAAGAAATCCACTGCTAAGATTGCAAAATAAAAAAAAGACTTGCCTGGTCCAAGCAGCTCCTCCAGTGAACTACTGAAGAGTGGAAGAAGGTCTTATGGACCGATGAATCAAATTTATATAAGCACATTCTTTTAAATGTAATGTATGGCTTGAAGAAGGTGCATGTAGCACCGAAACGTGTTGCCCTACACTTTTATGACTACTGGAATAAAGGAGAATCTACCTTACACTTTACTCTGATTGGGGTAAATCTTTGGCGGTATTTAAAACAGGAAGGGGTACTGTGGACTTCATATCCCCCTCCTCTGAAGTAAGTGTCTTAGAATGACATTAATACCCACATAATTGCAATTCTGTAGAAATCCTATGAGTGCAAAAAGGTTTGTTACAACTAATTTATTTTCTCATGAATCAAAATTTGACACCTTTGGTACACCATGCAGGGTTTTTGTGGGAACTTCTGCAACAATTTCGGGAGGAAATTTCTGAACAATATCTAAATGCAGTTTGTAAAAAAAATGCCTTGATTATGGAAAGCTGCTATATCGGTTATAGGTGGCTGGCTACTTTGAATAGTCAAAAATTTAGATTTAATTTGGTGAAAAAAAGTTAATCTGTTATTTTTATTCATTTTAACTTATTTATTTGTTCTATGCTTTCATTTCAAAGTACATTTGTGACATTAAACTGTAAATATCAACACAAATTTAAAAAGTTCGGTAAAACTTTTGACCGGTAGTGCAGATTGCCTGTTGATTCTGGGTGGAAACAGTAGCAAGCCTTGACGTGGTATTTCTTTATTCCACAATGTGAGTTTCAAAATCCATTTTCGGAAAATCCAAGCCTTATGAACTACGGCACAGATTTTAATAGTATTCAATAGAATACCAAAGAAGTAAAGATTTCGGAATAGAATTCACAGCAAATCACAGCACGTGAAAGGGCCTTATAGAGCTAGAGGCAGATAACTAGTATCACACTATTAACAGTTAGTAATGGGGGGCAACTCAGTTCTTCCTTTCCCTGCACAATCACCTCTGAACATTTTAAGAAATTGCCTCAGTGTATGTAAAAAAATAATTAATATTAGGCTTGTCAATGCAGCAAAGCTGAGTCTGATATGTGTCAATGCAATGGTTTAACAATGTGTTCCTGTAACTCATAGGGAACCTGCCAGGTCTTATGAGCACTACATTTATGGGCTTATAGGGCAGGGGCCATTGAGTTCACTGTCTTCATTTGTGCATGTGTACAGAATAAAGAGATGATCCCGTGCACGGAATGAGTAGCAGCTTCCTGAGTGGACAGCAAAGGAATAGGGAAGCTGGTAAGTATAAAAAGCACACTCCTGAACTCAGCAGCCCATGACCTATAAATCCATAATTTATGGTGCTCATAGGATGTGACAGGTTCTCTTTTAAGCATACATGGTGTTTCAGCTGACTTTTCAGAATAAATGTCATGTGTGTCCAATACTATTTCTGACCATCATATGACTTGTATATGGAATTTATCGCCAGTTTCCCCTCCGCAGAGTGCATCTCTGTCAGGTTTCCTGACCTAGTGGGTGGAGACTAACTGCTGTGATGTCTCCCATACACAGCATACATAGAAAAGATGAGATTTTGCACCCCGTATCTCTCAGTAGAACACCTGTAGCAGAAGTAATAGCATGGAAGACATACAGTTGTAATGCACAGTATAGCTGTATGTTCAACAATAGGGATCCAACAATGATTCTTTGATTCTGTACAAAGCAAAGGCTTAATAAAGCTGTGTGCATAAGGCCTTCAATAAGAAAAACAATAAAATAAAAAATATGCAGGCTAAAGTGACGTTCTCCAATCCTTTATTTCACTGCCTGTGTAGGGCGCCAAGCCCAGTAGCCCAAGAATATATCCACTGTACAGTTCTGAGTTGCAGAGACCCTGGGCTCTCCATACAGACCCCATGCATACTGCTTACCTACTGCCTACTATCACAATGGTTCAAAAGATCTCAAATATGTGTCATGTCTTTGTCTTCAATGCACTATAGGGGACATTTATAGAGCACTGTGTGGCAGAATTCTTGAAGAAACTTTTGCAACTTTTCTGCTCTGTGTGCTAGCCTTGCCACTTCCATGGAAAGTAGGTAGGGTTTGTTGGGAGAGAGTGTGGCTGCCCCAGAATAACACAATAATGTATAATTTACACCAGAAATTGGCAGAAAATTATATCAGAAATCTATGCCAACTTCTAGCTGGCCTAGATTATTGTGTCAATGCACAGAAGAGCTGAGATGTACCTGATGAATGAAGAGGCGTGCGTCACTTTATATATTAGTCACATTGTGCGCTGGCAGAAGTTATACTAAAGTTGGCGTTGAAAAGCCGTTTTTAGTAAATTACATTGTTTCAAATGTTTGAAATTAATTGGGATATTACTTTTCATCTGTAATGATTAGCGCTTAATAATGAATGTTCCAGTGAAATATTCATCTGGCTTTATGTGGTTGATCTATTTTGAGAACAGGTAATATGTATTCAAGAGAGTTTTAAGTTTTAAGGCTAAATTTTGACATTTTGAGTTCTGAGTAATGGATAATTTAACCACTTTGAAACTGGCGCATTAAAATACATATGTGGTATGATACAGCCTCAATGTTCAATAACAATAGTCATACTACTGAGTTAAGTGTAGGAAGTATTCCAAAAAAGTACACTCAAAAATGTAAAAAAGCCAGCCTACAGAGGTCTAGCAGGATACATCCTGATGTACTGTATAGCATCTGAGTGTTAGGGACCGGCTGGGGCAGATGGACAGGTAACCCCTAAACCAGCCCACTCCCATGTCCCTACCTACTTGCCCCCCTGGGCTAAGCCCAGGTCGACAACTGGGCAACGGTCCCTACTCTGCACTAATGACAGGGACCCCCAAGGGAAGAGGAGCAGGGAGAATGGAGGTGAGTACCGAATAGCTACAGGAAGCAAAACCACGCAGACCAAAGGGAAGTCGTAACAGGCAGGGTCAAATCGGAGAAGCACGTGCAGAGTACAAGGGAGCTCAAAATCGAGTCAAAGTCAAGGAATAGCCGAGGTCAAAACAGTATAGTCAGGTCAGTAAAACGGGTATAGGCAGAGCAACTCAAAACCAAACACGGGGAGTAGTCACATGATGACTGGAGGGAGTGATAAAGCTACTTGCCCCCGGTGTTGCGCACCCACCCGAGCAGCGCGTGGCCGCCCAGCGGGCAGGTGCTCCCGCGCACGCTGCAGGCCGCACTGCCAGCTGCAGCCACCGACCACCAGAGTGGGGGAACCCTGGACAGAGCCGCCCGGGGCCCCGCAGCGTCAGGACAAGCAGCCCGGAATACCAAGTAGTAACCCCATTTCTAACACTGAGGAGTCACAGTTGAGTAAAAGTGATTGCACATCTGCGTGAGGGGTTCTGGTTTTCCCCTCCATTTGGGGAGCATGAAAGAGGAATCCCCTGTCCGGACAGCTCAATCTTATGATGCAACCGGACAGCACTGAACAGACCACATTGACTATAATGAGGTCTGTTTGCTCTTCCCACATCTGACCGGCATGCAGCATTTTTTCTCCCAGTATTTTGTGCCAGATCTGTGATGGAAACTCCAATTGGAGGCTCTAGCACAGATGTGAAACCACCCTAAATTGGTGTAAGTATTAAAGCATACCCCTGGACTCAGCGGCTCCTGTCCTATGATCCCATAATTTATGACATTCACATCCTGGATGCCATTAATTCAGAACAGTGGCATCTGATTGGCAACCGGCAGTTAACTGACTTCCTTTGCCAACAAAGACCAAGACAACCGCTGGGCTGCAGAACTGGATCACCCGGTATAAGGAAGGCAAGTAGCTGTTTGTCTTTTTGGTTTTAAGTAATTTGGCTCTAAAGTTTAAAAGTGAATTTCTATGACAACCCCATAAGCAGGCTAAACAGCTAATAGAGATAAAGTACAAGTTATCTAAAGAAGTATAAGTAGGGAGCACTAATTTTAGTGTTTCAAGCAGAATAGTAGTACAGACCATGGTCCATGAGCGGGGAATTTTTATGCTATTATTCTAAAGTAAATGTGTGTATTTCTATGTAGTAGGTGTGCATGGACATATGAACTTAGTGAATGCATAAAGACAGTATATGGCACATATAAGATTACACCAATCTCTAATATCAAGGGGTTCACCTCCACTCCTTACAGACCCCTATTTAAGATAGTATATCTATCTATCTATCTATCTATCTATCTATCTATCTATCTATCTATCTATCTATCTATCTATCTATCTATCTATCACAACTTATACTTGACTAAATGTTATCTCTGCTGGTGTTTGGGCTGGTTCTATTCTCAGTTGGGTCCATTAGCAGACTATCTGAAAGCCATAAATTTCTATTCAAAGAAGAAATAAAGATCAGTTTTCATCAGTGGACAACAAGGTTTTTTTTCACCTGTGTGCAGTATAACCACGGCTCCTGTGTACTGCATATACACAAATATAAACACTACTGAGCAACATGCAATATCACCAGCAGGTGGCAGTATTCCACAGATATAATTCCTATTTACAATAAAATTGTATTCAGGATTTTTTTTCATTGTGCATGATATACCGTAACAGTGATTTTGTAGCTCTCATCCCTGCAAGATTATTTCATGTATTTCATGTGTAATTTCAGTGGACCTGCAGTCATTTCACTGTTGCTCTGTAGTTTTATCTGGCAAATTGATTTTATTTTTTTTTTGAAAATTGTAGTACTTCTTTAATCTATACTACACACTTTTCTAAATTCAATTATGGGAATGCTTATTGTAATTATTTGTATAGAAAGGAAGATTCTTGCATATAATCAATTCACTGAGTCATAGGGCACATTTGGTAAATGTTCCCGACAAATATTAAAGTGCTGTAACACTGAATCTTCTCGTGTGATTACCTGCTTTTTTTTACAGATCCGGAGAAAGCTAAAGCACATGTAGAGAAAAAAATGCATCAAAGGAAAGTAAGTGAGCTTTCTACTTGGGAATTTTGCTGTATTTTAGCCTAAT
This sequence comes from Eleutherodactylus coqui, assembly GCF_035609145.1. Taxonomy (NCBI): domain Eukaryota; kingdom Metazoa; phylum Chordata; class Amphibia; order Anura; family Eleutherodactylidae; genus Eleutherodactylus; species Eleutherodactylus coqui. The sequence continues at coordinate 98,033,418 of NC_089843.1, read as the reverse complement.
GATTTTTATGGATTTCTTTTCAGTTTTCTTTAGTAATTCAAGAATGTACAGTACTCAAAGAATGATCGTACTCAAAGAATGGTCTGCACATCCAATTGGAAGAATGTCGCAAGTGGGGTATCACAGAAGTTCTTGGGCCCAGTGTTGTTCAGCATTTTTATAAATGATCTAAATGAGGGAATTGAGGGGAAACTGATCAAATTTGCAGATGACACAAAGCTAGGAGAGATGGCTAACACTGGAGAAGAGAGAGAGAGAGAAAGGATTCAAAAATATCTGGACACCTGGAACAGTGAGCGGAAATTAACAGAATGGTATTCAAACTGGAGAAATTCAAAGTCCTACATCTGGGCAAGAAAAGTTAAAAAAAAAACACATATAGAATGGGAGGAATTGGGCTAAACAACAGCACATGTGAAAAAGACGAGTATACTAATAGATCACAGACTGAACATGAGTCAACACTGTGATGTTACAGAAAAAAGGCAAACATAATTTTGGGATGTATTGAGAGAAGCATAGAGTCTAGGTCACATGAAGAAATTATCCCCCTCTACTCTTCCTTGATCAGACCACATCTGGAATACGGTGTCCAGTTCTGGGCACCCCAATTTAAATTAACAAACCGGAGCAAATTTAGAGAAGAGTTACCAAGATGGTGAGCGGTCTGCAAACCATTTTCCATGATGAATGGTTGAAGGATCTGGGAATCTTTAGCTTGCAAAAAAGAAGGCTGGGAGGAGACTTTACAACTGTCTACAAATATCTGAAGAGATGTCATAGTCCAGAGGGATCAGCCCTATTCTCATTGGCACAAAGAAAGCCTAGAGCAATTTGATGAAACTGAAAGAGAGGAGACATGGATTAGATATTTGAAAAAACTTTCTGACAGTGAGAGTGATCAATGAGTGGAACAGGTTACCATGGGAGGTGATGAGCTCTTCTTCAATGAAAGTCTTCAAACCAAGGCTGGACAGAAATCTGTCTAAGATGATTTAGTGATCCTGCGCTGAGCAGGCGGTTGGACCAGATGACCCTGGAGGTCCCTTCCAACTCTACAATTCTAAGATTCTTTGCACAGGAGGAGCTGAGCAGATTGATATATAGTTTAATGGGGACAAATTCAGTAAACTTTGTATTTTATTCATGTAATCCTCTGCACATCTTGAGTTGAACAGTCCCATAGATGGTCCTATCAGTGATTGACAGCTATCTGTGTATGACCGTACATATATGGGTAACTGTCAGTCACTGATAGGACCACCCATCGGACTGTTCAGGTGAGAATGTGCAGAGGTTTAAATGTGTTTGTGCATAATTGAGTTGCTTGACCTTGTTTCTACATCAAAGGCTTTTCGGCCTTTGATGTAGTCATGAAGACCATTTCTGTCCAGGCTTCTCAGAATAGTAAATGAGTGTAGCTGTGTCCCACTGTTTTATGCCAATTTTGAGCTGATGCCATTGCTGGACATCTTCCAATTTTGAAGGTAAATAAGCATGCTATGTCTTTCATCTGCTCTGAGTTCCCATGGCAGACCACTGCATCTATGATCCTTAACATTGCTGTTTTTTTGTGCTTCTTCTAAATAGCATCAACAGCACATCTTGAAACTACAGTCTAATTAGAATTTTTTTCCCCTGAGAAAGACCTTGTTAATGCAGTATAACTATCTTTTGTCTTGTTGTTATGTTTAGTCTTGCCATAGTATGTGACCAGTAACATGAAACTGTCTTCCACAGCCTCACCCTTGTGGCAGAGTTTGGCTGTTTCTCACCCACTTTTAAGCCTCCTACACAGCGGTTTCAGTTAATGAAATGTAGGTTTCAACCTATGTATGAAAATGATGATCATTATCACCTGATTAGTATAATTGGTTAATCATACACCTGACTATAAACCTACAAAATCCTTGACTTTGTGCAAGTGTACCTATAAGAATGAATGCTTATTTGAAGGTAAAGGTTGGTCACACCAAATATTAATGTTATTCTCTTTTGTTCGTTCACATTGCATTTTGTTAATTGACAACATTAAACTATTCACACTTCCATTTCTGAAAGAATTCTGATTTTGCAGCATTATTTCCACACCTGCCTAAGGCCTCCTTCCCACGAACGGATTTCCGCCGTGTAATTTGCAGCGGAAATCCGTTGCCTTGCCCGTAGCTATTAGGTTCTATTGAACCTAATAGCTCAATGCTTACGGTGCGGAATTCCACACCGTGAAATCTCTCATCCTCACCCGCGGCATTCTCTATTTGCCGCGGGTGTACGTGCGGACGGCTTCCATTGCAGTCAATGGAAGCTGCCCGTTCATGCTATCTTCCGCTGTAGCACAGCGGAAGATAGTGTGAAAACGCTTCCCCGCCCACCGCCGCCGCGTCATGTGACGCGGTGGGCGTGTCACATGATGCGGCGGAGGTGGGCGGGGAAGCGTCATGCAGGAGCGAGGACGCCGGATCCGCAGGTAAGTTTTGGGGTCTCCTGGGGGGCGCTGTGACAGGCTCTGCTGCGGAATTTCGTGGCGGAGCCCGTCACGGCCGTGTGCAGCCGGCCTAAACCTTTTTCATAGTATTGTAGATGAGTAAAATTGATCACATTTCAGTTCACCAGCAAATTGGAGAATCAAAAGCCTGGGTTCATTTTTTGTTGAAAAACAACCAACAAAGCATGTTTTATGGACATGTATTTTAGGCTGTATTGACTTTGTACCTGTGAAGTCAGATAGAAAGGGAGCAGTCAGGAACCTCTTGAAAAGTCATAGTTAAATAAATAATTCACAAAAGGCTGGAAAAATCTATTTCCACATTTTGCTAACAAACTGAAATGACCAACACTGTATATTAATACTGGTTTGGACAGTTATTGACAGTCTTTATACATCCAGGAGCATTCATAGGAACAGAATATCAGTATTTTCCAGCTGGTGAGGTACAGCACTTGCATTACAATAAACCGATGAGGCAATGGTTTTGAGTGTGATGACTAAGCTTAAATGGCTTTTCCAGAGAATTACCATTGATAACCTATCTTCTAGTTAGGTCATCAATGGGTGATTGGCTGGGCTTTGCTGCTTAGGATCTCGGCCAAGCAGCTGATTAGACGCTCACTGTCAGTGCCACAATACACAGGGTATGGAGTGTAATCAGTTAATTTTGCTTTCATTTACCAGCCCCGGCCACTACACAGGGGTTCAAGCTTACTGCTTCCTCTCTGTACCTTGTGTGTTGTGGGGCTGACAGTGGGCACACGATCAGCTGATCGGGTGGGGTCCAAGTCGAACAGCTATTGATGACCGATCCTGAGGATCTATTTATCTGGAAAACCCCTCTTAACTTTCCAAAAACGTTCTTCCCAGTCACTTGGCACTTGTTGATGGCTGTTTTCTGTTCCAAATTTCTTAGACATGTTTCTCAAAGCTCTAGTCACACTCCAGGCTGATCTGGACTCTCTATTGTTATGAGGCCACTTTCTGGCCACAGTCTTCTTTTTGACTCCCTTTACTGAATCACTTTTCTGTGCAAGGGTGTACACTAGAGATGAGCGAACGTACTCGTCCGAGCTTGATACTCGTTCGAGTATTAGCGTGTTCGAGATGCTCGTTATTCGAAACGAGCACCACGCGATGTTCGAGTTACTTTCACTTTCATCTCTGAGACGTTAGCGCCTTTCTGGCCAATAGAAAGACAGGGAAGGCATTACAACTTCCCCCTGCGACGTTCAAGCCCTATACCACCCCCCTGCAGTGAGTGGCTGGCGAGATCAGGTGTCACCCGAGTATATAAATCGCCCCTCCGACGGCTCACCACAGATGCGTTCTGACAGACATCAGGGAAAGTGCTGTCTTGCTGGAGTTGCTATAGGGAGAGTGTTAGGAGTATTTTAGGCTTCAAGAACCCCAACGGTCCTTCTTAGGGCCACATCTAACCGTGTGCAGTAGTGTGGAGGCTGCTTTTTGCAGTGTTGCACATTTTTTTCTTTTGTATATCGGCCGTGCAGAGCATTGCGCCCTGCAGTAATTATACATAGTCCAGGGCCAGTAGTGGTGGTGAGGCAGGGACAGAAGACATATTTATTGAATATAGGCAGTGGGCCTTTCCAAAAACATTTGGGGAAAAAAATCTATTTGGGCTGCCTGTGACCGTCCTCAGTGTACTGGGTCTGTGCTGGGGGTAGTTGTCCTAATACATACGCAGCCAGCTAAGTGTTACAGCAGGCTTGCGCCAAATTATTTCCTGGCTCTGTGTTGGCCGTTACATCACCGCTGTATTCCAGTCCACAGTGCAACAGTTTGCAGTTATTTTACATACTCCAGGGCCAGTAGTGGTGACGCAAAGAGAGAAGACATATACAGTGTATATAGGCAGTGGGCCTTTCCAAAAACATTTGGGAAAAAAAATCTATTTGGGCTGCCTGTGACCGTCCTCAGTGTACTGGGTCTGTGCTGGGGGTAGTTGTCCTAATTCATACGCAGCCAGCTAAGTGTTACAGCAGGCTTGCGCCAAATTATTTCCTGGCTCTGTGTTGGCTGTTACATCACCGCTGTATTCCAGTCCACAGTGCAACAGTTTGCAGTTATTTTACATACTCCAGGGCCAGTAGTGGTGACGCAGAGAGAGAAGACATATACAGTGTATATAGGCAGTGGGCCTTTCCAAAAACATTTGGGAAAAAAAATCTATTTGGGCTGCCTGTGACCGTCCTTAGTGTACTGGGTCTGTGCTGGGGGTAGTTGTCCTAATTCATACGCAGCCAGCTAAGTGTTACAGCAGGCTTGCGCCAAATTATTTCCTGGCTCTGTGTTGGCTGTTACATCACCGCTGTATTCCAGTCCACAGTGCAACAGTTTGCAGTTATTTTACATACTCCAGGGCCAGTAGTGGTGATGCAGAGAGAGAAGACATATACAGTATATAAAGGCAGTGGGCCTTTCCAAAAACATTTGGGAAAAAAAATCTATTTGGGCTGCCTGTGACCGTCCTCAGTGTACTGGGTCTGTGCTGGGTGTAGTTGCCCTAATTCATACGCAGCCAGCTAAGTGTTACAGCAGGCTTGCGCAAAATTATTTCCTGGCTCTGTGTTGGCTGTTACATCACCGCTGTATTCCAGCCCACAGTGCAACAGTTTGCAGTTATTTTACATACTCCAGGGCCAGTAGTGGTGACGCAAAGAGAGAAGACATATACAGTGTATATAGGCAGTGGGCCTTTCCAAAAACATTTGGGAAAAAAAATCTATTTGGGCTGCCTGTGACCGTCCTCAGTGTACTGGGTCTGTGCTGGGTGTAGTTGTCCTAATTCATACGCAGCCAGCTAAGTGTTACAGCAGGCTTGCGCAAAATTATTTACTGACTTTGCTGTGCGTTCCGTAAGCGAAGTCAGCCTCCAACCACAGGCCAATAAGAGGCACATTTAATTACAGCGTTCTGTTTCTGCACTACTGGTAATACAGCATGCTGAGGGGTAGGGGTAGGCATAGAGGACGTGGACGCGGGCGAGGACGCGGAGGCCCAAGTCAGGGTGTGGGCACAGGCCGAGCCAGTGCGGTGGCCAGGGGTAGAGGCAGTGCCAGACCGAATAATCCACCAACTGTTTCCCAAAGCGTCCCCTCACGCCATGCCACCCTGCAGAGGTCAAGGTGCTCTACGGTGTGGCAGTTTTTCACAGAGATGCCTGACGACCGACGAACAGTGGTGTGCAACCTTTGTCGCGCCAAGATCAGCTGGGGAGCCACCACCACCAGCATGCGCAGGCATATGATGGCCAAGCACCCCACAAGGTGGGACGAAGGCCGTTCACCGCCTCCGGTTTGCACCACTGCCACTCCCCCTGTGCCCCAACCTGCCACTGAGATCCAACCCCCCTCTCAGGACACAAGCACTACCGTCTCCTGGCCTGCACCCACACCCTCACCTCCGCTGTCCTCAGCCCCATCCAGCAATGTCTCTCAGCGCAGCGTCCAGACGTCGCTAGCGCCACTGTTTGAGCGCAAGCGCAAGTACGCCGCCACGCACCCGCATGCTCAAGCGTTAAATGTGCACATTGCCAAATTGATCAGCCTGGAGATGCTGCCGCATAGGCTTGTGGAAACGGAGGCTTTCAAAAGCATGATGGCGGCGGCGGCCCCGCGCTACTCGGTTCCCAGTTGCCACTACTTTTCCCGATGTGCCGTCCCAGCCCTGCATGACCACGTCTCCCACAACATTGTACGCGCCCTCACCAATGCGGTTACTGCCAAGGTCCACTTAACAACGGAAACGTGGACAAGCACAGGCGGGCAGGGCCACTATATCTCCCTGACGGCACATTGGGTGAATTTAGTGGAGGCTGGGACAGAGTCAGAGCCTGGGATCGCTCACGTCCTACCCACCCCCAGAATTGCAGGCCCCAGCTCGGTGCTGGTATCTGCAGCGGTGTATGCTTCCTCCACTAAACCACCCTCCTCCTCTTCCTCCTCCAACGCAACCTCTGTCTCGCAATCAGGATGTGTCAGCAGCAGCAGGACGTCGCCAGCAGTCGCTGTCGCGTGGCGTGGCAGCACAGCGGTGGGCAAGCGTCAGCAGGCCGTGCTGAAACTACTCAGCTTAGGAAAGAAGAGGCACACGGCCCACGAACTGCTGCAGGGTCTGACAAAGCAGACCGACCACTGGCTTTCGCCGCTGAGCCTCCAACCGGGCATGGTCGTGTGTGACAACAGCCGTAACCTGGTGGCGGCTCGGCAGCTCGGCAGCCTCACGCACGTGCCATGCCTGGCCCATGTCTTTAATTTGGTGGTTCAGCGCTTTTTGAAAAGCTACCCACGCTTGTCATACCTGCTGGGAAAGGTGCGCTGGTTCAGCGTACATTTCCGCAACTCCAAGATGGATGCTGCCACCCTGCGGACCCTGCAACATCGGTTTAATCTGCCAGTGCACCGACTGCTGTGCGACGTGCCCACACGGTGGAACTCTACGCTCCACATGTTGGCCAGACTCTATGAGCAGCGTAGAGCTATAGTGGAATACCAACTCCAACATGGGCGGCATAGTGGTAGTCAGCCTCCTCAATTCTTTACAGAAGAGTGGGCCTGGTTGGCAGCCATCTGCCAGGTCCTTGGAAACTTTGAGGAGTCTACCCAGATGGTGAGCGGGGATGCTGCAATCATTAGCGTCACCATTCCTCTGCTATGCCTCTTGAGAAGTTCCCTGCAAAGCATAAAGGCAGACGCTTTGGAATCGGAAACAGAGGCGGGGGAAGACAGTATGTCGCTGGATAGTCAGAGCACCCTCATGTCTACATCTCAGCGCATTGAGGAGGAGGAGGAGGGGGAGGAGCATGAGGAAGAGACAGCCGGGCCACTGCTGAGGGTACCCATGCTGCTTGCCTGTCATCCTTTCAGCGTGTATGGCCGGAGGAGGAGGATCCTGAAAGTGATCTTCCTAGTGAGGACAGCCATGTGTTGCGTACAGGTACCCTGGCACACATGGCTGACTTCATGTTAGGATGCCTTCCTCGTGACCCTCGCGTTACACGCATTCTGGTCACTACAGATTACTGGGTGTACACACTGCTCGACCCACAGTATAAGGAGAACCTTTCCACTCTCATACCCGAAGAGGAAAGGGGTTCGAGAGTGATGCTATACCACAGGACCCTGGCGGACAAACTGATGGTAACATTCCCATCCGACAGCGCTAGTGGCAGAAGGCGCAGTTCTGAGGGCCAGGTAGCAGGGGAGGCGCAGAGATCAGGCAGCATGTACAGCACAGGCAGGGGAACATTCTCCAAGGCCTTTGCCAGCTTTATGGCTCCCCAGCAAGACTGTGTCACCGCTCCCCAGTCAAGGCTGAGTTGGCGGGAGCACTGTAAAAGGATGGTGAGGGAGTACGTAGCCGATCGCACGACCGTCCTCGGTGACGCCTCTGCCCCCTACAACTACTGGGTGTCGAAGCTGGACACGTGGCCTGAACTCGCGCTGTATGCCCTGGAGGTGCTTGCTTGTCCTGCGGCTAGCGTCTTGTCAGAGAGGGTGTTTAGTGCGGCTGGGGGAATCATCACGGATAAGCGTACCCGCCTGTCAACCGACAGTGCCGACAGGCTTACACTCATCAAGATGAACAAAGCCTGGATTTCCCCAGACTTCTCTTCTTCACCAGCGGACAGCAGCGATACCTAAGCAATACGTAGGCTGCACCCGCGGATGGAAGCATCGTTCTCTATCACCATCAAAAACGGGGACATTTTTGCTTCATCAATCTGTGTATAATATTCCTCCTCCTCCTCCTGCTCCTCCTCCTGAAACCTCACGTAATCACGCCGAACGGGCAATTCTTCTTAGGCCCACAAGGCTCAGTCATATAATTTTTCTAAACAATTTTTATACGTTTCAATGCTCATTAAAGCGTTGAAACTTGCACCTGAACCAATTTTATATTTTAACTGGGCTGCCTCCAGGCCTAGTTACCAATTAAGCCACATTAACCAAAGCTATTAATGGGTTTCACCTGCCCTCTTGGTTGGGCATGGGCAATTTTTCTGAGGTACATTAGTACTGTTGGTACACCAATTTTTTGGGGCCCTCGCCTACAGTGTAATCCAATTAATTTTTTGCCCACCTGCATTACAGCTGACGTTACATCAGCTGTGATGGGCACTGCAATGGGATATATTTATGTACCGCCGGTGGGTTCCAGGGAGCCACCCATGCTGTTGGTCCACACGGAGTTGTAACTACATGTGTCCACTTCTAAAGAACCCCAGTCTGACTGGGGCATGCAGTGTGGGCCGAAGCCCACCTGCATTAATCATGACATTACCTCAGCTGTGATGGGCAATGCAATGGGATATATTTATGTACCGCCGGTGGGTTCCAGGGAGCCACCCATGCTGTCGGTCCACACGGAGTTGTAACTACATGTGTCCACTTCTAAAGAACCCCAGTCTGACTGGGGCATTCAGTGTGGGCCGAAGCCCACCTTCATTAAACATGACATTACCTCAGCTGTGATGGGCAATGCTTTGGGATATATTTATGTGCCGCCGGTGGCTTCCTGGCACCCACCCATGCTGTCGGTCCACAGGGACTTCACAATAGGGAGTTGTACCTGCTTGTGTCTATGAATTAAAAAGCCCGGTCAGGTTGGGGCATGCAGTGGGGGCCGAAGCCCACCTGCATTTAATCTGATGTTAGCTCTGCTGTCCAGGGCACTGCAATGGGATACATTTATGTACAGCCAGTGGGTTCCAGGGAGCCACCCATGCTGTGGGTGCACACGGAATTCCCATTGCGGAGTTGTACCTGCCTGTGACTATTTATAAAAAAACGCGGTCTGACTGGGGCATGCAGACACCTTGACAGAATGAATAGTGTGTGGCACATAGGTTCCCCATTGCTATGCCCACGTGTGCAGCTCCTGATGGCAGTGGCACAGGATTATATTTCTCATTGCTTCTGTACAGCATTGTGGGCCAGCGCCCCGCCCCTTTTAAAGAGGGTCGCTGCCTGGCCGTGCCAACCCTCTGCAGTGTGTGCCTGCGGTTCCTCCTCATGGCAGACGCACTTATAAATAGACATGAGTGTGGCGTGGCATGAGGGCAGCTGAAGGCTGCGCAGGGACAATTTGTTGTGCGCTGTGGACACTGGGTCGGGCAGGGGGTGGGTTGGGCAGCATGTAACCCAGGAGAAGTGGCAGCGGAGTGTCATGCAGGCAGTGATTGTGCTTTGTTGGAGGTAGTGTGGTGCTTAGCTAAGGTATGCATTGCTAATGAGGGCTTTTCAGAAGTAAAAATTGTTGGGAGGGGGGGCACTCTTGCCGCTATTGTGGCTTAATAGTGGGACCTGGGAACTTGAGATGCAGCCCAACATGTAGCCCCTCGCCTGCCCTATCCGTTGCTGTGTCGTTCCCATCACTTGCTTGAATTGCCCAGATTTTCACAAATGGAAACCTTAGCGAGCATCGGCGATATACAAAAATGCTCGGGTCGCCCATTGACTTCAATGGGTTTCGTTGTTCGAAACGAACCCTCGAGCATCGCGAAATTTTCGTCCCGAGTAACGAGCACCCGAGGAACCAGGAGGGAGTGACAGCCTGCAGCAGCGCCGCAGAACGTCAGAAGAAGTAAGTAATGATTTTTATTCTTTGCTCCACTGTATTGCCGGCGTATAAGGTGACAGTTGGGGGGTCGTCTTATACGCCCCGTCGCCTTATACGCCGGTATATATTTTTATTGTAACACATTTCTGGATGAATTGCAGGGAAGGGCTTATATATTTAACCCCTTCCTGACAATTCATCCCCGCGCTCACCGGCAGCCCATTGCTTTCAGTGGAACCTGCTGTATTGCTGGTTCCATTGAATACAATGGGCAAACATCGTTCTTCTCTGCCACAGCTGTTACAGCTGTGGAAGAGAAGAATGATTTGTCTTCTATATGTTCTCAATGGTGTCGGCGCTGCTGCCGCTGGCCCCATTGAGCGCATATAGAGAAGAGAACAGAAATCGCAGATCGCACATAGGTGCAATCTGCGATTTCTATGGCCCTAAGAAGGACCGTTGGGGTTCTTGAAACCTAAAATACTCCTAACACTCTCCCTATAGCAGCTCCACCAAGATACCACTTTCCCTGAACTAATGTCAGAATGCATCTGTGGCGAGCCGCGGGAGGGGCAGATTTTAATACTCGGGTGACACCTAATCTCGCCAGCCACTCACTGCAGGGGGGTGGTATAGGGCTTGAACGTTGCAGGGGGAAGTTGTAATGCCTTCCCTGTCTTTCTATTGGCCAGAAAAGCGCGCAAATTTCTCAGGGAAGAAAATGAAAGTAACCCGAACACCGCGTGGTACTCGTTACGAGTAACGAGCATCTCGAACACCCTAATACTCGAACGAGTATCAAGCTCGGACGAGTATGCTCGCTCATCTCTAATGCTTACCTTATATTGTATGCCTAGGAAATCATTAAGAAAATCTGGATAGTCCCCTGGCATGGTCTCAGAAAAAAGGGTTGTAATGAGTTGAATTGGCCAAATTACCCATGTGAGTATGACCAACATATGGTAAAATAACATTCTTGTAGATCACCAGCATAGACAACACTGGACGTTTCTTAGATGGAGATCAAAGAATGTTTTGGATATTGCTGTAATAAGGTGCCTTCTTCAAATTCGGACACCTTCAGATGAACTTTGCCTTATTCAAATGTCCACTTTTCTATTCTCAAAAAGGTCACATTTTCTACTGCTTGGCTTCATTTACTCAGAAGCCTGGATATAGAAATGTGGAGAATAAGATTTGTAATCATGTTTCCTTATGGTTTTCTAATTTCCAGTTTGGTGTCTTTATTTTGATACTTTTCTATACTGTTTTGGTTTATTTTGTGATTTGTGGTAGGATAAAATGGAAAAAAAACTATTTATCTATTAAACCCTTAATGTGAACCTCAGACTTTGTTAAACTACTTATCCAGTGAGGTTCTAAAGACTAGACAAACATGTATGCATACAAACTGATTCATAATGTCACATCTGTCTCCTGAGATCTGTGGTTCTACAGATTCTCTGGAGCTTTCCTGCTCAGGTGTGGGGAATTTTGTTGGCTTGGTATGTCTCCAGTCAGCCAATCACTCCAGGTCAGTACACATAAAGCTCTCTTACCAGGTGTGGGTGTGTTTAGCGTTCTGTGTTCTCATTTGTCTCTCTGTGTTGCGTGAGCAGGTTCTATGTGTGGTAGCTGCAAGAAAGGTTTGTGTCTTATGGTCTTGTTTGGTTATGTCGCTGGACTCCTGGTTAGTGTAGTGCCAAACAAGTCTATTTCACCTCTCTAGTCTCCTCACTATCCCACAACCCTAAACGGCTCTTTGATACTTTTCACTCCCTTCTCAGCCCTAACCCACAGCCCCCCGTGACGGATGTCAGTGCCGAAGAGCTGGCTGCTTACTTCAAAAAGAAAATTGATGACATCCGTCAGGAAATAACTTCCCAATCCCAGACTAGCCCTGACCCTAGTCTTGTCAGCACTGCATCTAGCTCCTGCTCACTGTCTGTACTCAGACCAGCGACAGAGAATGAAGTCTCCAAATTGCTCTTCTCTGCTTGCCCCACCACCTGCGCTAGCGACCCCCTCCCCTCACACCTCCTCCGTTCCTTCTACCCAGTGGTCATCTCCCATCTTACCACTATATTCAACCTCTCTCTGACCTCTGGCATCCTTCCCTCTTCTTTCAAACACGCCATCATATCCCCACTGCTAAAGAAGCCGACTCTGGACGCGACTGATGCTGCCAACTACCGACCCATCTCAAACCTCCCCTTCATCTCCAAACTACTAGAATGGCTGGTTTACTCCCGCCTTGTAAGCTACCTATCAGAGCACTCTCTCCTAGACTCCCTACAGTCTGGCTTTCGACCTCAACACTCGACAGAAACTGCCCTTACAAGGGTATCCAATGACCTACTGACAGCCAAATTGAGGGGCGATTACTCCCTACTGATCCTCCTCGACCTCTCCACAGCATTTGACACTGTTGACCACAAACTCCTCCTCAGTATGCTACGCTCCATTGGCCTAAAAGACACTGCCCTCTCCTGGTTCTCTTCCTACCTATCTGACCGCTCTTTCAGTGTCTCCTTTGCTGGCTCTACCTCCCCTCCTCTTCCCCTTGCTGTTGGGGTCCCCCAGGGCTCTGTCCTCGGCCCCCTTCTTTTCTCTATCTACACAGCCCCTATTGGACAAACCATCAGGAGATTTGGCATCCAATACCACCTGTATGCTGATGACACCCAGCTATACACCTCTTCCCGTGACATCTCTGCACCTTTACTCCAAAACATCACTAGCTGTCTGTCCGCTGTCTCTAACACCATGTCCTCTCTCTACCTAAAACTAAACCTCTCTAAAACTGACCTGCTGGTATTTCCACCCTCCACTAACCGACCTCCTCCTGACATCTCCATCTTAGTGTGTGGCGCCACCATAACTCCTAGACAACATGCCCGCTGCCTTGGAGTCATATTTGATTCTGATCTCTCTTTTACCCCCTACATCCAATCTCTGGCCCGAACATGTCAGCTGCACCTCAAGAACATCGCAAGAATCCGCTCTTTTCTCACTGTGGACACGCTAAAAACGCTTACTGTTGCCCTCATCCACTCCCGGCTCGATTATTGCAACTCGTTGCTGATCGGCCTCCCCTGCACCAGACTCTACCCTCTCCAATCCATCCTGAATGCGGCAACCAGGCTCATCTTCCTGTCCAGCCGCTACTCGGACGCCTCTGCCCTGTGCCGGTCACTGCACTGGCTGCCCGTTAAATACAGAATTCAATTTAAACTCGCCACCTTCATCCACAAAGCCCTCCACAGTGCAGCGCCCCCCTATATCGCCTCCCTCATCTCAATCCATCAACCAGCCCGGGCTCTCCGCTCTGCTAACGAAACCAGATTGAGCGCCCCTTTAATTCGAACTTCTCATTTCCGCCTCCAAGGCTTCTCCAGAGCAGCACCGGTCCTCTGGAACACACTACCAAAGGCTACCCGAGCAATCCAGGACTCGCAGAACTTCAGGCGTGCTCTAAAAACGCCGCTCTTCAGGGAGGCATGCCGAATTCACTAAACAAACCCCTCTGTACTCCGCCTGATAACATGCTCCCTGACCTACTGACTGCAATCCCTGCTAGCCAGCATAAACCGCTCCTGCAGTCATACTGTTTCTGCTGTCACACGGCTAAATGTCTGACCATTGTCTATGTGTATATCACCCCTCACTCTCCACCTCGCCATACAGTGCACATCTCCAGCCCCTTTACCTTCTGTATCACCCGATTACTTGTAGTATGTAAGCTCGTTGGAGCAGGACCCGCACCCCTATTGTTTCCATCAATTGATTACTATGTAACTGTGGTTCTGTTGTGATAGACATGATGATTATTTATAAAATGTCTATCGATTTGTATAACCCAAATGTATTTTGCTGTTGTAATGACTCTAAGCTCTGTGGAGTCTAAAGGACACACACAATCTAATCATGGTATTTGCTAGCCAATGGATGGGTGATGTATTTGCTCTAAGTACATAGAAGTTGCTCAACCATTTTCTAAGAGTTAAGGGCCATAGTGTCGTGTATATCCTGTGTTTAACACTGAGTGTTTACCTAGCCCCCTTCCACTCTTTCACACAAGCTAGTTAAACAATGATTCATCACTACACGGAGCTGACTTCATGCTAAAGAAGACAAAGTCCATACTATGGCGGACGTGAGAGAGGGTGGGCAGAGAGGTGGGCAGAGAGGTGGGGGATTCTATATGATCCGACAAATGAGAATCTTATATGTTACTGATGTAATCTGTTGCACGCCCATAAAGGGCGGTTGTCATGTGTTATAATAAAAGGCTTGAGCCTCTATACATTGTAGAGACTCTCCCGGTTTTAGACCAGCATTTGTGTCTGATTCTGGTCGACGATGTGTGCACACAATACTCAATTTGGAAGCGACAAAATACCCCAAAGCCTGCTGGAGAAAACCGTAATCCAGCACAATTGGCGTCTCCTGGGTGGACCGAGTTAAGAGATTTTGATTTCTTTCATTCTGGAAAAATACAGAGATCGGCAGACGGCACGCAGAACTCAGGGGCCCGAAAATCTACAGAACACGGTAAGATTGCTTTATGTAAATCTACCGATGTGATCTGGGTTCTGACTGCTTTTCTGCCTGTTCCTGATCCAGAGTGATAAATCAATGAAAGGCAGGTAATATAGTTCTTTCTTACTCGGAAAAAAGACCACCGTTTTAACCTGCTCAAGGGGTATTTTGTATGCTGTGTATATTATGTCTGAGACGGTTAAAAATTGTGTATACAAGACCAAGGGATAAATTCTGTGAGGGTTAATGTGTCGGGAGGGCGGACTCGGCTGTTTAAGTCTGAGGGAACACGCCAGTGACACGTGCTCCTAGGTAAACTAGTGTGAGGTTAGGAAGATTTATGATACGTATACTTACCTTTATGATTGAGCGTGTTATGCTCTCATATGTGGAAAGGTATATACGCGGGAATATAGCCGTGGTGTCTCCAGAATATTGTTGAAGTTTTGGTCATTGAAAATAATCGTCAGTCTCTGTGTATAGCTAAATGTCCTGTCTAGATCGTGTACAAGGAGTGCTCTTGGGGATTACTAGTATACGGTGGGCTGTTATAAAGCTAGATGAGATATATATATACCTTGAGCCGTTGTGGGTATTCTCCAGTAATCCCGTCTGTTTGGTACTATAGAAAGAATGTGCAGTGTTTATTGTTGGGGGGAGGGCTGCTGATAAGAGTGAACTGAAAGCTTTTTCCAATTAACCCTTTCTGTTTACTTTGTCGTTCCCTGTGTTTTGTAGAATTAATGTGCATTATAATTCTGAGTGGGAAAGAGAGGTTATATGGGAAGGATTTGAAGAAAGCAGATTTTACAAGAGAAACACTACTGTGTCTTCGAATAGAATGAATAGAAACTTCGAATAGAATAGAGTTGAGCAAAGTGAGCAAGGACAAAGGTCATAGAGCTTGTGATTTGGTTGCTGATGGGAAAGGATCAGGAAAAGTTGCAGAAAGAAATGTCAGGTCATGGACAGGTAAGATAGACTGTAGAAAGTTTTCAGAAGATGAGCAGGAAGCCCAGCAGAAAGAAAGGTGTTTTTAGATTGCTAGGAGGAGGTATAACGTAGTTAAGAGATTGAAGAGGGGAAAGCATGTAGTGGGGTATGTGTATTGCTTATGAACAATGTAATGTCTTTGTGTTGACTACAGCCCCTCCCTGTAATGGCGGCCGTGCTTGCAATGTTTACAATCCAACATAGTGTGACTCTGCAGTAAATGTAGTGAGGCCTGCCCCCACCCTGAAGTTACTTCCCCCCATGTGCTCACTTTCAGGGTGTGTGATGTTACTTCCGGTCCCTCCCCATCCGGGACAGGACCTGGCCCCGCCCGGTCCTCCAGCGGCCATCTTGCCTCACCTGGGAGTGCTGCTGCCCCTGGCCCCGCCCATTCCTCCGGCAGCCATTTTGCCTCACCTGGGAGATCTGTAGCCCCGCCCCTTTCTGCCTCTGGCAGCCATTTTGCTGCATTTGGGAGGCCTATATTCCCCAATGCCACTGTATCCAGTGCTAACATCATGATTGTCTGAAGTAAGGTTTTGTTTGACCAGACTTTGTTGCACTCCAAGATGTGGCCACTTTGGATGTGTGATAAGTTCAGGGAAACAAACCTTTGTGAAGATGCAGCTTGGGACATAGTAGATGACTAAGCTGGTTTATAGTGCATGGAAGATTGGAGTTGATGCATGTGCGGCAGAGACCAGGAATACATGACAGGGGGCGCTCTCTCATGTTCCCAGGGGCTCTGTTTTCCACTGCCCGCTTCTCCAATGGATACTCAGACCGATGATGTTATGGAAGGCTCCTACAGATGGAATAATTTCCCTATAGTCACCCAGCAAACTTTTTCATGCAATTTGGTGAAGTAATTTAACTTTTTATGTGAAGAAAGAGGGATTGAATTGCCCAGAGTAGGATGTTAAGTCATCCGTATTCTTTAGTTTTTCTTTAAGTCTTTTGTATAGTCTAGTGTCAGTCTATACTGAAGCTATAATTATATTCCGACAGGAGAGTAAAAGCTAAACGCTGGCCATACCCTGAAATACTATTACACTGGGTGACGTAAAATTTGAATTGTGTGGCGCCCCCTTGTGTTAAAAAATACTAACTGCGACCTGAAAGGAAAAAAAAAAAAAAACAACATTTTTTTTGTAAGGAGATTTTCGCTCAGACTTCGCTGCATACAATGTCACCTTGACCTACAAAGTCCTTGTTTTTGTGCCTCTTGGTTTACTAGTTTGAACGCAATGACTCTTTTTCCATTGAGTATTCCGCTTCAAAAGGGGGGAGGCATAGGTGATCTGGGCCATAGATGATCTAGGTGTTGTAGATCAGCTATTGGGTTTGAAAAAATAAATAAATAAATGGAATAAGATAACAAGATTCTGAGCCATGTGAAATAGAACATCAACATGATTATTTAGTACTAATACAGTAAGAAACTGCAGGTATGCAAACAGTTACCAGAACCTCTGTTGATAATGCATATGTTGAGCTTTTTGCAGATGGTATCAGGGTGAGGATTGATGACTCCACATCGGATATGCAGTGGTCACACAACAAGATGTCCTAGAAGCAGGAGTTCTGCCTCCGCATGTCTCAGTACAAGAAGTGGAATTGAAGGCCCTCACTGAGGCGAGTAGAGTGGCGAGAGGTAAGACGGCAACCCTTTACACTGACTCCTGGTATGCATTTGGCACAGCTCATGATTACGGCCCAATATGGAAGGCCAGACAGTTTTTACCTTAGCAGGACAACCAATTGAGAATGGTGCAGCGGTACAGAGTCGCATGGAGGCCCTGCTTCTACCTGACAAAGTTGAGAGTTCGCACCGAGTCCTACACTGGAGAGGCGAGAGACGACACCCTCGCTGACAGCGCAGCAAAGGCAGCGGCCGTCAAGCCGTGGAAGAAAGAAGAAAGATACTGACAGCATGAGTCAGTGGTAAAAAACTTTGGACATTGACAAAAATTTGGACTTTGATATGCTAAAAGACTTTTACAGTTACAAGCCAGCAAGGAAGAAAAGAATAAATGGACTAATATGGGAGCAGCAGAAACAGGACAGCGTGTGGTGAACGGTCAACAGCATTTGCCCACCACAGTTCCTGTATCCCATGATGGCCCAGCTGATGGACGCGAAGACCCACCTAGTAAAGCAGCACTGACGACGACGCTTGAAAGAGGTTTGGCGACTTCTGGGTTCTCTGTAGCTGCTGCATCATTTGTCCGGTTTAGCATGATCTATGCCATAGGTGAGTCAGGGCAGAAGTAAATTTGCCACATCACACTTGCCGGGACCACTCTACCCATTTCAGGGATTGCAAATTGACTACGTTCAGCTCCCACTTGTTGGGAAGTATGAATACGTGCTTGTTGTTGTTGATGTCTTTGCAGGTTGGAGGCTGACCCTGTTACCAAGGCAAACAAGTAGGTAACCGCAAAGAAGCTCATGAACGAGGTAAACTGTGAATATGGGGTACCAGAAGTGATTCAGAGTCAGACAGAGGTATAAACTTCGCAGGTGAATGTAACATGTCATGTCTGCTCTGGGTGTATCCCAGGCCTTTTACATACTGTACCACCTTTAGAGTAGTGGAAAGGTGGAGAGACGTAGTGGCACGCTAAAAAGTAAGATACTTAAAAATGACAGTCACTTTGGAAAGACTGTCATCCAATAGCCTTATACAGTGTTAGATATGAACCCAGGGGGGATTATACATTATCTCCCTACGAGATTGTTTGGGCTAGCCGCAAGGCTAGGTCTTTACTATCCTCAGTGGTTACA
This sequence comes from Eleutherodactylus coqui, assembly GCF_035609145.1. NCBI lineage: Eukaryota > Metazoa > Chordata > Amphibia > Anura > Eleutherodactylidae > Eleutherodactylus > Eleutherodactylus coqui. Next base: position 98,015,024 of record NC_089843.1, on the reverse strand, counting down.
ATTACAATCTGATGTGTTGACTGAGTATGTGATTTCCGTTGTTAAAGAACTAACCAAAGCCTATGCACAGGTGTTCTCTTCCAGACTCAGAGGCAGACACTGGGACACATATCTTGCAGCCTGGGGATTGGGTGTGCGTCAAGAAGTTCCTCAGGAAGCACCCTCTTGAGCCCCGATTTGATGGCCCCTACCAGGTGCTTCTGACTACTGCCACAGCTGTGAAACTAGCCGAAAGACTTACATGGATCCATGCTTCATACTGTAAGAAAGCTTCAGATCCGGGAGACCAGTCTTAGTTGTGCCAAAGACGTTACTCTGGTTAAGGCTAGTGAGAGAGGAGGGTGGCAACTGGAATCCTTAGTCGGAAGAATATGAGGGTATGGTTACCTTCTAGTATAACTCGTCCAATGCTCAAGTAGCCGCATATTCCTTCGACTATTGTACTGTGGTCCCGTGTCTAGGCGCAAGATCCCACCGCAGGCCAGATTTAGCTCAGTCCAGCTGGTTATATGACTCATATACCCGGGGAATACAATATGTTTGCGCCACTGATAACGTCTGGGGAGAAGACTGCCGTTATTGGGGATTAGTGGGATGTAACACAGGAATAGACTGGTCCTATAAACCGCGAAGTGCCTTAAATAAGAAAGATAAGAGCGGGAAATCCCTAATTAGTCGTATAACCCTCCTTGAGAATAATAAGGACAGCGGGTATTGGAAGGCTGAACTTAGTATGTTGCTTGGTTTTAATGCGGTTTTTACATTAACCATGGGAGATCCAAGCCCGGGGGACGGGGGAGACTTATAGTCTGGGGACATACCGGTACGGGAGGACAGATCCCTTAGGGAAGTTTAAAACAAGGGATATGGTAGATGCAGCCGAATGGAAGCCTTCACTTAGTCCCGTGCCCATAATTAACCCCCTCCGCCGTAAGATAAAGACCTTGACAAACATGATGATCATAGCCGACCCTACCTTTTGAGGACACCTTGACAGTAGCGACTGGCTACTCTGACCAGAATCTCTGGTTGGAGTTGATGAGGTACAATGCTAACAAGAGCAACAAGTCTAACTGTTGCGTGTGCGGTAGTGCCCTACCACACTCGGGGATGGTCCCCCTAAATCTCCCTGTAGATGCTGAAGAGTGGTTTATTAGTCTCTTCACGAACATTTCCGCTAATTACACTGTCCGTGAGAAATGGAAGAAGGAATACTCTATAACTACTTAAGTGTTTTGCACCGGAGAGAGTATTACTGACTACCCTGGAAACTACACCTGCCAGGCAATTAGGCAGGGTAGAGGGAGATTTTTGGGGAACTCACCAATATTTCCCTTGTTTAAAAAAGATGAAGAGCCAGTTCCGACAATGCCAACCACATACGCTACCAAAGAAAAGGAGAAATGTACTAGTACTGCGCCTGCCCCGATCTCCTAAGATGGATTGTCAGTGGAATTCCCATTTGCCAAGGGATAGTGCAGAATACCTTAGGTTCCGGCGAGGGCACACCCTGTGGGGTGTTAACTTGTACAGATAGAGGGTATGGATGCCCGGAAATGAGCCCAGGGAATCCATGGCCTCCCTCTGAGGTGAGGTAGGGATCCCCCCCCTCCTAGGAGTAGGGACTTACGGGCAGTGGGAAAACCCTGACGCAAGGGTGAGGCGACCTGGACGTGTTCACCATTAGGACTATCTCCAGGAGGGACATTGGTGTGGGTGAAGATTAGGGAGTCCCACACCGTGCGTGCCTGTGCACACTACTTTATGCTAGAGCGAGAAGAGAGACCCCTGGTGGTAGTTTTGATCTACACGTATAAATTGACGTCATAGGATAGCCAAGGGGGGTACCTGACAAGTTTTAAAAATTAGAGACCAAGTTAAAACTAGATTCAAGTCCATTTTCCTGATCATTAGGGTAAATAAATGTTGACTGGATTAATTATGTTTATTATAATTAGCAGTGGTTTATAAATTATACTAGAGACGCCTTATAGGGACTAGTCGACCAATAGGACCTACCTCGACTATGACTTTTTTAAAATAGAGTGACCTTAGATATGACTTTAGCTAAAAAGGGGAGTGTCTGTAAGATGATAGGGGAGACTTGTTGTACCTACATCCTAGACGACACGTGACCCGCGGGTAAAGACGCACTTGCCATTAAGAAGCTGACCGCACTGACTAAAAAGAGCTAACTTTTGGGACCAGCACTCGCCATGGATGAGCGGGTGGTAAAGGATCCTGGCACAGACGGGCGTCGCTGTTGTATGTGAACTGATGGTTACCTTTTCTGTTCTAGTCTGCTGTGTTATCCCCTGTGTCAGAGAGACCTGTGAAACTGATGCTGGAAAAGCCGCCCCCACCATGAGTTTGCTGAATGCATCCCCAGAAGGAGTGGACAAGTCCTACACCCCCTTGAAGACTCTAAAACGAACCTTCAACGCGCTCCAGTTATAGGCTCATGCGCAGAAAACTGTGAAAATTAGATAGAGAATTAGAGGATAGACATTTTAAGGGGGGATTGTGATAGACATGATGATTATTTATAAAATGTCTATCGATTTGTATAACCCAAATGTATTTTGCTGTTGTAATGACTCTAAGCTCTGTGGAGTCTAAAGGACACACACAATCTAATCATGGTATTTGCTAGCCAATGGATGGGTGATGTATTTGCTCTAAGTACATAGAAGTTGCTCAACCAGTTTCTAAGAGTTAAGGGCCATAGTGTCGTGTATATCCTGTGTTTAACACTGAGTGTTTACCTAGCCCCCTTCCACTCTTTCACACAAGCTAGTTAAACAATGATTCATCACTACACGGAGCTGACTTCATGCTAAAGAAGACAAAGTCCATACTATGGCGGACGTGAGAGAGGGTGGGCAGAGAGGTGGGCAGAGAGGTGGGGGATTCTATATGATCCGACAAATGAGAATCTTATATGTTACTGATGTAATCTGTTGCACGCCCATAAAGGGCGGTTGTCATGTGTTATAATAAAAGGCTTGAGCCTCTATACATTGTAGAGACTCTCCCGGTTTTAGACCAGCATTTGTGTCTGATTCTGGTCGACGATGTGTGCACACAATACTCAATTTGGAAGCGACAAAATACCCCAAAGCCTGCTGGAGAAAACCGTAATCCAGCACACTGTAATGTTTGTACTTTTGTCTTTCTGTATCCCCTGTCTATGTAAGCGCTGCGGAATATGTTGGCGCTATACAAATAAAGTTTATTATTATTATTATTAGTGTAGGGACTAGTGGTATAGCCAGGAGCCATGATGTGGCCCGCTAGCTTCCATATTTTGGCCAAAAGGTCAACAAATGCCTGGTATTTATAGCATTAACATCTGTGACTAGTGTTTGCATATTGGCTGCTGTATGGTGTGATTTTGGCTCTGTGTGTCCTCTTATCCTGTCTAGTTGTCCCTATCAGTGGTGGCATGTGTATGCGTCCTAGCCTGGGTGCGTGGGTTCCAATGGGCAGCAAGTATTTTTCTCACTTTGCAGCAGTCCATAGTTGTTTTGTTTTCTGCAGACATCAGAAACTGTCTCAAATCACAAACAATCACTTAAGAGCAGAAAAGCACCCCTTTTTCTATTCTCAGAGCCATATTGTTGTGAGTTTAGCTTATATGACTAACAATAGGTGACAGATTCACTTTAAAGGGATATTTTCATACGAGACATTAATAGCAAGTGAAAGTATAAGCTATTAATGGCTGATTCCGGTTTCACTTGTAAAACTCCCACCATTTAGGAAAATGCACATTCCCTTCTGCCTTACACTTCATAAAGGATTTTCATGCATGCAGCTCCCTCCATTGCAGTTTATGCATTCCTCTAAACTACAATGAAAACAGCTGAACACATGCATGACCTCCTTTCTACCTTATCTACTTCTTTTTGGAGTGGCACACAGGAATCAGGGGTCCCCTATTCTGCCATTCTGCTATTCTGTGGGAATCCTATAGAAGGGCACATAGTACACCATTAGTACTTACCCATTCATGGTCCTGCCACAACTCACCAACATGGAAAATACATCAAGGCGTCTATCACATGGGCATAATTTTCTACATTCCACGCAGCAGGTCATGGTAGATTTTGTGCCAAAATCCACAAGGCTCGATGTGGATTTTGATGCAGAATGAAAATGGCTTAAAGTAGTCTGCAATTCCTCACCAAAACCAGCAGTTAGTCCTACAGATTTTGATGTTGCATTCTACAACAGTAAATTCCACTGCGTCATGGCGCAAATATTCCGTCCGTGTGAAAGAGCCCATAAGCAGCCTCCAAAGACACACAAGCATGTCTGTTGTCAGATGGCCGCAGGCCTCACAGAATGGCATCATAGTTACATTTGACCCAGGGCAGGATGTCTACTCCTGGTTTAGAGTTGCTTTCAAACTTGTGTGAGGGCTTAGTTCAGGGTTTCTGTCTCTGTTTAGTTTTTGGAGAAGAAAAACTGAAATGAAACTGAAAAAAAAGGATCCATTTAAATGGGTTTTCAAAAAAATGGCTTGCCATTCTGTCAGGTTCCCTTTTCTTAGACGGAGCAATAGCAGTCTGCAGCATTATTTTTCCTCACAAAAACTGAACCTTGATGGAATGGAAGCAAACTGAAGCATTTCTGTTCGCTTTCTGTTTTTTTCAAATCCCATTGAAATCAATGGTGGAAAAAAGAGTTTTTTTCAGTTTTATTTCAGTTTCTCTTCTCCAAAAACAGAGAAATGGAACCCCTGAACTGACCCTAACACAGGTGTCAAAGCAGCCTTATACATGCTGCTGTTACATACAAATGATACAGTATGTTGGCTCAAGAAATGAAGTTTGCATAAAAATTGTAGTGTCGCACTGTAAAAAGTCTCCATGCAGCCTCAGCCTAAATCTTCACTGTGTGATAGGATTTGTTCTGCCACCTCTGCAATTACATTTATAGTTCTCAGCATTTATCTTTTCTTACCAGCTCTTGTTTCACAGTTCTCTAATAGGAAATAATTTACTGCTGAATCTAGTCATTTCATGCAACTTTTGCAATGATTATGAGATGTACTTTTTAGCAGCCTCACATCTGACTCGAATCAGCTGACCATTATTCACTAATAAGCTTAAGGTTACGCTTGCCTGTCTGTATTTCTGTCTCATTATTTGAGAGTGAGGTTAGGAGAAGTCAGAATCCTCCTCTCTATATACTGTAGTATCTACAACAAGTAACTTGCAAGGTTAAAGTGTTTTTTCCTAGAATGAACTATTAATGACGTATTTTCAGTATAGGTGATTAGTAATGGATTGTTAGGCTCTGCCGATCAACTGATCACTAGGCACTGTGCAGCAGTGCGGAGCTACTGTGTTATTGAAAGCACAGCTCCATACACACTACGGTGTCCCGGGATGGTATTGTAGGCACAATAGAGTTTTCATTCACTTGAATGGGCTCTATGCCTTTTGAACAGATTCAAAAGTTTCATGAAGGTTGACTCAGAGCTGAGCTTCAAGTTATGGAGGCGGGCCGTGCTGGCTTCTCCCTGCACTGACAGCTTTCTCCACTCTTGTGTATAGGGAGAAAGTTGTCACTTTGCATGCTGCTGGCAGGAGAGGCCGCGCGGCCCACCTCCGTGACTTGAGGCTCAACTCTAAGTCAACTTTCACAAACCTGGTGACAAAATCCCTATAATTGTAAAAAAAAAAATAAAATCTAGTATTATTGTGCAACCGTATTGATGATAAAAGTTCTAAAACACAAGATATACAGTATGTATGAAAGCTAAAAGGCACTGCATTTACAGTTTAACCTGATTGTGATAACTTTCTGCAGCAAGTTATTTTATATTAAGGCGGCTTTCACATCTGTGGTGGGGGTTTCATTTTTCTGCTCCATTGTGGGAGCATGAAAGGGGAATTCTCTGGCTGGACATTCACTTTAAGGCGTTAGTCACACGGCGTTTTTTGCCGCGATTTGCGGATCGCATGACGGATGCGCATCTGCAAATCACATGGCCGAAAAATCGCCTGAAAAAACTGCTCCTAGCCGCGTTTCAATAGAAACGGGTCGGAGCTGTCCAGCGCATTGAATTCAATGGAGCCGGCAATACAGCCGGCTCCATTGAAAGCAATGGGCTGCCGGCGATCTCACGATGAATTTTCGGGAAGGGCTTAAATATATAAGCCCTTCCCTGCAATTCATCCAGAAATGTGTAAAAATAAAAAAAATATATATACTCACCTGGTCCCGGCAGCCGGAGTTCAGCCGCGGCCGGCGGCAGTTCTCCTGAACTGCTCTCTGTAGTATTCAGCAGTCGGGGATTTAAAATCCCCTGCCTGCTGAATGAACTGCCTCTGATTGGTCACAGCCTGACCAATCAGAGGCAGCTCTCACTCACACCCATTCATGAATTCATGAATGGGTGAGTGAGTGCTGCCTCTGATTGGCTCAGCGCTGAGCCAATCAGGGGCAGCTCTCAGCTGTCATTCATGAATGGGTGTGAGTGAGAGCTGCCTCTGATTGGCTCAGCGCAGGGACCAATCAGGGGCAGCTCTCAGCTGTCATTCATGAATTCATGAATGGGTGTGAGTGAGAGCTGCCTCTGATTGGTCAGGCTGTGACAAATCAGAGGCAGCTCATTCAGCAGGCGGGGATTTTAAATCCCCGGCTGCTGAATACTACAGAGAGCAGTTCAGGAAACTGCTGCCGGCCGCGGCTGAACTCCGGCTGCCGGGACTAGGTGAGTATATATATTTTTTTTATTTTTACACATTTCTGGATGAATTGCAGGGAAGGGCTTATATATTTAAACCCTTCCCGAAAATTCATCCCGCGCTCACCGGCAGCCCATTGCTTTCAATGGAGCCGGCTGTATTGCCGGCTCCATTGAATTCAATGGGCAAACATCATTCTTCTCTGCCACAGCTGTTACAGCTGTGGCAGAGGAGAATGATTTGTCTACTATATGTTCTCAATGGGGTTGGCGCTGCTGCCGCCGGCCCCATTGAGCGCATATAGAGAAGAGAACAGGAATCGCAGATCGCAGATAGGTGCGATCTGCGATTTCTGTTCTATAATTTATCGGACGAGCGCATAAAAAGTGCTCATGTGTCCGATACCATTGCAAAGCAATGGTTTTATAAAATCGCCGGACGCATGCGCAAATCGCGCAAAACAACGCCCGTCTGACTAAGCCCTAAGAGTCATGTTCCAGTACATTTCTCTGTACCTGTAGCTGTACTGCCTTCTCCACTCTCATTCTCCAATAGTTTAAAGGGGTTATAAACATAAAAAGTGACCCAAGAGGAAAAAAAACATGTACATAGTGTAATTGAGAGCCATGTAGTAGCTACCTGTGCACAGCATTGTGCCTAAATATGCAAATTCACCAACGGGATCACATTGAAATTTGTCTTACCAGAAGATCATTGTTATTGGATCTCTCCCTTACAACTCTCTAAGTCGCTCAATAGATGTTTCCCTTTACTCAGAGCCAGCATCTGAATTTTGAATTTATAAACATGAAAAAATTCAAAGAAAATATATACAAAAAGAATTCTTTTATTTTTTGGATGCCAAGGGTGAACCTATTCTTAGTAGTATTTTTGTCATGTAATTGTTTCCAGAAGTTTTTCCTAATGCTTTCATCTAATTAACTGTGCAAGCTGCAATGTTTAGATTACTCTCAGCATGTGGTTTCAGCTCACCCTAAGAAAACCTGTGTTTTTATATATTCTTTGATTAAATATGTTTAATTAATGATTGCATATGATTTGTTGAGAGTGAAATGCATAATTATATCTGTGAAACATACCATTTATTAGAACAAAACTGAATGTAGATTCAGGGTTGTAACTATAGGGGATGCAGGAATTGTAGTTGCACCTGGTGCACAAGGGGAACTACACATCTCTGTGCCACATAAGAACACACTATTATCATACATGGCACATAGGGGTTGGGGGTCCTGTAACAGACTTTGCATTGGACTGCTGGAGCTTCAAGTCACCCCACAGTATTGTATGTACTATTAGGTAATAATTTGTAGATCAATATTCTAAGCTCACCATTCAACAATAGGATTAAATAAACTAAGTCTCACCCATAATCTATATATATAAAGCTGAAAGCCCTCACTGACTCACTCACTCACTCACTCACTCACTGACTGACTCGCCAAAAGTTCTCCAACTTCCCGATGTCGTAGAAACATGAAATTTGGCGCAAGCATAGATTATCTCCAAAATAGGAAAAGTAATTGGGTCCCAACTCGATTATTCAATTCTAGCACAAAAGAATTGGCGTTGAAATTTAACGTACATAATCTAAATCACTCACTTCCCAATGTCATAGAAACGGGAAATTTGGCACGAGCATTGATTATGTCATAAATAGGAAAAGTTAATACGTCCCAACTCGATTGTTCAATTCTATGCGCAAAAGAATTGGCGTCAAAATTTTACGTACATAATCTAAATCTCTCACTTCCCAATGTCATAGAAACGTGAAATTTGGCAGGAGCATTTATTATGTCATAAAAAGGAAAAGATAATGGGTCCCAACTCGATTATTCAATTCTATGCGCAAAAGAATTAGCGTCCAAATTTTACGTGCGGAATGTAATTTTCTCACTTTCCGGTGTCATAGAAACGTGAAATTTGGCACGAGCATTGATTATGTCATAAATAGGAAAAGCGAATGGGTCCCAACTCGATTATTCAATTCTATCGCAAAAGAATTGGCGTCGAAATTTTACGTGCGGAATGTAATTTTCTCACTTTCCGGTGTCATAGAAGCGGGAAATTTGGCACGAGCATTGGTTATGTCATAAGTAGGAAAAGCTAATGGGTCCCAACTCGATTATTCAATTCTATGCGCAAAAGAATTAGCGTCCAAATTTTACGTACGGAATCTAATTTTCTCTCTTTCTGGTGTCATAGAAACGTGAAATTTGGCACGAGCATTGATTATGTCATAAATAGGAAAAGTTAATAGGTCCCAACTCCATTATTCAATTCTATGCGCAAAAGAATTGGCGTCGAAATTTTACGTGCGCAATGTAATTTCTTTACTTTCCAGTGTCATAGAAACAGGAAATTTGGCAGAAGCATTGATTATGTCATAAATAGTAAAAGCTAATGGGTCCCAACTCGATTATTCAATTCTATGCGCAAAAGAATTAGCGTCCAAATTTTATGTGCGGAATGTAATTTTCTCACTTTCCGGTGTCATAGAAACGGGAAAATTGGCACGAGCATTGATTATGTCATAAATAGGAAACGCTAATGGGTCCCAACTCCATTATTCAATTCTATGCGCAAAAGAATTAGCGTCCAAATTTTACGTGCGGAATGTAATTTTCTCACTTCCCAATGTCATAGAAACGTGAAATTTGGCACGAGCATTGATTATGTCATAAATAGGAAAAGTTAATAGGTCCCAATTCCATTAATCAATTCTAGCGCAAAATAATTGGCGTCGAACTTTTACGTGCGGAATGTAATTTTTTCACTTTCCGGTATCATAGAAACAGGAAATTTGGCACGAGCATTGATTATGTCATAAATAGTAAAAGCTAATGGGTCCCAACTCCATTATTCAATTCTATGCGCAAAAGAATTAGCGTCCAAATTTTAGGTACGGAATCTAATTTTCTCACTTTCCGGTGTCATAGAAACGGGAAATTTGGCACGAACATTGATTATGTCATAAATAGGAAAAGCTAATGGGTCCCAACTCGATTATTCAATTCTATGCGCAAAAGAATTAGCGTCCAAATTTTACGTGCGGAATGTAATTTTCTCACTTCCCAATGTCATAGAAACGGGAAATTTGGCACGAGCATTGATTATGTCATAAATAGGAAAAGTTAATAGGTCCCAATTCCATTATTCAATTCTAGTGCAAAAGAATTGGCATCAAAATTTTACGTGCGGAATGTAATTTTTTCACTTTCCGGTGTCATAGAAACAGGAAATTTGGCACGAGCATTGATTATGTCATAAATAGTAAAAGCTAATGGGTCCCAAGTCCATTATTCAATTCTATGCGCAAAAGAATTAGCGTCCAAATTTTACGTACGGAATCTAATTTTCTCACTTTCCGGTGTCATAGAAACATGAAATTTGGCACAAGCATTGATTGTGTCATAAATATGAAAAGTTAATAGGTCCCAACTCCATTATTCTATTCTAAGCGCAAAAGAATTAGTGTCGAAATTTTATGTACGTAATCTAATTCTCTCACTTCCTGATGTCATTTTATATGAAGGAAACTTCGCATGGTTACCTCCAGGTGGTGTTTCCTGGGTAACGCAGAGAACTATGCAAAATGGTGAACATATCAGTATCTCTAAAGTAACCACGACTTCATAAGATTTTCCGTGTGAACACCAGATAAACACCAGTACCAAATTAACTCGGGCGAAGCCAGGTATATCAGCTAGTCTATATAGAAAGATGAAAGCCCTCACTGACTCACTCACTGACTGACTCACTGACTCGCCAAAAGTTCTACAACTTCACGATATCGCAGGAAAATGAAATTTGGCACAAGCATAGATTATCTCCAAAATAGGAAAAGTAATTGGGTCCCAAGTCGATTATTCAGTTCTAGCGCAAAAGAATTGGCGTCGAAATTTAACGTACGGAATCTAAATCTCTCACTTCCCAATGTCATAGAAACTTAAAATTTGGCATGGGCATTGAATATGTAATAAATAGGAAAAGCTAATGGGTCCCACCTTGATTATTCAATTCTATGCGCAAAAGAATTAGCGTCGAAATTTAACGTACGGAATCTAATTCTCTCACTTCCCAGTGTCATAGAAACGTGAAATTTGGCACGAGCATTGATTATGTCATAAATAGGAAAAGCTAATGGGTCCCAACTCGATTATTCAATTCTATGCGCAAAAGAATTAGCGTCCAAATTTTACGTACGGAATGTATTTTTCCCACTTTCCAGTGTCATAGAAACGTGAAATTTGGCACGAGCATTGATTATGTCATAAATAGGAAAAGCTAATGGGTCCCAACTCGATTATTCAATTCTATGCGTAGAAGAATTAGCGTCCAAATTTTACGTACGGGATGTATTTTTCTCACTTTCCGGTGTTATAGAAACGTGAAATTTGGCACGAGCATTGATTATGTCATAAATAGGAAAAGCTAATGGGTCCCAACTCGATTATTCAATTCTATGCGCAAAAGAATTAGCGTCCAAATTTTACGTGCGGAATGTAATTTTCTCACTTCCCAATGTCATAGAAACGGGAAATTTGGCACGAGCATTGATTATGTCATAAATAGGAAAAGTTAATAGGTCCCAATTCCATTATTCAATTCTAGTGCAAAAGAATTGGCATCAAAATTTTACGTGCGGAATGTAATTTTTTCACTTTCCGGTGTCATAGAAACAGGAAATTTGGCACGAGCATTGATTATGTCATAAATAGTAAAAGCTAATGGGTCCCAAGTCCATTATTCAATTCTATGCGCAAAAGAATTAGCGTCCAAATTTTACGTACGGAATCTAATTTTCTCACTTTCCGGTGTCATAGAAACGGGAAATTTGGCACGAGCATTGATTATGTCATAAATAGGAAAAGCTAATGGGTCCCAACTCCATTATTCAATTCTATGCGCAAAAGAATTAGCGTCCAAATTTTACGTACATAATCCAAATCTCTCACTTCCCAATGTCATAGAAACATGAAATTTGGCACAAGCATTGATTGTGTCATAAATATGAAAAGTTAATAGGTCCCAACTCCATTTTTCTATTCTAAGCGCAAAAGAATTAGTGTCGAAATTTTATGTACGTAATCTAATTCTCTCACTTCCTGATGTCATTTTATATGAAGGAAACTTCGCATGGTTACCTCCAGGTGGTGTTTCCTGGGTAACGCAGAGAACTATGCAAAATGGTGAACATATCAGTATCTCTAAAGTAACCACGACTTCATAAGATTTTCCGTGTGAACACCAGATAAACACCAGTACCAAATTAACTCGGGCGAAGCCAGGTATATCAGCTAGTCTATATAGAAAGATGAAAGCCCTCACTGACTCACTCACTGACTGACTCACTGACTCGCCAAAAGTTCTACAACTTCACGATATCGCAGGAAAATGAAATTTGGCACAAGCATAGATTATCTCCAAAATAGGAAAAGTAATTGGGTCCCAAGTCGATTATTCAGTTCTAGCGCAAAAGAATTGGCGTCGAAATTTAACGTACGGAATCTAAATCTCTCACTTCCCAATGTCATAGAAACTTAAAATTTGGCATGGGCATTGAATATGTAATAAATAGGAAAAGCTAATGGGTCCCACCTTGATTATTCAATTCTATGCGCAAAAGAATTAGCGTCGAAATTTAACGTACGGAATCTAATTCTCTCACTTCCCAGTGTCATAGAAACGTGAAATTTGGCACGAGCATTGATTATGTCATAAATAGGAAAAGCTAATGGGTCCCAACTCGATTATTCAATTCTATGCGCAAAAGAATTAGCGTCGAAATTTTACGTACGGAATGTATTTTTCCCACTTTCCAGTGTCATAGAAACGTGAAATTTGGCACGAGCATTGATTATGTCATAAATAGGAAAAGCTAATGGGTCCCAACTCGATTATTCAATTCTATGCGTAGAAGAATTAGCGTCCAAATTTTACGTACGGGATGTATTTTTCTCACTTTCCGGTGTTATAGAAACGTGAAATTTGGCACGAGCATTGATTATGTCATAAATAAGAAAAGCTAATGGGTCCCAACTCGATTATTCAATTCTATGCGCAAAATAATTAGCATCCAAATTTTACGTACGGAATGTAATTTTCTCACTTTCCGGTGTCATAGAAACGTGAAATTTGGCACGAGCATTGATTATGTCATAAATAGGAAAAGCTAATGGGTCCCAACTCGATTATTCAATTCTATGCGCAGAAGAATTAGCGTCCAAATTTTATGTACGGAATCTAATTCTCTCACTTCCCGGTGTCATAGAAACTCGAAATTTGGCACGAGCATTGATAATGTCATAAATAGGAAAAGCTAATGGTCCCAACTCGATTATTCAATTCTATGCACAAAAGAATTAGCATCAAAATTTTACGTACATAATCTGAATCTCTCACTTCCCAAAGTCATAGAAACTTGAAATTTGCCATAAGCATTGAATATGTCATAAATAGGAAAAGTTAATGGGTCCCAACTCAATTATTCAATTCTAGCGCAAAAGAACTAGCGTCTAAATTTTATGTGCGGAATGTATTTTTCTCACTTTCTGGTGTGATAGAAAAGTGAAATTTGGCAAGGGCATTGATTATGTCATAAATAAGAAAAGCTAATGGGTCCCAACGTGATTATTCAATTCTATGTGCAAAAGAATTAGCGTCCAAATTTTACGTACGGAATCTAATTTTCTCACCTCCCAATGTCATAGAAACTTGAAATTTGTCATAAGCATTGAATATGTCATAAATAGGAAAAGTTAATGGGTCCCAACTCGATTATTCAATTCTAGCGCAAAAGAACTAGCGTCTAAATTTTATGTGCGGAATGTATTTTTCTCACTTTCTGGTGTGATAGAAAAGTGAAATTTGGCAAGGGCATTGATTATGTCATAAATAAGAAAAGCTAATGGGTCCCAACGCGATTATTCAATTCTATGTGCAAAAGAATTAGCGTCCAAATTTTACGTACGGAATCTAATTTTCTCACCTCCCAATGTCATAGAAACTTGAAATTTGGCATGAGCATTGATTATGTCATAAATAGGAAAAGCTAATGGGTCCCAACTCCATTATTCAATTCTATGCGCAAAAGAATTAGCGTCCAAATTTTACGTACATAATCTGAATCTCTCACTTCCCAAAGTCATAGAAACTTGAAATTTGCCATAAGCATTGAATATGTCATAAATAGGAAAAGTTAATGGGTCCCAACTAGAGATGAGCGAACACGTTCGGCCCCGCCCCTTTTTCGCCCGAACACCGAACTTTGCGAACACTTCAGTGTTCGGGCGAAAAAGTTCGGGGGCCGCCGTGGCAGCGCGGGGGGGTGCGGCGGGGAGTGGGGGGGAGAGGGAGAGAGAGAGGGCTCCCCCCTGTTCCCCGCTACTGCCGCCCGCGCCGCCGCGCATCTCCCCGCCCCCCGGCGGCACCCGGACCTTTACGCGCGAACACTGCAGTGTTCGGCAAAGCCGGTGTCCGGGTGCGGAAGTGTCCGTAACGGACACGTTCGCTCATCTTTAGTCCCAACTCGATTATTCAATTCTAGCGCAAAAGAACTAGCGTCTAAATTTTACGTACATAATCCAAATCTCTCACTTCTTGGTGTCACAGAAACATGAAATTTGGAACGGGCATTGATTATGTCATAAATAGGAAAAGTTGATGGGTCCCAACTCGATTATTCAATTCTAAGTGCAAAAGAATTAGTGTCCAAATTTTACGTATGGAATCTAATTCTCTCACTTCCTGATGTCATTTTATATAAAGGAAATGTTGCATGGTTACCTCCACATAGTGTTTCCTGGGTAAATCAGAGAACAATGCAAAATGGTGAACATATGTTTTTCCGGTATCTCTAAAGTAACCACGACTTCATAAGATTTTCGGTGTGAACACCAGATAAACACCAGTACCAAATTAACTCGGGTGAAGCCGGGTTTATCAGCTAGTGCTATATATATCTTTATCGTTTTAGTCAGGGCTGACTCTCGGACACTTTATGGGCCAGTCCTCTCCACACGGTTCTGTTCTGTACTGCTTCTTTCAGTTCCATCATTTGCATGCTGGTGTTGGCTTTAATAATATCAAGCCAGCACGTTCTTTAGTAGCCAGGTCTTCTTTTGCCGCTGACCACTCCAAGCATTATTAATGTTTGTAATCAATTAGCTCGCATTATGTGGCTGAAGTATGAGAGTCTCTGTTTCGTAATTTTACCCTCCAATGAAAACTGGTTTGATGCAATCTAGAACTGTTTTGTTTGTGATCTTGGTGGCCCAAGGAATTTGTAGTAGTTTCCTCCAGCACCAAAGTTCAAAGGCATCAATCTTCCTCCGGTCCGTTCTCTTCAGTGTCATACTTTTGCAGCCATACGTTGTGATTCGGAAGATGATTGCGTTGACTATCCAGCATATTGTTGCAATACTTATCCATACTTAACATTGTGCTGCGAGATAGCGCGATTCATCACTTTATTTCAAGTCTTGATTCTCAATTGCGGTCGATTTTCGATCTGTGGAAGATGAAGCCTCGAGCTGTTTTGATTTGTTCATTGTTGATTTTGATTTTTTTCCTGTACTGTTACCGGTTGTTGTCATGATCTTAGTTTTCTTGATATTCAAGTATTGACCATAGCCTGTTAGTTCACATAAAATGAATTCCCCCATATGTCCCGGGCTCCCATTTGTGTTAAGCATGGCCACAGCTTGCCGTGTTCAATACAAGTGAAGGCTTTGCTGTAATCAATTAAGCATATGTCCATCTCCTTCTGCTATTCCTGGGACTTTTCCATGATCCATCAGACATTTGCAATTTGGTCTCTTGTTCCTTTTACTTTGCAAAAATTGGCTTTTGCATCAGGGAGTCCCTATTCCCCTATTACCATCGTGCATTTTTGTATAATCTTCAGCAGGATTTTACTTCATGCAATATTCGGCCTATCATGTGGGTGTTTGAACATTCTCTCAGGTCACCATTTTTAGGAAACTGACCTTGACAAATCTTTTGGCCATGATTTGGTTTCCCAGATCTTGTGACAGAGTGCTGTTAGCATCTGGACTGGCAAGGGCATGCATTCGATCACAAGGGCTTTCCGATTTGGTAGCTGATTCAGTACCAGCTCAACTTAATTCTCCAGGATGTCAGGTTCTAATTCTTATGTTTGCAGTTGTTGGTTTCCATGATTGTTTGTGTACAGTTCTCGTATTTATGTTCTTGCATTTATGACTGATTTGTGCAGAATTGTGTAATTCTTGCCAGTCTGTTCCAAAATTAAGCTTGCATTGCACGATGCAAAAGGAGCATGAGCCTTTTTAACATGAGTGAAGAGTTCTCTGGTGTGTCATTTTTGTTTCCTTCTTTCAATTGCATGCAGTGTGTATTCCAAAACCGTTCTGTCTGTCCTCACTTCACGCTAAAACTAGGTACATTGGAAATCGTTCCTATTTCCAGTAGCTTTTGCCTCTTGTTGCATGTTGGTGATTCAGAAGGTGTTTGCTGATAGCCAGGTGGGTTTTTTTTGCAGCTTTTTTGGATGGTATACTTTTGTTTGCTGTTTCGATCGTAATGCTTTTAATTTCTTCCCATAGTTTGTCTGACTCTTTTTCAAAGATATTAAGCAATTTGAAACAATTCTTTACTTCCACTGCAATCAGTTTTGACAATAAGCAGTTGGTGGTCAAAACCACGATCTGTACTTGGGAATTTTTTTGCTGCTAGAACTGAACTTTTTCATTTTTGTGGACATAAAATGTAATCAACTTGATTGCAGTGTGCTCCGTTGGTTTGCGAACAATGTGTTCATAATCATTAATCATTTTTTTTGGCAAAATTGGAAAAGTCGGTCACCTGCATCATTTTGTTCTCCTAAGCTGAATTTTCCTACTATCGGCGTTTCTTCTTCTGAAATCTCCAATGATGTCCATTTTTGGGATATGCTGAAAGATTTCTTGGACGTCAGCATAACATTTTTTGATTTTTTTCATCTGTTGCGTCAGTGGTACGGGGATACCATTCCTTTGCATGTTTCATTTCCTGAATACAAAACTGTGAAATCACTGCTAGTAAAGTGTCCATTCCTTGTCCAGTCATTGCATTTCATTCTTTATAATGTCTAATTTGCCAATGTTCATTCCACATTCGTTTCATGTTCCAATTTTAGACATTTTAGTAAACTGTGGGGGATTTCTTTTGCTGCAGGCAGCATTTGTAGTCTGGCACCTCAGTGGTTTTTCCCTATCATGTCACAAATTCCCGAATTACTTGAAACACACCATTGCTCTTTCCTGCTAACATTCTATGTGCTTTCCAGCCTGGGGAGCCAACCTTCAGCATCATAACCAGCCGTAGTGGTTGTGTTATTAGCTGAACACAGGGTTGATAACACAGCTATGTGCCAGTTCCAAGCCTTGAAAAATAACGAAGGGTGGAGAAAGATGTGGTGACCTACTCCACTATATATCACCCATAATGCTGGATCAGCCAAAGATGAATGTTTATTTCAACAGGGAGAGAATGATAAGCTGCTGTAAGATACCTCTGGTATCACTTATCTTCTGCAGGAACAAAGGATCAAGGATGCTAAAATCCAATTTCTCAGATCTTAATTTCCCCAAATGACAGATATTGGAGGTTGCCACTATACACATTAGATTTTCAACTCATCTTGAAAAAAATCTGTGGCTTTGGACGGTATTTATCTATTGGCCACATTTATTAGCAATGTTTGGTTCTTCCTTTTTTCACTACCTCATTGTTGGCTTACTTTACATCAAATTGGACCCATAGCATTGTGCATGCTATTTGTAAAGTGGACACATATTGTGGCCTTTTTTGCCTCTTTCTTTCTGTACACTTTTCAAAAACTGCAAAAGAGTGCATAAAGAACATAATACTGTTGGTGCACTTCAATCCATGCCATTTTGGGTGCAATTTGTAGCAGAATTTTGGCACATTTTGATGAGTAAACCTCCCCATTGTGTTTTGGTAGAATTTACTGCTTAAATTTTCTGTTTTTCTTTTATATTACCAAAGGAAAGGCATGGACATAGGACATAAGTCATATATCATATTGTGCTGCCTCTCTGAGCTTAGTAGATATGCCGATTGTTTTCCTGGACCATACACAGCAACTCTTTCCTCTCTACTTTCTGTCCTGTTTTAGTATTTATTCTTTACAGCTAGATCTTGAGTAACCATACAAGTGCTCTCACAAATGGAAAATGAAATCAGCTACAAAATTTGCATACCTTACTTAAGCATTTTTGTGTGGATTTGTAGTGGAATTGCTTTGGAATTCATCCTTTAAAAAACCTGCAGCAATTCCATGGCAAATCTATATGTAAGACTTGCGGATATTGTGTTAGATTTGTCAGCTTTCGATTTTCCGCCATGTATGAAAACATCCTAAAGCCACTTTCACACTTTTCTTAAAATAAATATAAAAAGTCAAATGTTTTAAGAATTTTTCATGATGCCTTTCGCTTAGTGACAGTTTGACCGGCCATGTTTTCTGGCATTTTTAAAATCCTGTAGAGAAGCCTATGCCGAAAACTCCTGAAAAAATAAAATAAAAAGCTATACCTAAAGCATTTTGTTCTTTGCTAAAAATGTCACTGACCCCAAAAGCACTATAAAAATGCCAAAAAACGCATGGCGACTTAATAATATTTTACTATACCTTTTAAAGTAACAACCGATGGCGGTGTTCTTCAACGAAGCAACATGCTGCCAAAAATGGCACCAAAAACATCGGTCAACATTGTTGTCTATGCATGTGTGTGCGCTGTGGCTGACTTCTGTAGGGCTTGAGCAGCATATGCAGGCAATTCGAAATGATGCAGAGATATACATTTATTGGGGTTCATATACAGACTTGGTAAGACTAGTATTACTGTACATCTGCAAAAAGTGTTGTGTTATCAAAAGGGGTTTCTCATCTACTAGTTCTAAATATT